>NC_140348.1:1556200-1985200 GCF_963514085.1 Chelon labrosus | reverse complement strand
TCTATTATAGAAATAATGCCACAAGTGTGTTCAGCTGTTATATCTGCTTTCATTTCAGAGTGCAATGAGACACTAAACTGAATAATTTTCAGTAAAAAACTGGAAAAAGTGTGGCGTTCTAAAACTTTTGACCTGTAGTGTATATATAAATATGTATGTGTTGGGATCTGAACCTGGTGGTGAGCTATGGAAGCTCACCATGCATAATCAAGTTAACCACATGGCTGTCTTTGTCTTGGAGACAAAGGGAAGCCCTGGAAACCCCAAGTCCCACAATTCTCCAGGTGTGAAAACTGACCTAGCAGTTCACTGGCTGACAGTGGCATGTGACCTCTGAGGTCATCAGGTCATATAAAATGCGCTGTTTTGCCTTTGTTTCTCTCTCTTATTCTCTTATCCTCTTACCCTCTACAACTCCACACCTCCACGTGGAGAACCCCAGCTGCTCAGCTGCAGCTGGGTGCCAGGCCTGTTCTCCTTACAGCAGCGAAGCGAGATCCTGCTGAGGAATCTACACCAGGTCTTTTAGCCAACAAACAGAAGGTTTGCAGGCTAAACTCCCAAACAACAGGAGCCACACGGCTAGTTAGCACCGAGCTGCTAACAAGCCACTTCAAAGGACTTCAAGGAGCGGCCAGTTTCCCTCCAACGTCTGCCATCAGGAAAACACAGCAAAGACTTCAACTTTTCCCGGTTTGGCTTTCCATCAGGAACCGCCAGCCACAGGAGCAACACACCAGAAATTGACTTTCCACCAAATCTGGTAGTATGACCTGGGCCTAGTCAAGCTAAGCTAAGCTAAGCATAGAACTTTGATTTGATGTGATATTTGTTTATATTGAGTTGTTTATAGTATAGTGGTTTGATGTTAGTTAGATTATGCAACACACAGACTCAGGGTCTTGCATGCTAAACTTACCACTCTTCCGGGGTCGCGACAAGATGGCGGCCTGGTCAGACGCGTTTTGTTGAGCTCCTTACCACTTCGAAGTACCGAACACTTAAAATGAACTTTTGAAATTCACCTATCCATTGTTTGAGAAGTGGGGAATGTTTCTTGTGTTGTGAACTTTAAAGGTAGGCTCATTCAAACTTCCTACTTACTTCCAGAACTTTTTGCGGAGCGTGACGTTGGGCTGCTTGCTAGCTTAACTAGCTTTGGCAACCTATACTGAAATGGCAAGCAAACGAGACGCAAGAAACCAGAAAAAGGGAACATTACTGGACAATATTACCGACCATGCTTACGAGGGGTTATGCACTCCTTTGCCACCCTCTCCTCTCCGTAGCCCCTGCTCCAAAAAACTCTGCCCACAAACGGAAGAAGAACCGGTCTCCAATTCGGACATACTAAAAGCCATCAACAGTCTGAATGACCGCTTCTCCAACTTCGAAAAGATGGTTTTAAATAACACCGCGGAGATAGCGACGGTGAAAGAAAACATGAAAAGCCTGGAAATGCAGTACAAAGAAACGGGTGACTCTGTGCTGTCACTCAAAAACCAACTCTCCACCATGCAGGAGAAGCAGGACGATGCGGAAAGGTACAGCAGGAGATGGAATCTCCGTCTTCTTAATCTGCCTGAAAAACCAAACGAGGATGTAAGAAAAGAGGTGCTGGAGATCATCAACCAGATAATCCCAGAGGAAAGAAGCAAGCTTGGATTCATGGTGGATACAGTACACAGGATCGGAAGACCACGGGAGAATCAAAGCATGCGCCCTGTCATCATACAGTTCACTATGCGCACCTTCAGATACAAGGTTTGGAAAGCATCCCTCACGGCAAATGTCATGAAAGAAAAAAAGCTTCGGATGGCGGAAGATCTCACCTATCAAGAAAAGCAAAGCAGAAACAAGCTTTGGCCTCTCGTCCAACAAGCACGCACCGAAGGAAAAAAGACTAAATGGCAGGGTCCTGTAGCCATTATTGATGGTGTTAGATACACTGCGTAAGTCAGGGCATTGTTGTTTTATATGTTCCACTGACTATTAAGAAGTAGCCCATGTCTTAAGTGTTCCTTTTTACATGTTTATGCAAACTGGGCTCCATACTCACTTCTGTAGTATATACTATATATTATGATTTCTTTGTCAAGGTACTTAACACTCAGCGTTTAATACTCGTTCAGTGCTTTTACGTAAAAGTATAATTCTCTGACAGTCTCAGCTCAGAGCTTTGTTACTTCATAGGTTATTCACAGACATCCAATTCATCTCTTTATTCTCCCTTTTTCTTCCATGGCAGACCACTTTAATTCTTTGAAAATAATATCTCTTAATGTTAATGGCATTCGTGATATGACCAAAAGGAAATCTATTTTTATTTTTTGTAAACGAAAAAATGCTGATTTAATATTCTTACAAGAGACTCATTCAGTTGACAGTGATGTTAAATTCTGGAAATCTCAATGGGGTGATCAAAGCTACTTTTGCCACTTCTCCCAACAGTCTGCAGGTGTCGCCATCCTTCTTAATAAATTCAATGGTGACATAATTGAATCTTTTAAATCAGATGAGGGCAGATGGTTAATCTTGATACTCAAATTAAATAACTCCTACTTCCTAGTGTGTAATTTATATAGCCACAATAACCCAGCTCAAGCAAAAACTATGTTTACACAACTTTGTGATATACTAGTTAATCTTAAAAACAAATACAAGGAAGCACACATTATAATCGGTGGTGATTTTAATGATGCACCAAATGATCTCATAGATAGAATACCTGCAAGAACAACTCAAAACTCAAAATTTAAATGTACAACCTTTATTTCCGAAAGACTCTCTGTTGTTGATATCTGGCGCTTCTTAAATCCTGACAAAAAAGAATTTACTTGGAGCAATGTTAGCAGATCGTTGCAATCAAGAATTGACTTATGGTTTATATCTCCTTCTAGTACCCACTTTGTTTCAGAAACCTCTCATGAATACGCCCCCCTGTCGGATCACAATTTAATTACTATCCATCTAAATGGAACTAAACAAAAAAATAATAATTTACGGGGTTACTGGAAATTCAATACTAATTTGCTCAAAGATGATTTATTCTGCAATTTAGTGAACCTAACTGCAAAACAGATCTTTGATAATAATGATTCTAATCCCACTCAAAAGTGGGAATACTTTAAATTTAAAATTAGGGAGTTAGCAATAAGTCGTGCCAAAGATATTAAGAAAAATAATCTGGCTAAAGAAATCAGTATCATGAATGATCTACATTTCTTACTACAAAAAACTTCCTTATCAGAGGACGAACAAATTAAACTGAAAAGATTAAGAGAAGACATAGACAACTTATACATTGATATGGCTAAGGGCGCATTTATAAGATCTAGAGCAAAATGGCTGGAGCAAGGAGAAAGGAATTCTAGTTATTTTTTTGCTTTAGAGAACCGTAACCGCAAAAGAAATAATATTGTATCTCTTAAGATCAATGATAACATAATTAACAATCCTTCAGACATCTCAAAATATGTCAGCTCCTTTTATAGTAATATTTACAAATCTAATTTTCAAATTGATGATTGCGAGATATTTTGTAACTTAATCCAACCTTTCACTCCTTCTATCTCTGAGCAATTTCAAAAAGATTGTGAGGAACCTATTACAAAACTAGAAATCTTAGAGGCTATTAAATCAATGAATAAAGGAAAATCGCCTGGCATAGATGGAATTCCTGTTGAATTTTATCTCCATTTTTGGAACTTAATTGAAAACCCTTTAATAGAATTATTTTATGAATGTCTAGATAAGAAAGAAATGTCAACTACTATGAAACAGGGCTTGATAACTCTGATCCCAAAACCAGGGAAAGATCACTTATTAATTGAAAACTGGAGACCCATCACCCTTTTAAACTGTGATTATAAGATTTTCTCTCTAATTTTTGCCAAACGCTTAAAAAAAGGTCTAAATGAAATTATAGGTGAAACACAAACTGGTTTCATGGCCAACCGTCATATAAGCTCTAACATCAGACTTATTCTTGACCTTCTAGATTATTCTAACTATCTTGAATCTGAAGCCCTTGTAGTTTTTCTTGATTTTTATAAGGCATTCGATACTGTAGAACACAATTTCTTGTATAAAGCGCTCCAACTTTTTGGTTTTGGGCCAAATTTAGTTTCAACAGTCAAAATGTTTTATAAGAATATTGACAGTGGTGTTTTGTTATACCCATATGCTACACAGAGATTCCCTGTTATGAGATCTGTTCGCCAAGGTTGTCCCATTTCTCCTTTTTTATTTTTAATCGTTGTGGAATTACTGTCATTACACATTCTCCATGATCCTGCTCTTAAAGGTCTATCTATTTTTGGAAAAGAGATAAAAATAACTCAATTAGCGGATGACACGGCTTTATTTTTAAAAGATAAACAACAGATTGAACATGCCATTTCTCTTGTAGACTTATTCTCAGCTGCATCGGGCCTAAAACTAAACAAATCTAAATGTGAAATTTTGTGCCTATTTCAAACTAAGGACAAAATTCTGCATAACATTCCTGTTAAAAACTGTGTAAAATATCTTGGAATTCATGTCTGTAAGGACCCGAAGGAAAGACAGTTTCTCAACTTTTTTTCAAAATTACAGAAAACTAAATCTATCTTAAATATGTGGCTACAAAGAGACCTTTCCATCATAGGAAGGATTTTATTAACCAAAGCTGAAGGAGTTTCTCGTTTTGTCTATCCTGCTCTCTCTCTCAATGTCCTGGACTCAACCTGCAAAGACATAAACAACATTTTCATCAACTTTGTATGGAAGAATAAACATCATCGCCTGAGGAAGGAAATTTTGTCTGGATCCAAAGAAGAGGGTGGCTTGGAACTTTTGGACTTTAAAGATTTAAATTATACATTCAAACTGAAATGGGTGAAAGAATGTTTGAAAGCTCCTGACTCAATATGGTATTTTATTCCTCATAACATATTTAAAGAAGTAGGAGGTCTACATTTTCTGTTAACATGTGATTATAGTGTATCCAAACTTCCCCTTAACCTATCAAAATTTTATCAGCAGGCTTTATTAGCATGGAAACTATGTTACTCACATAATTTCTCTCCACACAAAACAATAATTTGGAATAATCAATATATTACTAAAGGAAACAAGTCACTCTATTGTCAAAACTGGATTGAAAAAAATTTGATACTTTTGAAAGATCTTTTTACAAATGAAGGTCACATAATGTCATACGAAATGTTTCTCCAACAAAAAAGAGTTCCCATCAAACCTAAGGAATATAGATTTGTAGTTGGCTCTATCTCCAATGGTTTAAAAGAACTAATGAAAGGATGTAATAATTCACATGAGGTTGTTAACTTTCAACAAACACTTTACTTAGAAGGTATCCAATTCATTAGTTACAAATGCACCAATAAACATATTAGAAAATGCTTTTATAGCAAAAGGAAAATAACTCCACATGGAAAAACTTATTGGAACTCCATCTTCACTGATATTAACTGGAATAGAGCATGGCTCGTCCCATTCAAATTTTTAATTTCTAATAAAGTTAGAGAATTGCATCTTAAAATCTTACATAATATCTATCCTAATAACGTATACGTATCCAGGTTTTCTGACATTGATGACTGTTGTACCTTTTGTGGAGGAGACAAAGAGAGTATTATCCATCTGTTTTACAAGTGCCCATTCTGTATCACTTTCTGGAAAGATATAGAAAATTTTCTTTTGGCTAAAACTACAGTTACTTATTACCTTAATGAAAAAAACATTATTTTTGGTTACTCTTCTCACAATAATAAATTTTACATTATTAATCTCTTTATATTATTGGGTAAATTTCATATTCATAAAGCTAAAATGACAAAAACCACCCCATCATTTCCCTATTTTTTAGTCGAATTAAAAAAATACTTTGAGTCCTTGTTATATGTTGAATACAACAAAAAATGTATATCAGCCATGGAATTTTATTTAAAATACATAAAGTAACTTGTCTGCCTTAATTTTACTTTAAGATTCTTTTTATAATTTATTTCTTCTATCATGAGTTTTTTTTTTTTTTTTTTTTTTTTTTTTTTAATTTATTTATCTTATGTATTGTATTTTACTGATCTAAAGGGCTTGATAATATTTGACTTCTCATTTCTACTATGCACTTACCATGTCTTGGAATGTCTGTCGCTTTGTTTCATTGTTGTTGTTGTTTGTTTCTTATTCAAGTGTTGTTGTAATGATTTGAAAATAAATACTTAAAAAAACAAAAAAAAAAAAAAAAAACTTACCACTCTTCCTCTAACCTGGCACCTCATAAAACGCTTATCACATTCCACACATCTACTGGCCAGCACATGGTCTGAGTGTACCCACTCAGCAGCCATTGTTTCCTTTGTGTTCAAGACCTCAAGGCCCCAGCGGCCATCTTGGCACGCCCACAACCGGCGGCCATCTTGGTACGCCCACAACTGGCGGCCATCTTGGCCCGCCCACAACCGGCGGCCATCTTGGTACGCCCACAACTGGCGGCCATCTTGACACGCCCACAACCAGCGGCCATTTTGACACACACACACACACACACACACACACACACGTAGTATAGAGTACACTGTTGTTAGATGGTATGTTTAATTTTATTCTTGTTAATAAATGTCTTTTAAACATACCTGTCTGTTTAATATTGCACAAGAGTGAATATTGCCAACCTCTACACTGCCAAGAACTCCAAATTCCTTCAACTGTAACTAGTTGTTAACGTGGTAATTTTGGTTATAGTTATTAAGTTAATTATTAATCTGAACTCCAAATTGACAATTTAGTATAATTTATGAGACTGTTTTGATTAATTGGCTATCTTTTCCCTTCCTAGAAGGGTGGTGCCCCGAGGTGATCTAGTAATTCAGATCCAATTATTTAATAATAAATAATTATTTTTGATAATTATTCATGATAGCCAAACCCCAATACTGAGTGCCTTAGCACCAGGCCCAACATATGTATGTGTATATATGATTATATAACCTAAATATCTTTCATATTTGTTTCTATGTGATGAAGCTAATGGACATTGAATTTCCCTCGGGATAAAAAAAAAGGATCTATCTGGTTTAATATATAGATAGGACCTGTCCAGGGTGTACCCCACCTCTCGCCCGATGACAGCTGGGATAGGCTCCAACCCCCCCGCGACCCTTCACAGGACAAGCAGTTACAGAAGATGAATAGATAGATAGATAGATAGATAGATAGAGTCACTAGAAAGTAATTTCATTCATTTTTTACTTCATGCACTGTATATCCATCTACCTCAAGCAATTGGCACTACGTATTAAAAAAGTTACATCCGATGTTTGTTTTATTTCTATAGAGGCACAAATATGGAAAAGAAAGCCTGGGAATGACATTCAGTAAAGATCCGTCTGGCCAGTGAGTCTATCTAGGGACTGAGCTGCCAAGAGCATTTTAGTCGATGTTGACACATATCCACAAAGTCTTGAGTGTTTGATGTGTTTTTCCTCCTTCTCCTTACCATCCAATTTTGTGGGTACAGTCTGTGCTGGATGCTGCATGGTTCTGATGACCCCTAGTTTGTGTTCCAGGGGGTTGTGGGAATTAAATTATAAATGCTGATCAGTGTAAGTGGGTTTTCTACAGTGGCTTGCAAAAGTATTCATACCCCTTGAACTTTTCCACGTTTTGTCACATTACGACCACAAACATGAATGTATTTTATTGGAATTTTATGAGAAAGACTGACACAGAGTGGCACACAGTTGTGAAGTACAAAGAAAATTTTACATGATTTAAAATTTTTTTTTTTACAAATAAAAAACTGAAAAGTGCGGTGTGCAAAAGTATTCAGCCCCCCTGAGTCAATACTTTGTGGAACCGCCTTTTGCTGCAATTACAGCTGCAAGTCTTTTGAGGTATGTCTCTACCAGCCTTGCACATCTAATTTTGCCCATTCTTCTTTGCAAAACACCTCAGTCAGCTCAGTCAGATTAGATGGAGAGCGTTTGTGAACGGCTGTTTTCAGATTTTGCTACAGATTCTCGATTGGACTTAGGTCTGGACTTTGACTGGGCCATTCCAACACATGAATATATTTTGTTTTAAACCATTCCATTGTTGTCCTGGCTTTATGTTTAGGGTTGTTGTCCTCCTGAAAGGTGAACCTCTGCCCCACTCTCAAGTCTTTTGTAGACTCCAACAGGTTTTCTTCCAAGATTGCTCTGTATTTGGCTCCATCCATCTTCCCATCAACTCTATCTATCTTCCCTGTCCCTGCCAAAGATAAGCGCCCCCAGAACATGATGCCGCCACCACCATTTTTGACAGGGGGGTGTGTTCAGAGTGATGTGCAGTGTTAGTTTTCCGGCACACATGACGTTTTGCATTTAGGCCAAAAAGTTAAATTTTGGGCTCATCTGACCAGAGTACCTTCTTCCAGATGTTTGCTGTGTCCCCCACATAGCTTCTGGCAAACATCACACGGCACTTCTTGTGGTTTTCTTTTAACAATGGCTTTCTTCTTGCCACTCTTCTGTAAGGGCCAGATTTGTGCAGTGCACGACCAAAAGTTGTCCTGTGGACAGATTCCCCCACCTAAGCTGTGGACCTCTGCAGTTCGTCCAGACTCATAATAGGCCTCTTGGCTGCATCTCTGATCAATGCTCTCCTTGTTCAGCCTGTAAGTTTAGGTGGACAGCTGTGTCTTTGGTAAGTTTGCGGTTGTGCCATACTCCTTCCATTTCCGGATGATGGATTAAACAGTGCTGCGTGAGATGTTCAAAGCTTGGGAAACCTTTTTTATAGCCTAACCCTGCTTTAAACTTCTCCGCAACTTTATCCTTGACCTGTCTGGTCTGTTCCTTGGACTTCATGATGCTGTTTGCTCCCCAATACACCTCGGAGGCCGTCACAGAACAGCTGTGTTTGTACTGAGATTAGATTACACACAGGTGGACTCTATTTAGTCATTAGGTCAACTTTTGATCATTCAGCAATCATCAGGTTACTTCTGAAGGCAACTGGTTGCACTCGGAGAAAAGGGGGCTGAATACTTTTGCACACCGCACTTTTCAGTTTTTTATTTGTAAAAAAAAAATTAAAATCCTGTATAATTTTCTTTGTACTTCACAATTGTGTGCCACTCTGTGTCAGTCTTTCTCATAAAATTCCAATATATTCATGTTTGTGGTCATAATGTGACGATATGTGGAAAAGTTCAAGGGGTATGAATACTTTTGCAAGCCACTGTATATACTCCAATGCTGAAGCTTTGGTCCTCTTCCACATGCACAAGACAGTCCAAGAAGGCCAAACTATCTTGATATCCGCCAGAGTGAACATGATGTTGCTGTCCACTGCACTGATGTGCTGTGTGAAAGATTCCACCTCCTTGATTTTAAACCAGGTGCCATCAATGTACCTGAACCAGTGGGTGCGGGTGGTTCCTGTGAGGTAGTTCAGGGCTCTGGTCTGTACCTCCTCCACGTAGAGTTTGGCCACTTTTGGTGACACCATCGTTTACTGTGAAGAAATCTTAAGATCTGTATAATTCTTCAGTGAAAATTACAGGATTTATTTATAATAAATTCAAATACAAAATAAAGCAATGATTAAATCCCAAAAAGGTAAAGAAAGAAAGAACTGGACTTTTTGTGTTTCTTGAAGACGTTTCTTCCAAGTAGCTTCTTCTTCTAATTCTTAAATAGGCATGTTACCCATCAGAAACTAGTGCGCAAGAAATGATTCTTTCATTAAAAAGACTGTTGTGACAGTGACAATGTTGGCCCCAAAACCAATGAAATCAGATGACAGTAGGTATACATGTATTCTCTATCTGTAGCAGGTTAGCACCAGGTTGTTACTAATGCAAAACACAAGCTCTTAAGATAAACTTCAAGTTCACATTAAATAAGTACATAACAAGCCAATCAACAAATATCAACTGAGTCTAAGAATGTTTTTTGATCTTTGGAGGTTTGTGTTCCTCCTTTATTTCTCCTTTATTTAAAAATGAATAAATAAAATGAAGCTGAGAGGCAATGGAATGTTTTACTTTGCCTGAAATCAAAACTGATTCTTAAGCTCATGAGGCATCATCCTGCCTGCTAGCTGCTAGGATCTTGTCACGGTTCACTTCATACTGCTGTAGCATCTTCTGGAGGTCGTGGTCAGCAGGAATCACCTGTCAACACACATTTTCACGAAAACGAATTTACAGATCAGACTTGGCAATTGCTGTGCAAGCTTATACATTTCAAAGTCAACACACTCATGTAACACTTTTACACGTAATATCACATATAGCATTGTGCTGAGCCAGAGGAAATTGGCCATTTGTGTGATTAACTAAAACTGTTTATGTGCTGAATGCACAGTATCGACACCAAGCAAAGATCTGCCTGCATGTGAACTGTCACTCACCAAAACAGGAGCAGGAAGAAAGAAGGAAGTACGCTTGATAAGCCAGTCCTCATAGAGGTGGTGAATGGACTCTAGATACTCCTGATGGAGACACACACACACAAGCTTGAGGTATGAGACGACACATCGCCGACTAATTCATAATTCTCAGTATCCATTTTCAGATTTGTTTGTGCGCTCACCAGTGGAATGACTTTCTCTTCCTCTCTGCACCTCTGCTTTAATCTCTCATGACAGATCTGAGGAGATGTCTGCAGGTAAACTACAGTCAAGACAAGAAACTCACCGTCACATCAGAAAGTTGTTACAGTTTCTAACATGTCTATTAAACAACTTCAAATACACTGTATGTTTGGACATCTATGGTCATCAAACACCCAGAATAACAGGAAGAAATATGGAGAATAATCATCTATAAGATACAGTGGAGACACCAGTAACTAGTGACATGTGTTGTTGAATTCTGAAGTCTATATTAAAATACTGTTTGATCAGATTCAGTGAAATGAAGAAAAGTTGATGGCACATCGGTTTACGGCACAGTTGGACAATGTACAGATGGACAATGACCCATGAGTTTTTGAAGGTAAAAAAGCAGAATATTCTGTAATGGTCGAGCCAGTCAACAAAGTGAGCATGCATTTTCCGTGCTAATAAACAGCAACTGAAGACATGCATGTGGTTTTCATCCAGCCAATCAGCAAAGATCAAGGCAACATTCTCAATGTGGTCTGCAAGGTCCACCTCTGCATGAACACTAATCTTAACTGCTTTATTAGATACCACAAAGAAGTAGCCTGATATTGTCTGATGTGATAATGTAAATGTTGACAAGTGCCTGAATCAGCACTTATGTTCTAATGGTCTAAATACATGTTTACATTTTTTTTTTTACCAATTAAGGGCAAAGAACCATATATGGTAACCTCAATGATATTCTACATAAAAATGAAAAAATTGGAAAACTGTCACAAAAAAAACTGTCACACAATAACACTTTCTACATTGACCATAGTTTTCTTTTTATCATAATCTTTATTAAATGTGTCTCAGCTGGTATTCTCACCAATAAGATCAAGAGGAAGGGAAACATTAGTTGTGATCCAATCAAACCACTCGCTGAGAACAGCATAGTCCACCTCTGGCATTTTCCCACTAGGGGGAAAAAGAGCAACAAGGCATTAGTATTTACCTTATGAGTATACCATCAGGCTGAGCAGTATGACAATACAATCCATGTGAAGATCAAAATTTGCAAGCCATAACAGAATTCTCTATAGTGATTGAGTGTATCTGGCTGTATTAGGTTATTTAGTGCAATGCTCCAACAAACAGGACTCTTTTATGGTAATAGCTCATTACACAAAAAAATGCCATTTCCCATTTTTTAAAGTATGAAAGTACTGATTAAAAGTTGTTCAGCCCTGTTTAAAAAAGCAGATCTTTATCTCTAAGAAAAATATACCTTGCCATCTCATCTCATCTTATTTATTTTTATTTTTTTTGATGTGCTTATTTTATATTTTTTTGTCTTATAATTGTGTAAATTGGTATAGAAAAGTATGTGAGTAACAGGGCTGACACCTCAGTAACAGGGACAATACCAGTGAAGAGTAATTTATACTGCTGCGACGGGTCTATGCAGAACCTACAGTGTGCGGCTATGCCGTTAAAAGCATTTCTACCTGTGCACTGATGTAATTACAGCACTAAAACACTAGGTGGCGACTGGCCAGCTGTGTTCACTCTACTTCACATAATGGTGAGTGGAACTAAGCTGCTCATGCTGGAGCTGAAGTAAATAAATGTGGAGTAACAGTTAGTTTCACTGAAATCACTGCAGCACAGAACATAGAGAAGACATCTGAGTGCGTATGTTTGTCCAGCCACTAAATTACGTGAACAAGGAAACGCCTGGACGATGTAGGGTCTGAAGCTATGCCGTGTCTATGACTATATATTTATTTATTTGTTTAGGAAACAGATTTATTGAGGTTTGAAATAAAGATAAAAGTTTAGTTCAAGGGACATAGGCAAGGTTTTTCTGGAATCACCCCAACATTGTTATTAAGTACCATAATTTGTTAGATTTACATTTAAGTCATTGACAATAACTATACTATCCACAAACAATTTCTCTCCTACGGTTTAATAAAATGCAGATATAGTGATAAATATCAGTACTGTGACATAAAATTTGCAAATCACATTTAAGAATCAACAACCCTAGTTCGCTGGTTCTTGCCAAAAAAAACACCCCATCTCCAAAAGGTATTAAATATAGACTTGACCAGTTACACAACACAATCCATCAATCAACTTTCACTGAAACTTAGGGATTTATTTTATTACAGTACCTTCTGAAGAGATTCTCCACAAAGATGTACTTAGCACTGAAGATGGACCTCTCAATCATCCTGACATGAGCTGACTGAAACCAACAAGCAACTTTTAGTACATGCAACCTATTCCCTTATGTGTTTGCCTCACCAGTTCACCAGTCCACAGCTAGCAATGTGTTTGTCTACAATGTCGGTCTACAAAAGTTAAAATAGCGAGACATCCATTTTATTGTATATACACTCCTGATCAAAATTTTAAGACCAGTTGAAAAATTGCAAGAATTTACATTTTGCACTGTTGGAGCTTAAGAATGTTCTAAGTAGTGCTTCAAAATGCAAAAAGAAGAAATGGGAGTGAGACAAGAAAAAAATTTGAGTAAGCAATTTATTGCAAACAACCATTAAACTGAAATAGGCTGTTCATCAGCTGATCAAAAGTTTAAGACCACAGCCTTTAAAAGCCCAAATCTTCTCAAAAATATGGATTCAGTGTCATTTTCTGTCAGGTACCCACACTGTCATGACCTCCTGATGGCAAAGGCAAAAAAGCTTTCTCTCTTTGAACGCGGTCGGATTGTTGAGCTGCATCAGCAAGGCCTCTCGCAGCGTGCCATTGCTGCTGAGGTTGGACGCAGCAAGACAGTCATTTTAAACTTCTTAAAAGATCCTGAGGGTTATGGGAAAAAAAAGTCAAGTGGTAGACCCAAAAAAATTTCACCGGCCCTGAGCCGGAGGATCCAATTGGCTGTCCGTCAAGACACGGGACGATCCTCGGCCCAGATTAAGCTTGTCACTGGTGCTAACTGCAGTCCCATAACCATTAGACGGCATCTGTGAGAGAAGGGTTTTAAGAACAAAAAAACATCTTCAAAGACCTCGTCTCCTTCAACGACACAAAATTGCCCATTTGGAGTTTGCACGAGAGCACCAAACATGGGACATTGAAAGGGGGAAGGAAGTTTTATTCTCTGATGAGAAAAAATGTAACCTTGACGGTCCTGATGGCTTCCAACGTTACTGGCATGACAAGGAGATCCCACCTAAGATGTTTTCTACACGGCACAGTGGAGGGGGCGCCATCATGATCTGGGGGGCTTTTTCCTTCAATGGAACAATGGAGCTTCAGGTTGTGCAGAGGCGTCAAACGGCAGCTGGCTACGTGGAGATGTTGCAGGGGGCATCCCTCATGACTGAAGGCCATCGTCTGTGTGGTAATGACTGGGTTTTTCAACAGGACAACGCTGCAGTTCACAATGCCCGCCTGACAAAGGACTTCTTCCAGAGAAATAACATCACTCTTTTGAACCATCCTGCGTGTTCCCCTGATCTAAATTCCTCCTGGAAACACTAGCATCAAGCATGATGCCGAAACGAATTTTTGAGGTGATTAACACGAATGGCGCAGCTACTCATTACTGGGTCCTATTTCTGTTTTAAGGGGTTCTGGGTTTTTTTTGAGACGTGGTCTTAAACTTTTGATCAGCTGATGAACAGCCTATTTCAGTTTAATGGTTGTTTGCAATAAATTGCTTACTCAAATTTTTTTCTTGTCTCACTCCCATTTCTTCTTTTTGCATTTTGAAGCACTACTTAGAACATTCTTAAGATCCAACAGTGCAAAATGTAAATTCTTGCAATTTTTCAACTGGTCTTAAAATTTTGATCAGGAGTGTATGTTAGTATGTAATAACACTAGTACTCAAAAAGTGGGTTCTTTAGTAACTTGTTGTGTACTTACCCTGGATGACAGGTGTCGATCCAGCATGGTGAGTTGAACATACGTTTGTAGTGTGATGCCCCAGCGCTGGGGATCTTGGTACATGAGAGCCTGCAGGGCCAGAAAAAAAATGACAGAATAAGCATGACAGACGTACAGGGGATTTGTTTAACAATTTAGCAGCAAAGCATACACTGGACACATTTCATCTAGGTTTGATCTGGGTAACAGAAGATTGATCCTGATATTGTTAGTCTGAACTTAATGCTTCCATTGGACTAAAACTAAATTATCATGTAAAATGCTCTAGAGATATTACCATGAAAATATAAGCTTCATTCACCCCAATGGTGAAAATAAACTTTATCTCTCCCCTCTACTAGGCAGTATTACATTTACATCAAACATTGCAGCCCCTGCAGTGCTCTCTAGTGAGTCTTTACATCTTAGTTTTGTTGTTGTGAACTTGTCATGTTAACAAGGGACCACCTTAAACTGGAAGTGTGAACACACACAAGACACAAGTAGGCAGTCTGAAAGCTGGAAAGAAAGTAGCATTCCACTAATTCTAAAGACATAGCTTGGAAAGACAGGTTAACAGGTTAATGTAAAAAAGCCATCTATAATGTCAGAACGGCATATTATAAATTGTTAATTTAGCCCCCAGAAGTAATGACTTCATGAGCTATTTTATTAACAAAATTGCAGGTATTAGAGGAAAAAAATAAATGTAGGTCAATTATGCTTGACATATGATAATGCTTTAATATTAATGCTGTGACTTTAGTGAGCTATTCTTTAATGAAGTCTTCGTCTGAGAAAGGTTTCCCATGTCGGCCAACGAGTTGAGTACCTTAGAACAGGCCATTGTGGCGTTTTCCTGTTTTGTTAGCATGGAGAAAAACTGTTGAGCTTGCAAACTAGCTGCCGTTTGCTTAACTTTCTGCTCTCGTTCAGCACCAGTGTAGGTCTGACATTTGGTTCATAGTGTCATATATTATACTCTTTCATCACAGCAGTAGTTCCATTGCATATCAAACAGACACCCTTCCCATCGTTTACTTTGAAGAAATATAAATTTTTTATTTGTCATTTCTGATCTCCTGTTGCAAAAGCCTTCTTTGATTAATATTGTTGTATAGAGACGCTGTAGTGTTCGAAGAGCTACTGCCACCTAGTGTTAAAACTAAACAATACAATACAATACAGTCAACTGCAAGTTCCATGTGTCAGCCACATCCCATTATATGTGTAGTATTTGCTGTGGGCCATTTAAAAACGGGCCACGGGTTGTAGTTTGGCCTAGAGATGTTATGCTCGAAGCAGACGCTCGAAACAGTGTCGAGCTTTCAAAGCAGAAGTATCGCGACAAGATGTTTCGATGCCTCGCTTCATCAGTTGAAAAATCACGTGACTCCCCAAATGAAGCTTCATTACGTCACACACGTATCGGCCGTCATCGGCGACTCACAATGATTATAAATGCGGACAGTCCCTCAGATGGTTGTGGGTTTTTGAGAGGAGGAGAGTTTTGCATACGTTACGTAGTTTCATTGATTTAGAACGAGGGGGAGTGAAGTTTAAGGTAAGATTAGTATAACATTAGATTAACTTGCATACCCACATTGGCACATAGGCATTCACACACTATACATTGATTTACATACCTGTATACATACATAGAAGAGGAACATACTAAAGCCTAACTCACCTGAAATTATCATAAAAATCTCTGAACCACCCAAATCCCCTTCCCAGTTTCACAAGCATTTTGTACAACTACTGTCATCACCAAGACGCACAAGCATTTCACCTATTTTGTAAATATATTTTTGTATTTCTATCAATCTTATAAAAGCATATATTTAAAACATACAGTATTATATGATGGCAAACTCATACAAGTAGCCTATATTATTATTTTATATAAAAGAAAAAAAAATCAAGCATTTCAAGATGCACATACAGTAGATCCTTTATTGTTAAGCAAACACAACTTTCTGATTCACGACCCGTTTCATGTGAATGCTATGTATAATAGTATCCAGCAGATGTCGCCACATTTAATTGTATCAAATGCTTCGAAACGCCTGAACCATTTCAACACAATTGCTTCAGATTGATTCAGTGGTTCAGAAAGCTTCGGTTTCTCCATCACTTGTTTGGCCATCTCTGATCAAAACCATCAACTTATCATTTAGACCCCATCCCAACTAAATTGCTCATTAATGAATCAGAATCAGAATCAGAAACAGAATCAGAAACAGAACACCTCCAGATGAATGTACTGTATCTTATTAACAGGATATGTATCTCAGTCTCAGTCACAATGGTGATCAATAATGGAAAGTGCGGGGAAAAAAAACATGCATTCGTTTGTCACTACCGTGTGTTTCTGATCTGTGGAGGTCTATACTACTCATCTGTTGTCCCAGTCTTCATGGCCTGCAGTCATCCACTCCTACCTGAAAGATGATGCCTATAATACTGCATATTTTCAATCATTGTAGCAGCTAACTCACCTGTGATAGAACAAGTGCTGTCACTAACAGTTTTATGCCTCTATGCTCTTGTATACATTCATTATCAATCTCTCATCAGCTATATCTTGTACTCGGCACAAGGTGTTGACCTGGCCTCCAAATTCACTAGATCCCAAACTGATCAAGTATCTGTGGGATGATCCACAGAGGCCTCTCCCTTCAACCCATAGGACCCAAAGACTCCCACTAATAACATTCTTGTTGCCAGACACCACAGGACACCCTCAGAAGGCCCATGTCCATTCTCTGATGAGACTTGATCTGTGTTTTCCATTTTTATATATTCTTTAGTCTTTGGTGTGCAGTATGGCAAATCCATCTATTTTACCAGCATATATACGCTTTCTATTGTTTTACTTATTTCTGTAATTATTAGATGTTTTTGCAAACCAAGGATCAACAAGCCCGAGTTTGCTGGATCCTACTGAAAACAGTCTCAACGAGTACGTAGTGTGATTTACTCACTGAGAACATCCCATCTCCAAAAGGTATTAAATGTAGACTTGAAGAGTCACAGATGCTTTTCATTTCTTGTGTGCTAGGGCCTTTAAACAGTCTGCTGCTGTTACACTGCACATTTCTTCATTTTGGGATAAATAAAGGGTTCTCTTATCTTATTTGAATTGTAATCATATCACAGGTGGTCATTAGTGGCACATTTGGAGATAGATTTGAATGCCCACTTGTGATCGCATCACCATATGCGCATATAATGGTGTATGTTTAGCAGTCTCGCACTAGACAGCTGATCCCAAACTTTCTTGCACAGTTCTACTAAAAGTGGAACATTTCTTTGAGGTCACCTAACATCTCAGATGGAGCAATACTTTAGCAAAAGTAAACTTCCCAGGATTCTACAAATACTTTCAGGCTTGTACGATGACCTGGTGATAACAATGCCATGTATATTACCAGAGGGTTGTGTCCCCAGACATTCCTCCATTTAGAGACTGGTTCTGTGAGGACCTGAAATGAACAAGAGAACAGTGAGGAACATATTAATGAGCAGTTCTTAAGCTTGGGATGTTCAACCACTTGTATTTTTCATTTGACCTAGAATCCTTTCTGAAAATTTCTGACCACATACGCCTCGTGTAGAAACAATGTTACAATTCAGACCATGTTCTTAAGACACATTAAGCACATCCTGGAAGTGAATGCACAAAAATCTCAACAATGCACAACTTTGTGGTACAAGAGACTGTCTTTGAGGTACCTCTACATTGCTGGTTTTGCTGAAAAACTCCAGACAGGTTGTCTTCCCACTAGCAATGTTGCCCTCAATACAGATCTGTGACAGAAACAGAGAGACCACATTTAAAAGGACCGTCCAGAGAAACCATGAAGAATTAGACTATTACTATGATATCCACTGTGAGTTTGTATTTTATTATAAAGTATGTTTATTCTAGCATTAACAACATTTGCAATACTATAGCCTACTGCAAGAAGTCTTTATGTATGCACTGTACAGTGAATTCTCAGATTTCAAGTCATAAAATGGAGACTCACCACTTTTTTCTTGCCTCCTCCATTCCGCACCAGCTTGCCTAGGAAGGAAGAAAATATTAGAGGCAAAACTTCACTTCCCAAAACTCCAATTGCTAGCGACTCTCAGGTCAGCAGGCTACAGCATGTTCAAAAGGCTAGAAAGGTGCTAAATGAACAAAAGATACCAAATGTTCAGTCCAATGTTCATTGGACTGAAAATTAAATCAACTACTGTTTGACAAATAAGATAGTCGTTTCCCTTTCCTGTCTGTCTCTTTTCTTCCCTCCTCAACTAAATAACATATGGCCTACAGCTAGAAATGTGTTTTTTGGATTCTGGTCCTGTTTTATAATCTTAATAAGATAATTTCCAAAAACAGATTCTTATCAACAGAGGAGTTCCACAGGGTCATCTATGGCTTTATACTTTCCTGACTAGACTTCTGTAATGATCTCTACATCCCTCCATCGCCTTCATTAATTATTTCTTTTTATAGCTTGACAAGCATGCTTAGCACCTAGCATGCTTGTCTGTAAAATGAGAAAACATGACCAAATATAGAAACAACTACTAAATACAGAAATGCTGCAAGACTACATGGAATTGTTTCCAGGGTCAGCACAAAGTGCCAGATACGGCTGGGATACTCTTGTTGCTGCTATGGAGACTCGTGAATTTAGTGAAGTTGATTATCCCACTGTGGTGCTGGAAAAGAAGAATGAAATGCTTGTTTTTTTAAATTAGTTTTTGAACATTGTGATTGCTCAATTCATATGGGGTTCATGGACAACCCGAGGGTTAGAAGTGTAATCCCCAGTACATGGACCATATGCTTAAGTGCCCATGAGCAAGACACTGAACCCTGAGATGCTCCCAGTGTCTGGCACTGGTGTGTGAATGTGTGAACGAATGTTTAAGTGTGACTGAAAAGTACTATATAACAACACGATCATTTACGATATGATATTGTAGAGATTTGTCTATTTTCTCAATGCTGTTGTCACATTAGTGAATTTTCCTTGTTTGCTTCTGTCTACTTCCATGTTTCCTTATGATGCAGCACATTTGTACTCTCAAGGCCACCGTATGCTTTGAGAAACTTTCCATAAAGTGAAACCATGTTACATCAGATTGGAGACGCAAGGTCCGAGGTTGAAATTCTCTGAAACTACGTCCTCAGTTAACCTGGGACTGCTAATCTAATTCCCTTGGTGACGAGTTGAAACCCACTCTGAAATGGAAACGTACCGTATGCATAATATATCCTCGTCACTTATCTAGAACCCAAAAGTGAAACCACTGACCTGCAGTAAAGTCAGGTGTGTCGCTGTGTGTTCTGAACTGGATCTGTCTGACGCTGCCTGTTTTACGTCCAACACTAAAATACGAAGGAGCCAAAGTCCGTTGGGCAGAAGTGATTCTGATTAATAGGGACAATAAAACGTCCCGACCGACTGATAACGACATCTCACAGATAGCGATGCTGCTTCTTCTTCTTCTTCTTCTTCTTCTTCTTCTGCTGCTGCTGCTGCTGCCGCTCCTCCTTTTTCTTTTCTTCTTGTTTTTAATGACGGTTGGCAAACCAGCTTAAAGGTGTATTACCGCCACCATGTGGACTGGAGTGTGGAGCATCAAATAAAATAAAATAAAACAATCCTTTCATTCAGAGGTCTTCAACAGGGGGTCCGCGACCCCTAGGGGGTCCGCGGAGGTACTGCAGGGGGGTCGCGAAAATGTTTTGATTGATTAGACATTTTTTTATATTCACCTCAGTTTGAGGTATGTTTATAAATGGCAGTGGCACGGCCACCCATACCACTGTACCTTGCATGTTCAAAATAAAAACATGAATATATTAACCTGTTTGTTATTTTAATATCTTAGTATTGAATGCAGAACAACAAGGTACATTTCTACAAGGCACTATAGGACCGGTTTAATATAAAACACAATTTTATACAATATATATATATAAGTAGGGGGTCCCCGCTCCATCTCTCCATCAGATTGGGGGTCCTTGGCCTGGAAAACGTTGAAGACCCCTGCTTTCATTTATCCCACAGTGAGGATGGGCAGTTTGAAACTATTTCTGATTTAGTATTCATCTACATGATTTAGATTGCAAATCAACTTTTCTAATAATCTTCTGATGTCGTTTCTTCCAAAAAATATATTACTCTAAAAATATATTATTCACAATGAAACGTTTAAAGATAAACATTTTCAATGCTATGGTCTTTTGCCTTCCTCAGGTGTTGTAGTGTTGTGTGCACAGGGTGTGTTTTGTATGGGGGTGTGGTTTGTACTATCTACAGTGCAGCAACTGGACTCATTCAGTATAAGACACGGGTGTCAAACAAATTTTAGTTCAGGGGCCATATATTTGATCTCAATGGGTCCGGACCAGTAACGTAACAGCCTATACATAACGACAAGATTTTTCCCTTTGTTTTAGAGCAAAGAAGAACACATACATTAAGAAAATGTTTATACTTAATGAACTGTCCTTTTACAAAACACTTATGAACAGCCTGAAATTGAATACCCAGAGAAAGAAATATACACTTACGATAATTTATCTGTTTATTCTACAGAACATCTGGCAATCATATTAGCACTGCAGTGGCTTTAAGAGAATACAGTAACAAACACTATGATTGCATGCATCAAATCTGGTGGTTCACCAGTCAGAATAGGTCTCGTAAATTAAATAGTTCACACATTATGGAAACAAAGCGACTATCTGCAAGCTTTCTTTGGGTCTGTGCTCACTGGCATTGAAGGAAATGAGCAAGCAGATGATATCTTGGCTAAACAAGCAGTGAGGCGTGAGAACATGGGCCTTTCAATTCCAATAAGTAAAAACGAGTCAAGAATCAAATCACATACACATTCAGTACGGCAGGAGTGCTGGGAAGCAGGGGGGTGTCTGTGCAATATTTAAAAACAGGTTGGGAGGAAAGCGAAACAGGAAAGAAGAAAACATCATCACACGTCTAATAATAGGTCACACAAGTCGGCACACGTTATGTAAAACAGGCAAACACTCAACAGGAAAGTGTGCACACTGCAACCAGCCAGAAACAGTTGGGCATGTAATACTTCACTGCACAAAGTACAGTACGCAGAGAAATCATCTTTTTCATTATCTGGCATCTTGTCAAACATGAAGAGCACAATGTAACCTCATAGAAATATAGAAATATAGAAAAGAATTCACAAATTTAGATAAAAGCTTGTAGTGCTTTTCTGTTCAAAAGATTTATTAACTACTTCTTCAACACTACATTGAAGTGTATTCCAGTATAGGGTCTTAAAGGGCAAATTCACACAAACATTGAAGTCAGAAGAGTTTTTGAGGAGGCTTTAACCAAACTCCTTTACAGTCTCTCCACCACCTGTGTATTGTATTGTTTTGTTCTGTTGTGTGAAAGATTAATCCTGTTTTATACCATGTTATTACTAATGCCCATTGTTTCCTTTTTCATTGGTTTTTTTTTCATTAATCCTATTGCGAAAGCATTCTTAGATCCACACATACCTAGCCGAATAAATGTTTACTAGACTTGTGAATTCTTGACACTGATACAATGTGACACACTGATTCCATTATCTTATTATTATGATGCTGTACATTTTTATACACCTCTTTAATGGTAAACGTATGTGGAGAGTTGAAGTGGAGAGTTGTACTGGCCTGATTAGAGGATGGGGAGCAGCTGTGTGCACAGGTGAGCTGAGTTGACTGATGAGGTTGGATTGGATGGCAGGCTGAGAGCAGCAGAGGTGGGGTCAATGGAAAAGTAATGAGAGGGATATGGGTTACTGAACTGTGACAGCTGATATCTGGTCGAGCTGTTGATGTTCTTCTTATTAAAGCTAACATAACAGTTTCTGCATCAAAGCAAATGAGCACATTTGGTCTGCTATCTTCCATCCACCATAATGTCCAAACAATTATCAGTCATTTTGTGGTGAATACTGAACTTTCAGTCGTGATCTTCTGACTGGTCTTAATTCCAAATTGTGCCACATATAGACAAACTAGCCCCCCCCCCCCCCCCCCCCCCCAGAATCCCCCATCACCTGCAATAGATGCAAAACTGGAAAAATGTTTTCAGAACCATTTAGGTTTGCCCAATAGTGCAGTCCTTGATGCCCCCTAAGCACAAAGCCAATTGTCTCATAAGCAGTGCCCAGAATTAGGGACGTTCTGAAAGTTCCACAGCAGAGTCTTAGCTGAAAGCGGAAGTGTTGTTTCCTCTACCATTCTTTCAAAATAGTTTATGTGCTCATTCACTCCCTTCCTTTCTGCCTATCATGTGCTCTCTGATCTACACTTCTTCTATGGTGGTTTATAGTAAACTCAGTGAGTAAATCTTCTCTGGCTCCTGTTATTGATTGTATACTTTCCAAGTTGGGTGTTGTCTCAGTAACATTACATATCAATACCCTGCCCGCTTTGACTTCTACAACCCATAGAAGTCCAATAATAGTCTGATGCCCCCATCACTCTGGAACAGGGTAAATCTGGACTCATCAGACCACATGACCTTCTTCCATTGCTCCAAAGTCCAGTCTTGCGTTGGACAGTTCTTAACTCAATTTTAGTAGTTTCTACAATCTCCTTAGATGTTTTCTCTGCTTGATGCATGTCAATGATTTGACCCTTCTCAAACAGACTAACATCTTTTCCACGACCACAGGATGTGTCTTTAGACATGGTTGTTTCAGAAATGAGAAGCTACTCATTGCATCAGTTGGGGTTAATAACTTGTTGCCAGCTGAAAGATAAGTAATTGCAGTAATTCTCCAATAGGAGGCTCCTACCTATTTGCTTAGTTAAATCCAGATGGTGACTATTTTTTTTTTTTGGTCGATGAATATGATGAATTCACCCCACATATTCAAAAGACTTATTTGCATCAATCTCAGTTAAATATATTAATTTATTGACAGCCATAATATATATATATTATATACATATGCCTACTTCTAGACTGAACAAAGCTGACATTTATTTGCTGCCTTACATTAATTACTACAATCTGTCCATTTGTGTACCTGTATGTAAGTCTATAAGTGTATGTGTCCCTGTTTTGGACAATAAAATAAATAAATAAATCAAAGCTTGAGTATTTCTTTCCCAGAAGAAGTGGAACTGTCCAATTAAACCCATAGGTAGAGATATGCAAAACTCTTTTTAGCAGTAATAGTGATAATATCTTGTGTTAGTATTTTCATTGACAAATGACAATTCATTTATAACATACACATGTGCACTATTAAGCCAAACATCCTCTTGATCTTATAGTGAGACTGAAAAAATGGCACAGTGTATCTTTTATAGTCATCAGCTGGTATCAACTAGTGCAGTGACAAACAAATGAAAGTTTAGAGGAGGTTACACCTCGATTTAAATATCGATAAAACGAAAAAAGCTATATATGCCTCTATTTCCCCTTCTCACTTTGTGAGAATTCACGTCCCTCCAAAGCAAGACACACGGGGCTGCAAACTGAATAGACAAATGGTAAATTTATCATTTCCCAGAAATGTCTGTTTAATTTATTTTCAAATTACCGTGATTGTCCCATTGAGATCAATAAACATATCAAGACACGACATATACAACAAAATACACAAAGATTCATGATAAATAAACAACAGCTACTACTTATTCAACACATGGGGCTCTCAGGAAATTATAACCACATGCCTTCTTCATCATATTCTTAAGGTGTCCTTTAAATTTATAAGTCTAATTTTACATGTTTCTGCAAATGATATGTCCAAGGTGCATAAAAAGGGAACAATGTTTTCCCCACATCTGTCAGAATCTGGATGTGCGCCGCTGAGACAAAACAGAAATGGTCTGCACTTTATAGTGTGTTCCTACTTTAGTGGTACCCTACTCAAAGCATTTTACAATATGTCACATTCCAACTATTTTTTTCACATACAGTTGGTTCAGCACGCCATGCACCTCTCAGAAGGAGCTTGGACCAAAACGATCTGCCCATTTGGATATTATCTCAGAGTCTGTCTCTAAAAATCAACAGAAAATCATATTATCTATTCAGCATATCTCAGTCACTGTTTTTTTTCCACAAATTAATGACACATTGAAAGAAATAAAGAATGTTTTAAAACCTAAGAAGTAAACATTTAAAATTCAGTTTAACTTATTGTACAATGTAAAAATGTAGTTACATGTTAACACCACATGTGTGGTCAAGTCTCATGAAATCATCAACTTCCATGCCTTCAGGTGAGGCGGGAGGCACAGAATGTTGCATTACGG
This sequence comes from Chelon labrosus, assembly GCF_963514085.1. Taxonomy (NCBI): domain Eukaryota; kingdom Metazoa; phylum Chordata; class Actinopteri; order Mugiliformes; family Mugilidae; genus Chelon; species Chelon labrosus. The sequence continues at coordinate 1,960,398 of NC_140348.1, read as the reverse complement.
AATTGCGCAGACTACCACAGTCCATGGTTATTTTGCACACATTTCCATGTGAATATAAATAGCTGTCCAGTTGTTGTGTTGGGGAAGTAAACCGTTTGCTTCACCACTTGCTCAGCTTAAATATGGGGTATTATAACCTTTATCACTTGGAAAAAAAAAAGTATTTATGTTGAAAGGTAATAAACCTGACTGACAGTATTAAAATTCTATTATATTACAGGTTGTAAATTAAAACAACAATAAGCCACCCATCTCCATCAACACCTTGATCTAACTACATACCCACTGAACTACTGCAAAGCAGCGGAAAGAGTTGTGCACTTCCAGAATCACAAGTCTTTTGGACAATGATTGAACAGAAAGTGACATGGAGTCAGTTTTTAATTTTAACTTGATGCACACATGAACACCATTACTGCTGGTCAGCCCATCAAAAATAGTCCAGTCTGAAAAACCATTTGTTTTGGAAACTAATGGTTGTTGGATGAAAGATTTGAAAACTTGCAGATAAGTGAAATTAGATGGTTTTGTCTCTGATTTAAGATTTAAACATAAAATCTGTGCATTGTCATGATTCATGCATGAGCTGAATTACATTTCAGTGCTGTAGAAACTTGAGCAACTGGAACATGTTTAATGTAAAATCTAAAAGATGGCTGAACTGTCAGTGACATTACCCAAGGATTTAAGGAGCAATTTGGAAGATTAGTTTTGAAGATCAATGTGGGTGACTTTAGTCGTTTCCATCTTGGCTGTGCCAGCCTCCTCCTAATTCTCAACTAATTCAGAAACAAACACAGGGGCGAAGTGCAACCTGTAGTCACCAACGGCAGAACCTGTTGGGTTTCTCACTGTAAAAGGTTGATATTACAATGTTTAGTACCATGAGAGGACTTGTGCTTTGGCACTATTATAAACACAATTTAGTGTAATGCTGTTGTTTAAAGGTCGAACATTCACTTGCTGTCTTTACATGGCACTAATAATAAAAGTCCACGAAGAATAAAAATGGCTCAAGTAAGCCCTCCTCAGTCAGAATGGACTGGCTGCATCTGGCCAATCACAAAGAAGATGAGATATAATCCAGAGGGTAGGGGTAAACCTTTGATACACTGTTCAATGGGAACGTATTAGGGGCTAATAAGCCTGTAAATGTTTGACTCTCTGGTTGCTCACTCTCTGAGGAATAAACATCACGTAACTAAGTTTCCAGAATTAACTAAGAATTAAATGGTGTCGATACATTTTTTTGGTGGGGAAATACTTGTTCTGTTGCCATCAGATTTAACACTCCCAGCAGGCAGAATGTCAAAAAAGTTTGATTCTGATTGATGTTTTGGGGTATATCAATGTATATATCTTATCGGATCATTTTATTTAGCACCGATGTACAGTGTACGGTTCAGTTGGAATCCCAGGTTGAAAAAAATATTCTCCCTGTTAAGCAACAGAGACAAAATCAGCACTTTACTCAAAACATGTTTTAACGGCTCAATGTAGTATTTTTCCTTGCCAGGACGCCAGTCTTAAACTTGGACTTGTTTTCTTCAATATCAAGTCAAATAGTGGACACACTTTACTTTTACAAGAAGATTTTAAAAACTTGTCATTTGATTGATAGCATTGCATGATTTTGGCCAGCACACCATTGCAGTGACAGCTGATTCCAACTCTAATTGCTTTTAGCAACTGAGTTACTCCACTACCCTGTGGCTCAAATGCGTCTATGATGCGTCCCTTGTGTTTGACCTTTGACCAATGACCAGTAACACACACAGCTAAATTTGACAGCTGATTTTGCCTTCCATTGATGTTATGTCCAGTCCTGCACAACATATATTCAGTTTCCATCAATCCCCCACTCGGAGGAAGTGCACAGCCACTGTCATTCCAATAGCCTGTATTGAGAAAATTTGGTTTGATCAAACCGTTGAGGCAGCTGCATCGACGTAACAGCATGTCCAGAAAGAGGAGATGTTTCATAGTCTATGTCTATGGGTTACACCTCCTTTAAAGCATCAGTGGAGTGTTCTCAAGATGCCTTTCACGTGCTGTCCGCTTCCCATCTTTGCATTGTGTCTCAAATATCACAGTATTTCATTACAAGCAAACTTAATTTCTCAGGAAGTCAGTCAATATCTGTCTTGGTCGTGACTGTGGATGTCCCGAGTCCATTTGATCATAGTCTCTGGAGATCTATAGAGGAAGATCAGCTTGGAATAAAGTTCCTCTTCCAACTCCAGCTCTCCTGTCTCGCGCACCTATAAGACACAGACACCAATTATTTGTGCAACTGGATAAGAAAAGATTGATTCTCCAGGACACCGCCAATAAAACAGAGATAAGCAGGTATTTTATTGGGTTATACTTGATGTAAATCTGTGCTAATAATAAAATAATAATAAAACCCAGATAACATTTTGTTCAACAATTTATTCATATTTTGTAATTGCGCATACTGCATACTCACCAGGAAGATGTCTGTGCAGAGCTTCAGGATGCGGTCAACACAGGGCAGCTCCTCAAACATGATGGAGTGGGAGATCTCACTAAAGAAGCCGCGCACAAACTTTCCAATAACTAAGACAACAGACACGTACAGACCCATGATACTGAAATGAGAGAGGAGAAATGACAAAAATTACTCTCAGGAAGGGTGGGGATGTGTCAAGTACGCAATGGTTTGGAGAGTTTACTTGCATAAAACGTTACTTAAAAGCAAGCCTTATTGATGGGTAAACACACAGAAAGTGGACTCCTGTTCTTTTTATCTACTCTTCCTGTTGTGCGTACTTACAGGAGTGGAGTCGGTTGTGGAGAGTTGCTTACCAGCTGCCTGTGATTCACAAGCAACACCACTGCATAAACCAGGCTTCCACTTCACTTCATTACCAGACACTGCTTAATGTGTTCTGCTTCTAGGTTCAGTGGTTGGCCTCCATTCTGAAGTCATATTGTGCAGTCACTTCTTCAACTTAAGTATACCCCTTAAATTAGATAATATTTTTCCTCATACTATTAGAAAATATTAACCCTGGCCTACCCAGCCTATACTACTTGCAATATTCACTGTCTAGTATATCCCAGACCTTAACATGTGCTGTTGGTAGAGGACAAACAATCACCTGTCATGTGTAATGTTTTGTCTCATCAGTGTGTGTGGTATACTGAACATGTTTGTGATTGTGTGTTTCTTACCCATATCCCGCTAGGAAGCCCAAGCTAGGTGGACTGACTTTGTCATTAAATATGACCATAGGGAGAACGCCACGGGGGTGGGAGGAGTTTGTGATGGCAATATCCCACCACTCCTGGTTCCCACTGCTGTTCAGGGACCTGTCGCTCATTAGAGACAGAGTAATGTTCAGGTACCCATCTTCATCACCTACAGGAAAGACAAGTTAAAACACAGTTTGAATAACAAGTATAACATGTTGATATCCCATCTGATAGACACTCACAGCCACACACCAGGATAAAGCACTGGAAGAAAGTTGGTGTTCAATGTCTTGCTGAAGGACACTTTGACTTGAACTGGGGATCGAAGCACTAACCCTCTGGGCTGTAACTCTAACTAGTGATCCACAACCACCGCTGGCTGACCACTGCTCAATACTACTGTTTTTGTGTGTACAAATCCATGGGTTAAATGAGGACTGGTCACAGCAGATGATGAGTCTCATCATTTTAATAGTAACTCTATGATCTCTGACCTTTATATAGCTGACTGACTGGTTTGGCTTCAGCTCCATTGGGGGCACGGATGTAGTTGGGAAACATATTGGGCACAAACCTGGGGGAAAAGATACAACAAGATGTATTGAAAAACATAACTATGGAACATAAATACTAGTCACGTGAACATCCTTCCAGAGCGAGAGACAGTAAACTTACACAGGCTCGGTACGATTGCCAACCAGTAATGCAGCCAGATCCGCTCTGACTGGGTTCCCAGGTTCCAGGTCTATAGAATGCTTGTCAAAGGTGTGCTCCACTGTCCCACCTTTACCCAGGTCCCTGTTATGAAACCCACAAATACATCACACAAAGGAAAAGGAGATTGCTACAATTGTGATTAACAGCTATGAAATTAATGTAAAAATGTTTGGCTTGAGACTTGTGCCATGAGGTTGTGTCGTAGCCTAATTCAAAAATTGTGTATTTAAAACTGTGTTAATTTTAGGATACATCAGATGGCTCACAACTTGTCAGGCTGAGGTCTATGTGCCACATCACACTTTCATAGTTTTAACATGCTTTTGTTACTTGACAACACCTAGTTTGTATCACACCTAGTTTGAAGAACTAGATATAATGCACAGTATTACAGACAAGGTTTCACCTCTGAAAATTCCAGGCCAGACGAAGGGTTAGGTCAGCTGAACTTCCAAGCAGTTCTTTAATGACTTCCTGTCTGCTGGGGGGGCTTATTCTCCAAACAGATCCCGAACTACCTTCAATATTGGCTGTCACGATATCCTCGTAACTGTAGAGCGTGATGAACTGCATGGCTACCTAAGAGCAAACACACACCATTTGCATTATATAGATGGATATAAAGAGAGACAGCAACTCAAGTAGGAGACACATGCACATTCACAAGATCTGTGTTAAGCAAAATTGACAGTTGACAGACAGTTTGGATAGGATGATGGCTAATATGCAATGCTATTTAAGCAAATTGAAAGACATATTTTTTTCTTAAGTGATGTTAAAACAGTTACAACAGCAAATATGCGCCCCTGAAAGAGGGCACCCGACTGACAACTCCACTGTGTCAACGTCCATCTCCATGTTGTGCTCACTTAGCCTGGCATCGCCATGACTTGAGTTTTATTAGAATACGAGTCTGGTAACATGCCATTGGGATTTCATTAGTGGGCGTGTTTTAACCGATACAGAGAAAGTGAGGAACACTCTCCAGGAGGCAAAGATATAATTATCCAAGTGTACCACAATGAAAAGAATTCACGGGAGGATGCAGATAATGCAGATAATTCAACACAAGATGCAAACCATGTATGAGCTTGAAGTATACAAAGACAGAAATCAGAAACTAAACATCTAAAAAAAATAACTGGTTTTGAACAGCATGAGTTGGACAGATGAAACTAAGACCAACCTATACCAGAATGTAAGGAAGAAAAAATGTAAGGAGAGGCTATAAACAGCTCATGATCCTAAGCATGGGCATGCATGGCTTCCAATGGCACAGTCTCACTAAATATAACTGATGAAGTTCTGAAGTGTATGGGGATATATCGTCCACCAGATTCAGTTAAATGAAGCACGTTTCATTGGAGGATCTTTCTAGGTACAGAGAAACATTGATCCAAAGCATACTGTAAGAGTAAGTAAAGGTAAAAAAGTGGAATATTCAAATTCAGTCAACTGACATACATCCTGTAGACCAAAATTAGGGACAGGAAGACCTGTCAATGATTTTTTTAATGCATTAAATAAAATCATGTTCTCACTTTATTACCCCGTGTTAACAAGTCCTGATTAATTGGTATAAATGCCAATGCCAAAGTTCAGTTTAGACTGAAGAGGGTACGTCTTTTTGAAATGAGACTATGAAGACCATTCTCTACTGAGGATTTACCTCCAGAATGACAGACTGCAAGAACTAGAAAAAACATCTGGATAAACACTATATGTTCAGTTTAACTTTTAAATACCAAGAAATGCAGATAGCACCAATACATTCAGACAGGCACTTGAAGCAAATTGAAATTGGTACGCACGGCATTGTGTCCAAACTCCTTGGTGAGATTGTCATAGTCATTCTCCGTAAAGGGCTTGATGGATTGCTGCTGCACACTCATGGTGAACAGGGGCTGGAGGCACACACAGAAAAATGACAGTAGTGGGCATATAGTAGTGGACATTGTATTCACCAAGTTTCTCTGGGATAGCCATAACAAGCTAACTTGGCAGAGGGTTATAACATATACCTGAAGGGATTTACCACCTTCCACTTTGAATCATTTTTAACAAGACCAAGCAAAATGGTATTAAAATGCACTGAGAAGCTACATCTAAAGTCATCTATACTCATCTATTAAAGTGACAGAGTGCTGATATCATCTATTTTTAAAAACAAGAGCATTTACTTAATTCGTCCAAGCCCATTTATCAATAGGAATTCAATACTGGAAATATTGTTGTTAATTACCTCATAACCTCCCAGCTTGACAGTCACAGTGACATCAATGGGGTGGTTGACCACACCCACCACTGATCTGACCAGTGAAATGAAGAGAAGGGGAAACCAGATGATGCAGATTAAGAAGAAGATGATAAGTCCACCCATGCCATATTTCACTATCTTCTTCTTCTTCTGCCCTTTAGGTTGTGGGTATTTCTGAGGATTAAAATAAGACATAGTCAATTATTTTTTTTCCTTAAATTTTTGAATCATTGCAATTATATAATATTCTGTACTTCATTTACACGCTGTGCTAACCATTAGTTGGAGGAAGCTAGCACAAACCCTCTAAGTGGTAGTTCTGGTAGCTTTATTGTTAAGGTCAATGGCCTTTAGTGACTCCCAAAGAAAATCGCTCCTGGGTGAGGGGCCAGATTAAGAGTGATTTGCAGACTTAAGATGATTCGCCAGTGTTGGAACAGCATTACCTTGTAGTTAATGATCTTTCCACAATGTTGGTGTCATCGCAAACTTAAACTCTTAAACTTTAAATTCAGCTGAAATAAATGACAGGTGCAAATGTGGTCTGTCTATCCCCTGATGAACAGCAGAATTAATGTTTTTTTATACTACTGAATCAAAATTCAAAACAATGTACATATACATATTGATGCTGATGCTGAGGACATACCTTCTCGGTCTCACGGCTGCATTTAATTATGAAGATGTTGGCATAAATGTCCTCCACACACATCCAGTCTGACAGAGACAGAGTGGTATCAGTCCAAACCCAGTCCATCACTGCCCGTAGCTCCACTAGGAACGGCACTAAACGAAAGCTACACAAACACATACACATTAAACCATATATACTGTCAATATACCATGCATTATACTGTAGTATGTTGAACATAGGCTCATTCAACACACTTAGTTTTCTGAAGCAATCAGTTAACTTTCATCTAATCTATTCCATAACAGATTCACATGTATTATGTTGTGGATCTCATCCAGAGACGAGTAAAAACAATCAAACTACAAAATCTAACTGAAACACAGCCTTGATCTTCTACCAAGAATATACAAAGGATGTACACTACTGAGTTCAGACAAGTCTAAACTGGATTTGTGTACATACCCTTGAAAGAGAAACAGGTTGAGGTGGTTGTATTTCTTGGTGAGGAAGTTGCCAAGGATACGAGTGGGGTAACCACAGCGGATCTGATAGGCTGACAGGCCAAAGTAAATACACTTGACAAAATACCACAGCTGGGCCACAAAGTTCTGGCTGAACATCCTAAACAACCAAGGAGAAACAAAGGAAGATTAATGAACATCATATCTGATGAACAGCAGTATTCTTAAATAAATACCATGCAAAATGTTACATTTTTTTTGATGAGAAAACATTTGATCCTTTGAATCTGTTACTAAGGTTGATACACTGATCAGGCACAACGATATGACCACCTTCCTAATATTGTGTAGGTCTCCCTTGTGTCTCCCAAACAGTTGTGACTCATCAGAGAATGGACATGGGCCTTGTGAGGGTGTCCTGTGGTGTCTGGCAACACAATGTTGTTAGTGGTGGTGGTGGTGGGGGGGGGGGGATCTAGTGAATTTGGAGGCCAGGTCAAGCTGTTCTTCATGTTGTTCCTAAATCGTTTTTGTGTGTGTGTCCTTGCTGCCATCAAGGAGTGTCATTGCTATGGGGTGGGGGTGTCTGGTCTGGTCTAGGTAGGTGCTACATGTCTAAGTAACATCCACATGAATGCCAGGTCCAAAAGTTTCCCAAGATGGTCTATGTTTACTTCTCTTGTCAGTGGTTTTAATGTTGTGGCTGACCAGTGTTTACTTAAACTAATGAAACATAAAATCGTAAAATAAAAAAAGATAATGATTCAATAATAATAATAATAAAAAAATAAAAAAAATCTGCCACGTGGTAGAGGTAAGTACACCCTGACAATGATCATAACAAATCCATAGAATTATAATCATCTGGTGCTGATTGCTAGAACATAAAATATATTACAATACAGATTTTTTCTTCTTCGTCTTATTTCAAGATCAACTTTAAAAGTGAAAATATCCAATTTTATGTTTTCAGATATAATGTGGTTGCGTGTTTTTGTCCCATCCCTGTTGCAATATTAGAGGTGGTAGTGTTATAATTTAGGATGAGATAAAATAATCCTTTATCCCACAGTGGGGAAAAATAACCCTATCCCAGTGTGACTGGAAGTAACCATCAAAAGATAAAAATCACAGAGGATGATGAGATGGATGAGGTGTGTGGCATATTTTGATGTGTCGGATTTAGTGGAACATTAACGTGTTCATCGCATCGGTAAAGGTGGAGCTGAGTTCAATACTGTCAGGTAGTTCACAAATTCTCCCCTGGAATCGATACACGCTCATCACATCATGTTTCATTTTAATAATTTATTTTTTATTATTAATCCGAATCTGCAAAGTAACTAAAGATGTCAGAAAGTGTAGGGGTTAAAAACACAAAGTTTGCTTATCCTGTGCGAATGAAATGCAGACATAGGGGGGCAACTTCTAAATCACATGCCGTCCCCATCCCAGGCAAATAGGGAGTCAACTCCAGACCTTTTACCTGCTTAACTGATGAAGACAAAGTGAAGGAATCTCGTCCATGAAACAGCTTTACAGTCAAGTGTTGAATCATGTTTGAGTCCTTGAAATACCTCTAAATTAAAGCTGAGAGTTTGGACTTTAACTCCATATTCATGGTATAACTGTAACATAATTATGTTTCAGCTCAAATAAAGAACAATTTGTCAGTGTCCAAAAATATATGGAGCTAATGTATATATGAATGGTAATTATTATGTGATGGAATGAGAACAGCTAAAAGAAACACATCCTAAACAAAATCCCAAACATCAGTGACCAAAATCGGGTGGACAAAACACACAACATATTTTGTAAACTCTCTACAAGGGTTTACAACTGTCTACAATTGTCATGTTAGTGACAATTTGTAGGCACTGTATCTAAGAGGATCTAGTGTTTGCTTGTCAAAAAATGCCAATTCTTTTTTTTCTGTTTTACTAAGAGCCCAAAACTCACAAATTACTCTAAGTTAGAGCACCGGTGATGCATTCATTTGCCAAAAATATTACCATAAAAGCGTCACTTAATTCAACATCACCTTTCAGCATAATTTAATGCCCCATTACCTTTCAGTGACAGCAGGCAGGATGAAGAACATCCAGATGTGTATCCCAAAAACAAGAATCACCTAGAGGGGAAAAATGATGGAAGTATAGATAACATAAGAAGATAAGAAAAACAACAGTGGCCAAATACTTTGAAAAGACATCAAAACATCAAAATTAGCTGCCCATTTGAGAAAAAGTACAGCCATGTGATTTTACAGATTCACCTTTTGACAAAGTACATTTCCATAGAATACTGAAACACATTTGTGAAAATCCACTCAATGATGTGTGATTGTGCAGAATGTCAATGAATGTGTGAACTGAACCTGGAAGATAAGTTTTCCCAAGACAGCCTTGCGCAGGTATAAGGCTCTGTCAATGATCATGGTGCTGAATTGGATGAGCAGCATCACCAGGAAGGCCTCAGGTACCTGGTCCTCTGACAGACTGGAGGCTATATCAGCTGCTGCACTGTGTTTCTGTAGAAATAAAAAAGTCACATTAAAGTATTATGTCTTGTAGCTGGTCAAAATATTATGTGCCAGTTATGAAGTGTGTTTTATATTTGGTATATTTCCCATCTGTTATCAAATGTGATGTTGGCATCACCTCTGTCAATGGTAAAACTGTTGTTCTTATCTTGCCTTGTTTAGTACTCTAATCTAATCTAAATGGTGCTATAAAATGGTGCTATACAACTACTACTACTGCTACTATTACTACTACTTCTACTACACCCTTCCAACCATGCATTCTTCCATCCGCCACTCACCCCAAAAGCCCAAAAGCCAAAGACAATGACGATGAAGTCAATGACATCGGTCAGGAACATAAGTGCATAGACATCGGTGGCAGCCCGATACTCAGCATGGAGAATATCCTTGAAGAAACCCTTAACCGGCTTGTAAACACTCTGGACACTGCAGAGAAAAGTAACAGGCATTAACCTATGTAAGTGGGGGAAAGTAATGGCATTTCAGTGATGCATTATGTTGTTTTTAAGTCATGCCATGATTGCAACTAATTTAATTGTATTAATCCTTTCTGTTTAGTGATTGATTCCTGTAACTCTAGTGAAAATGTGTACCACTGAGAAAATTGCTAATCTTGCTGAAAATAAAAAACATTTTGATTTTAAAGATCTGTCTTTTTTTTTTCTTTTTTTTTTTTTTTTAAATAAAATAGTAATAGGTTTGACTGAAAGCAGTGGATTTTTTCAGTGGTTGTGGCAGCCCTATGACTGTCACTGTGGTGAATTCTATTCGGTTCAATTTTATTTTTTCATTTAGTGCAAAATCATATCAAATGCAAACAAAAGCCACGTCAGGGCACTTTACCCAATAAAGCTGAATCTGGGTTTCTAGAAAAACATAGCTGTGTGTCATTTGTCCAGATACCGTATAAGTATTCAGTGTTTCTTAATTGCCTAAGGGAAGCATGAATAACCTTCCATAGTTAAACTCCATGACTAATTCCTGTATGCTTGGAAGAATTGCTAAGACATGAAATTGAATTACTCTGATAAATAGGATTCACACCAGCCTAGTGCAGATCCTCTAATTGTAACATAGTTTGATTAGTTGTGTCAAATGCAAAAATAAGATCTAACAGGATAAACACAGAGATGAGTGTATGTGTCTAGGATTGAGGATCTTTGGCGAGTTTCACTTGTGCTGTTTCAGGGCATGCCGTGACTTTATGTCTTCTACTGTAAATCTGACTCACCAAGAGTGGAACACATGTTTAATCTTTTGTCCCGCAGCCAGTAATCTCTGACTGGCGGCCTCTCTCCTCCTGCCTTTTTTCTTCTTCTTTGCCGGTTCTTTACTGGAATCTGCAGTCTCAGCTGTGGCCTTCGCTGGAAAAGCCAGAAGCGGAAGCGAGGACAAGTTCAAACATTAGCCCCAGAGAAAAGGCAAAGATTGTTCAATATATTTGGTCATCACACGCGACATGTTGGCCTCAATAAACACCACAATTTAAAGGCAAACATAATAAAGTAACAAATACATATATGTCAAATATATATTACCCAGCAATAGTATATATACTGCTGGGTGACAAAATAGAAGTGTTTTAAGCTCACACTCTAGTATCTAATTATTAACAATTTCTTTTAAGTCCTATGTGTTAACACACAGGTGAAATTAAGAGCTTCACAGCTACTTCTTCACCCATCCTGGCCCACTGCGCCCCCATCACATGATTGTTCACACAAAGTGAAGATGTAGTTGTGTCCAAAAGTATAAATAGAGAAGTTTATGTTATATTTATGATAAAATATCTAAGACGAAGGTTTTTGAAATTTCTAAAAAAACTCTGTATTAAAAGATTGACTTGTTGACTGAGAGAATTGTGATGACATGCATTATATTCAGTGACATTACAGATATTTTGAGTTAGTAAATAAAATAATGAGTCTCCACTATTTTTGAGTGTGACTGAGGATGATATACAATATACATAATACTAGGTCAATGGATACGGCACAACTTAATGAACTACAGCCACATTTAATGTAATGACTACACCTCTACCATCACATCGTAATGAAGCTACAAACCTTTGTTGCGCTTGTTTTTTTTTCTGAATCGGATACGACCGCTTTCCTTTGGGCCTTCTTTTGCCGTCTCCACATCTTCTACCTCCACCTTATCTCCAGAATCCGACATGTTCGTTATGACAGACAGCATTTCCTGTCCATCTTTAGACCCAGTGGTTTCTAGTTCAACAGTAGCAGAGCTGGTACTCGGTTCCACAGAGTCCTCAGTGTCCTAGATTGAAAAACAATGGCTGTAAATAACTAATAATAATAATAATAAAATGCCCCAGCAAAAAATATTAAGTATTCCCACTAACCTTTTCAGGTTGGTTCAGCTCAGCAGTAGTTTCTGGGATTTCCAGGGTGGATCCTGCGTTAACTTCCTCTCCCTCTGCCGCTTGTGTTTCCTCCTTCCTGCTACTCTCTTCATCGCCATCTTTAGATTTTCCTCCTAACTCCGATGAGGGGGTGTTCTCCTCCAGAGGGCCCTCGTGGTCCCACAGACCATATTGCTGCACACATGGCACACACATATAAATAGTCACAAGAATGTATTTACATTTATTTAAAGCTTTAAGTTAGGGCTGGCTCAGGTGACCCTGAACCATCTCTTAGTTTTGCTGCTGTCCTCTACTCTAATTCCCCTCTACATCTTTGTATGATCAGCAATTTCAAACAGCTGCTTACATTAGAACCACACTTTTATAGCGCAAGAAAAAAGTATATTTGGATACATTTCAATACACTTTATTGTCTAAATTGTCTTTTCAAAGTTTTAATATAATGAGTATTTTTTTTTACAATGCATTCAACGACTCAGAAAAACTTCATATTTTAGTACTAAAATGAAAGTTGATCGACTGTATTTATATTCATTGCCTTCCGTCAGTCAGATTGATATGGTCTAGCATCAAAAACCACTGGTTGTCCAGTGTGCTGATCCTTGTGATTACTGCCAGTACTAACCATAAGCAGTGATCTGTGGAAGAATAGAGCCAGCAGCTGAAGAAGATCATATCTAATGTAGTTGTCAGTCTTCTCCAGGCCAAGAATTCGAGGTGTGAAGAAAGGCTTGTCTTCGTACAGGTTCAACTCATAAACACTGTTCCAGGGAAAGAATCCGAACTGGAAAATGTATTTCACCACCACCATCACCTAGAAAGAGGCAAAGCAGTCCAATGAGTCTGACCGGAAAAGACCATATGTTGACATCAGATGAGTCAGCAACATAGATAATCTGCTCTTTTTACATTGCTCTACGCATATCTGATTTGTTATACAAATGAGGTGGGCTTTCCCCATAAGCGTCTCGTGGATACAGTTATTGCCTTATCGGTTGAATGGAGCCAGGCTCAGAACAGAAATTGCTAACTCCAGTTAGGATGTCACTAGATCATTATCATAACATTATACACATACCACCCTAAATAGTTCTTTCAACATCCAGTGAAAGCCTCAATGTTACTTCCCTGGGACCTTGCAGGCAGCATTTAAGGAGAGTGTCCAACTGTCCAAGCATTATTTGCAACATAGAGGACAATGACTACACACACTGAGCAAAGTTTTCCAAATGAGGATCAATGTTTCTGTGTGTTACCATACCTCTGTATAGACTATAGCAGTCATCCAAAACCTCTTGGTTGGTCTTGGAACAGCCAACATGGCCCATAGGAACACCAGTATGGGCAGGACCAGTGATATGGCAGATGCGCTGACCATGTTGTTTAACACTATGATGAAATAGCAGAGTAGCTCAGAGTTGGCTGACAGCAGGTTGTACATGGAGAACAGCAGCTTCAGCAGACGATTCTGGTTGTTAAAGAACTCTCTGCTCTGTTCCAGCTCCTCGATATAGTACTGACTGCAGAGAAACCAGAAATCTGAATTAATATAGCATCGCTTTCATCACCACTCTGTCAAGAACTAATAAAACCTTGTGAAAGACTACACAGCAATTGTTTGTGCACGTTCAAAATCCAATCGTTTCATTTACAAGCATTTCTGTTTAACTGCTGCTAGACACAAAGCGCTTGTTGGGCTTCTTCAGTCTTCAGTGTTTGTAGTATCTACCTCTCTCCTAGAAGCTCGCTAGCTGTTCTGGAGTGTCTGTTGTATTGTTGGTCAGACAGCTGTGTTATCAATTCCATGCTGCTGGATGGCTGTTCTGGACTCAGGAGATTCCCAGTGCTGTTGAGCCTTGGCCTAGGAGTAGACTGACCCGCCACACCCTTGCTATCCACGTCCAGGCAGCTGAGACACACATTCACAAAGAAATACAACTGCATAAAATGTGACGACACAAAGTTTATATCGAGGTGTGCGTGGCAGAGTGGAAGGACAAAGACACAGAATTGTCAGCGACATTTAGTTGCGGTTATTGCTGCACAAGTTGGTCAAAAAGATACTGAAAACAAGGGTTTGCTTACTTTTGTACCACAAATGCATGCACAGAGATGATTTATCCTTTATGAACATGCTCAGTAAATTTCTTGTCAAAAATTACCTTTAGCAAAAAGACTGTTTGTCTTCATTACACCTAGAAACTCCAGTAATCCTTTTTAAGTACAGTAAGTATGATAGTGTGAACGCATCAAAGCCACATTCACAGCATGATGTGTCCTATAAGTGGTGCGTATTATCTATTTGGTTGGTTAACAGAAGACCCAACCACAACAAAACAACCATGCCAACCTGAATCTGTTGGAATTTTCTGCATCAGTCTCATCCAAACAGGTCTCCAGCGTGGAACATTCACTGGGCTGAAACACCCAGTCATCTCTGGAGTCTGCTTTTGTTTGATGCTGCCAATCAAAAAAGTAGAAAAAACACACAGAAAGATTAAAGTGTGTGTGGAATTGAAATTCCACAGATCAGTTTTTACTGGTATTTACCTTCTGTATCTTGTGCGTGATGAAGTAGCGTTCATTGCACAGAACTGTAGATGTCTCTCTATACTGTTTAGTCAGGAGATTTTGCCATTGAGTCATTCCATCAACCATGGCCAAAAATATAGCCCACAAGAAGCGCAGGATATCCAACATCCTCTGGAACATTTCACCATGGCCTGCAGCACAGACAGAGATGGACATTAGGAAGATCAGTGAAAAAAAAAGAAAAGGAATACACTAAAGTTGCCATTTAAAGAACACAGGGATCCCAGGAATAAAGAACTTGATTGTGCACATTCACATTCACATTCACTTTTATTATACCAACCCCTTATGACTAAAATGCCTCACTTTTCTCCTGTAAACCTTATTGCCTCGCATTGACACACTGTGCAATGGAAATGTACTAATAATCTATATAATCTCATATATCCTTTGTATTCTCTTTTAGATGAGTATAGCTCTGTGAGAACCTACAGAGACAGGGTATTCCTGGCACTGAGATGGTTACCATGCACATGCCGTAACTGTCAGGATAGACTAGATTAGAAGACTTGATTAACGGCGAGTAACGCTCTCTGGTAAAAAAATAATAATAATAAAAAAATTTTAAAAAAAAATCCTAATATGGAACTGTTGAACCTTCCCCAAGTTGACCTCTTGTTCTCCCTCCCTGCAATACAACATAAAAAGTACTGAATGCATCCAGTCTCTGTGTTTCTCACCAGAACCCATCTCTGTACTGAAGGAAGCTGAAGACATATGGTTCCTTACACACTGTATCACATGCTGTTAGTTCTTGGCCCCATTATTAACATCATGATAATAGTACTACTGATGCTACCTGACTAAATAACAATCTATGCATGTATTTATGCATTTCTTTCGTGTTCCATTTTCTGTATAATGTGTTTCAAGATACTATACATTAGCAGTATTATTACTATAGAACTCTTAGCTACTTCAACTCAAACTACCAGAGGAGTGGGTAGCATGCCTATGGTAAAAGGTGTAGGAAGCAGAGACAACCTACCAGACGTCTTTTCTTCTGGCTCCTCCACATTACTGTCCAGACAACCTACGCACAAACACAAAAAGAGACACTATAATGACCTGAACGTTCTGCTGTTCTTGTTTATACTGAACAGATTCTTCTTTGATGCACATTTATACAATTGACTGTTCAGTGGTAGTAGGTGATAATAACCTGCTCTCCTTTTCATGGCTCATGTTATTATTAAGAGGGGAACTTTAAAGCCAACGCAGACTGATTTCTGTTATACTTTGGCATGCTAATGCCATCTCTGCAAGGACATCAGTAGATGCCAAACACATGCCTACTGCGAGTGCCATGTGTTCTGCTAAAAATCTTAGTTCGGATATTACAATGACTTTTTTAAACTTTTTTTTAAATTTAAACTTTCAAAATATGCTGAAAATATGATGAGGCAGTATAATGTCTGTGCACTTAGCTCTTCAGTATTAGGCTCCTTTGCTGCTAAATGCTTAAGAGTTTTCCTGCCTGTTTTCCTGGATGTAAGGATATATCACCTTCTGCGGAGACAGCCTTCTGCTGTGAATCCACTCTTTCTTGAGTCTCTGCCTCCTTTCTCTGAGTCCTTTTAAGCTGCCTCTGGTGTCTCTGCCGTTCTCTAAGAGCTGTTTTCACACTGGTCACCCATGCGTGGTACGCCAACTAGGAGAAAAAGTTAAGATGAGCAACACATTTAACATATGACAAGTTTTCCACAGTGATTGTTACGATATTAGTCATTAACTAAACACAGAGTGGGAATCAGTTGTGTGTCTGACCTGACACGCAGTCTGTTTCTGAGGCTTCTGTTCTTCAGTCTGCAGTTCCTCTTCATCCTCCATGTCCGATTCAAACAGGTAGTACTCTCCTGAGTGGAGCACTGTGAGCAGAAAAAAAATATTACAAGTTTTTCTGTGTCACTGTGTCAAAGTAGCAAATCACTGGAAAGATCAGTATATATGTGTTTCAATATTTGTGTATGAAAATGAAGATATGGTTGGAGCCTGACAAAGAGTGAAACAATATTAAGTTAAAAACTTAATAAGTTACTTTATTGTAACTAATAATACACTAATAATGTTTTACTGTTTAACCTTACTGAATAAATAACTAAAGTTGTAGTCGTAACCAGGGTTGGTGTGTAACGGATTACATGTAACGGCGTTACGTATTTAAAATACAAAATACGAGTAACTGTATTCTGTTACAGTTAGTTTAATATGCTGTATTCTGAATACAGTTACTTTCTAAAAACAAAATCGATTACTTAGGGATTACTTTACGGCACTACGCACAGGTTGCACTGTGCGGATGCAGGTGGCATTATGTGTAAAGTCAATGCGTGAGAGGACTTTCCACACACAACCGAATGAAATGGCAGAGGATGGGAAAAACGAGCTGGATGAGGACATAAATGCAATTTAGAGAACATTTTACCTACAAACTTGGTCAAGAAGGTCGCAACATCACAGTGCAGTGCAAGCTTTGCTTACCATCAACAAAGCTGCTTTCAGCATAAGCAAGTTAAAGGAGGATCACAAGGTAAATTGGCTAATTAAGTAAGTTGGTAACTATTAATCGAGCTCTGCCGGGTGAGAATGTGGGGAAAGAAACGAGGGTTAATGTCCACCAGTTCGCATGTTGCTTGTCCTACACTCACAAACAAGGCAGAGTTTGGTGCAGCTGGTACATTGAGAGCAGTGACAGGAATTTTTGGAGCTGCCCCAAGTACACAGGTAGCTGTGGCAGGCACTTTTGGAGCTGCACATTTGAGCGTAGCAGTAGGCTCCACTTTAGGTGTTGTCTCAGGGGAGCTGTGCAGTAGTGGTTAGAGGCGCAGCTTGGGACCGAGGGGTCCCAGGTTGGCCTCCCGCCGTGTCCATGGCTGAGGTGCCCTGAGCAAGCATCTAACCCCCAATTGCTCCCCGGGAGCAGTCCTTAGAGGCCGCAGCCCACTGCTCCAACTGTACACACTACTGTGTGATCAATCCGTTTCGGTCCTGGTTGAACTTTAGGTTCTCGTGTCCATCCGGTTTGACCGTGTGGAAGGTTGGTCTTGATGTCTCGTGTCCATCCATGTGGGAAGTTGGACTTTAGGTCTTGTGTCCATCCTATATGGCCCTATCAAATAGGGCTGGGTATCACCAGGTACCTTGCGATACGATACTATCACAATATTTTGTCCACGATAACGATAATATCACGATACAGCGATTCTGCGATAATCGATATATTGCAAGAAATTTCATCCACAATACATCACGATATCTGTGTCTGAAGAAATTCTGAATTTATTAACAGAAATTCACAAAAAAAATGTACATTTCAGTGCATTATGATAACTGAAAACAGCTCCTCTGAGAGCTGATTATGCCACCTGCAGTAGAAAAAACACGTTCGGTACACTGGTCACTGGGACACACAGATGTCTGATGACGGAGATTGTTGGACTCTTCTCCTCGCATTAGAAGCATGAATTAGAATTGAGGCATGCCTCAATTTCTATTTGAGCAAAACGAACTACCAGTAGAATGAATAAAAACAAGATTTGTGTCTATTTGAACCTATAAAATACTAGGTTCATTTATTGAAAACGTACAGTTACCATAACATGGTATGCATACAGAACATTAACAACAAATGAGCGGCGCGACGCGGTCAGAGCGCACTGAGGACAGTCCGCTGCCGGTCGGCAGTCGCGCCGGTCCGGCCCAGAGCCGGTTGCGGCACACCGCCACGGAGGAAATGCGCCCGGCGGGGGCCGGCCGACGCCGGGGAGCGGTCCCGCTGAGGGGATCCTCCCACACCGTGCCGCTGACAGCGGAGGTAAATACACAAGTTTTTCTCCACCGCCTTCCGCCATTTTCTTCTTCTTCGGCTAACTTCTTCTTCTTTGTTTTATTGGCTGCTTACATGTTCAGCGTCCTTGGCCGCAGCACCCATTTTTATTCATGCTAAGCGCCATCATGTGGTGGCTTGAAGTAGTGTCAAAATTGTAGCAGGTTTTTGTGAGAGAATTTGTTTAGAACCGCTGTATGTTTATTGTTTAAATATCGATATTTGGCGTCAGTGTATCGATAACGTGCCGCAAGACGAAATAACACGATATATCGTAGTATCGATATTTTGGCACACCCCTACTATCAAATGCCTCATGGCAGCCCAAACAGGGGTTTTTCCAGCATGCCCTTCAGAGGTTGCCGGAGGTCCATTGGGACCTGCTACAGGAATCTCTGGAGATGCACCATGTACAGCAGTAGCTGCAGCAGGCATTTCTGGAGATGCGGCACGCACCTCTGGAGATGCAGCAGCCATATCTGGAGACACAACAGGCACCTCTGAAGATGCAGCAGGCACTTCTGAAGATGCGGCAGGCACTTCTGGAGAAGTGGCAGGCATATCTGAAGATACAGCAGCCACTTCTGGAGAGCCAGCAGGCATGTCTGTGGCAAGGGATGCAGGTTTGGTTGCCTGTGTGTTTGTCGTAATCAAACCCAAGCTGATTTTCCTGGAGTTCGTTGGCTGAGACATCTCCTGGCTTTCCTCTGCAGACGTCGTGGCAGACTTCGTTGGAATGAAGACTAGGTGTTTAAAGTCACGCAGGATGACTTTATATTTACCTCTGTGAACCTTGTTGAGGTTAGGGTTTGTAGCTGTAGTCTCCATTTGAAATCGAGTAGTGTTTACTGTTCGATTCTCTGGCTGTCGCTTTGTGGAATATGAAATAACCGTGTTGGTTCGCTGTGTGTCTTGTGGTAGGTACCGATCAAAAACTAAGTTATGGCTGTCAGGAGTTGAGCCCTATTTAAACTCTCTGCAACATTCTACAGATCAAAGGCAGGCTTTGATGACCATTGCTCTTTGATGACATCAAAGAATCTGACTCTGTGATGTCACCTTCTCTGATGACATCACATTCCATCAAAGAATCTGACTTGGTGATGTCAGATTGGATGGAAGGCAACATTCCATCAGCTCAGTGTGGACATGTGAGAGGTGATCTCAATCAACCAACCAACCAACCAACCAACCAATCAATAATCAATCAACCAATACACTGGTGATATGTCAGTGATATGTCATAACAGTGTGTCATACCTGTAGCATGGTCCAACCATGGCTGGTACCACTTCTTCTTTTTGGATCTCTTCTTCTCTTTCTGGGTTTCTGGAAGGAAACAAAAAAAAGGTTTAGAAGAAGTGCTGTGCAGCATATTTTAGTATCAATGGTCATAAAAATCTAGACAGTGGATTGTACAAGAGTAAAGGTCACAGATTCAGTGAAATTGAACTGGGATATTCAATTTCAATTCAATTCAATATTGTTTATATAGCGCCAATGACATTTTGTTTCAAGACGCTTTACAGGACCTAGATCCTGTAATCCCCAGAGCAAGCACTAAGATGTGGCAAAGGAAAAACTCCCAATTAACAAGAAGAATCCTTGAGTACAGCCCAGCTCATATGGAGGGAACCATCTGTTTGGGGCCGGCCAAGTAGAGACAGAAAAGAGAGAGAAGAGAACAGCAGGAGGAACATGATAAACATCCATCTGTCATAGATACCTACATCTGACTAAAGCGCACATGTAAAATCTGATGGTGATACAAACAAGAATACAAGATATAGCGGATGATGTTACATTACCAGGATATCCTATAGTTGATGGAATAACAAAGACAGTAGAGAAGGAACCAATGAAAAAAGAAAGAGGAAGAATGGGCACAAAGAAAATACATTAGTTATTTTATGAGCTCATGTATATTATATTATTATACTATTATTCTGTTTATTAATTGTGATAAACAGATTAATTAAAGCTGTAAATAGACCAAAGGACAGATATCACCATTTTACATCTCAATGGCTCAACAAAGAAGACACACAAACAGATGAAACCTGACAAAAGATGATCTCCACAGTTGGAATTCAGTGTGTACAGTGTTTACAGTGTTGGTTTCTGACTGCAGTTATATTGACCAGTAAATGAGTATTATCCGTCCTACCAGCAGTCTGGCTTTTGTTGGGACTTTCACTTGTTTTGTATCCATCTCTGTACTTCTGCTGCTTGGAGCGAATTCTCTGCATCCTGACAGAAGAGGACAAGATTAATAAGGAGGAGAACGGGTACAAATGTTTTATAATTGTATAAAGTGTCCACACTCCTACTGACAATATACTACTTTTACTACTACTACTTTTACTACTTGAAAAGTAAAAAAATCTAAAGAGCCAGGAAGCCGCACAAAGAGTCCTAATGACTTCAAGTTTGCTTGTGCATTACGTAACAATCTTGTGCATAATAAATGGCACCATCAAGGATTTTTAGTTAATTTAAAATGTGAAATACAGAGGAGAATTTCAAATGTATACCACTTGTTATACAACATTGCTACATTGAGCTACACAGTTTTACTACAAATGGGCAAAGATCAGTCCAAACAAAGGCTTCCATCACACTTGCTGTACGATGAACACTTACGATCTCTTAAGTTGTGACAGAGATTTCTTCTCGGCTTGTTGGTGGAACTTAATGTTTTTCACGATACTGGCTCGGAACAGCTCAAACCCTCTGGAACAAAGAACCAGGTGTCATTACATTCAAAAATCACAGGAAGTGTGTCAGTTTAATTATAGGTGACTGATCTACTGATATCTACTAACACATCTCTATCAAAGGGGCCACTATGTTATTTTTGAAATGTTAAGAGCATTTTCAATTAATTTTCACCATGTACCTGATATGACTATGGCAAAAATCTTTTCTTTACTTATCCTGAAATATTAAACATCCCCAGAGTGACAGAATAAGCTCATATACTACATCCTATTGTAAATATTGAAGGTTAAGTAAAGTAAAGTGCTTTATTTGTCATTATACAACGAAATTACATGTTCGATAGAGGGTTAGTCCTGAGCTGCTGCGACCGAGCACACTGCCACTGTGGGCCAACCTGACCTGACTAAGCTGTCAGTCATCTAAACATCTGTGGGTGGTGTACCTGGAGGCCTGTTTGGCAGACGCCTGCAGCTCTGCTGTCACATGCAGGAAGTAAAAACTGAGGAAGACCCTCCTCTGCAGCAACAGGCAGAGAAAACAGATACTGTCCCAGATGATCCCGGCCTCTTCTACTGGGAGGCTGCATGTTTTGTCACTCACAGCTTTCGCTGTTAGAAAAAAAATAGCAATCAAAAAAGTAAATCAGCAGAGCATAAACGTATGACACTGCTTATGTCAGGAGGTAAAGTAACATCACTCACTCAGCACACAGACAACCATTTACACTCACATGCACACCTACAGCCAATTTAGAATCACCAATGAACCTTACGAGCATGTCTTTGGACAGTGGGAGAAAGCCGGAGTATGGCCGGAGAGAACCCATGCAGACACAGCAAAGCTCAAGCTAATCCAAATAATTAACAATGGCATTATTATTATTAATATATTATCTATATTATAACTGGCACTTACGATCATAGTATCCTTTGACTGTGCAAACCAAGCTGAAGAGTTGAATTACCCAGCAGAAGCCTTTCTGCATCTCAAACACAAACACACATGCTAGGATCTGCAACACAAAGAAAGAGAGAGAGAGAGAGAGAGAAAATACAAGAAGTCAAGGTAAATTGACAATTCACAGATATTCTACCAGCTTTGAATGGTTGTATTGTTACTGTTTATATGTAATCAGTCTTCAATGAGAGATTATAAGCAACATCAGTGTGTGCTCACTTACGAAGCACATAGCAGGAATAGAGGAGCAAACAGGAGGGAGGTTAATTCAAAAGAGGAAGCACAAAGTCAGCTGTTGGTTTTTTGATAGGAACGATCACAATCATATCTGTTTCTGATACAATGTCAGTCTGCCCTCAGCAAATACACGGCAATGATGGAATAATTATTAAAAATTAAAATTAAATTAAATTACAGATACATTAACCAAAACAGCAGGTGTGCTTACGTACCTAACGCACTGAGCCTTTTGTTGTGCTTGCCCATATTACAAAGAACACTAGAATCCATTACCTCCCAGTATCTAAGATGGAAGAACCAGTGCTTGAAGAGGAAGTTCAAATGTGCCAGGACTCACCTTATACACATGTTGGTGTGTATAAGGTTAATTATTAAGAATCATATCCTGAATTTCTACTGTGAATGAAATCTATTAGAAGATATTACTAATGTTCACAACATAAACTGATTTTTAGAGAGACAGCCATGTTTGTTAGTAAAAGTATAAGTAAAGAATAATTGACTTTGTACATTAGCCTGTGTGTATTAGTGTGTCCAATGAAATTATAAGGGTGGGAAGTTCTTTGAATTCCCAGAAAAACCCCTTGGAGCATTCTCTATTTTAAGTGTATCACAGAAACAAAGCAGCTCTGCACCATGCTGTACTGTTTGTGCAAGTATCCCTCAGGCTACCTACGCCAGATTTGATGAGTGGTGTGTTGAAGGTTCAAAGCTCTGTTGAGTCTTTGGCTGTCTTATCTGTCTGTGTTTATGTTCTCATTTTGCCCAGATACTTCTATTACTGAGACTAGGCAGTAGGCACCAACGGAGGAATAAATGGCAGACGTGAATGGTAATGCCCTGTTCTCTGGGTAATGCTATTTATTTAGGGTTAGTCTGAATGACTCAGACAACGTGATATGGAAAGGCCATATGAAAAAGTGCCAATACTGCATTCCATTGCATCCCAGGTTGCTCTAGTTCTCGGTAGCTATCACCATACAGTATGTAAAATGCATTTTTAACAACAACTTTTACTGATTGTGAATGCAGAAAGCAGAAGAACCACAAAGGTACAAAAGGATCAAGCTAGGTCCAGATGATGAGCTCTATACTCACTGATAACAGATTTTTAGATATAATGACTGCCACGGTATAGATGATGAGACAGTCCCACAAGGTGAGGCGGATCTTGGATGGTTTGACCAATAGCTGGGTTCCAAACAACAGAAAAAAGAAACAGGCAAGCAAGTATCCCAGTCCAAACACAGAGATCCTAGTGGCTCCTGTGACGAAGACCACTGACAGGACGAACCAGAAGAAGTAACGAAACACCATAACTTTAGCCATATCCAGGTAAGTCCTGGAAAAGGACAGAGAGAATAACAAGAATTAGATAACTCATGTCTAGATTTAAACAACAAAAGCGTTGCTAGAGACGTGAGAAGGGAGAGTGAGACAAACTGTGAGGTACAATCGCTTCTGTTTCAATTTTATATCTAGATCTGAACATAACACCACAAGTACAGCAATACAATATGACACTGAGTACACAGTTTATCTAGGATCACTAAGACATTCAAATTGAGTTTCTTGATGAGTATCATACTTCATGTAAATAATCCTGTATTTTCAGTTCTCATCAAAAATATTACAACATTCTCTATTGTTTGCTTCTCTTCTATTCTCTGGTTTCACAAATAGTGTATTTTAAGTCTAGAGAATTCACATATTTTTCTGTTTTTGTCAGAGCTTATAAAGCTTATAGCTTAGTCCACACCTCAGAAAAAAAAAAACAGAAAGACTACAAAGGCCAGGAAGCAGTTTTGTCAGTGGCTAGCTGACAGTTGCTGCGCTTACCTGCAGTTGATAAAGTTAGATACAGGATTAAACAGTCGGCCTTCCATTGGATCAGGTTCATCTCTATTCTCTCCCGCCAGAACCATCCACTCCTCCACTTGTTCACACTCAAACACCCTCCACTGCTGGGACACGCACATCAACAGCACAAAGTCCGCTGTGGACACGCAACAACACAATGCACCATCACGATCATCATCATCATCGCTGATATGACCAGGGAATATTTGTTTTTGTCTCATAGTATCCACATTGGTCATGAGACAGAATGATGAATTAAACTCATCAGACACTGGAATAACTAGGGAATTAATAACTGTGCTGAAGTTTCAGAAGGTCCTGATAATTAAACAGAAGGGATTGGTTAAGCTGATTTACACATATCTGCGTAACACGTTTCTGAAACATGTTTTCTTATGTCTTATATAGGTATATTACAACACAGGAAGAATCCTGTCACTTGAAAGTTTTAATCTGATGTAACTGGGTTTTACTGAAAGTACCAAAGTATCATTGAGTCAAACTGGCAAAATGGAAATACACACTGTTATAATGACCGTATACTATGCAGATGATATTAAGACAACAGTCAGAGCAGAAGCAGAAGGGTACCCATACCCAGTAATAAGGCTAGAGCTATTTTTTCTAAAAATATAAATGAATGCATAAATGAATATATAGATGACTGAATATATCAATGAATGAATGAATGAATGAATGTCATTTAGTGACACAGCGTGTATATATATACAAAGACACAGACATGTACACACAAAAACTGACCTATAAGGTTTTTTGAGTTTGGTATTGTGTGGAAGTCAGGCAGATAGATCCATTTAATGAGAGATGAGTTCATCAGCAATGGAGTGTTCCAACGCCACGGGTAGTCTACAGTACGAGAGACACACAGATATACAGAAAGGGTTAAGTAGACAGGTAGAAATGGGTTAATCATTTACAGACTGGCACCATGACCACTGCAGACTACTCAGCTTTTTCAAATATGTCTAATCCTTAAGTCTACAAAGAATAGATAAGTGGACAGGACATGGTGAGGTGTTTCTGCTACTCTGTACACACCATGCCTGTATTGGGTTGGACATTTGTCAATACTATACCGTCCAATAAAACATCTACATTGTGACATTGTGACACGCTGCTCCTATTTTTACAAAGCAAAAGTACGATGTGACTGGATTTTTACTAGTCTTCATTCGTTGTGAATTAAGGTAAATTACAAATCAGTTCAATCACATTTTATGTATACCTCATCAGTAACAGTTCAAATTGTTACTGGTTTACAGAACCCAAAGCCTAGGGGAACCTATCAGCTTGCTCTGGTCTAGTTTTTTAAATATTTATAATATATAAATATGTAAAAATACAGGCTTATTTATGTGGTCATTGTGAGAACTTGGTATCCAAGTCGAGTAATTTGGTTCTGATATGCTGTAGGTGCAGTGTTGTTTTCAAAGGTGACAACACAAGCTCATTTATTTAGCAACAGCTGTAGTGAGGCCGTTGTAGGAAACACAAGGGCTACCCAGAACAATCTGGAATGTGTATATGCGTCATATGGCCAGGAAATGCTTTGGGATTCCAGAGGAAAAACAAGGGAGACGGAAATCTGGACTACCTCTCTTAATCTGCTGCTATTGTGACCCAAATCAGGATAAGCAGCAATAAATGGATTGACAAGAAGGAACATGTTCTTCTACTTATCCTAAGTAGCATTCCCCGGTGGGTTACAAGTGCTCTCCATGCATTTGAACTTTTTATCAGAACTCACCTATGCAGAGACTTGGTGGTATGCCAACACAAAGAACATACTGGTAGATCATGAAGATGGACAGGAAGAGACAATATCTGGGCCAAATCCTGGCAATAGCTGCCCGCCGCCGCCTCACCAAGACTGCGACCAACCAACAGCCATGGATTATAACTAAAAAATTCATCCGTTGGCCGATCACATTCACAGTCATCAGGAAGCAAATCTTTTTTAAAACAGAAAAGGTTTTTTTAAAATGAAAAATGAACACAAATGGGAAAGGATTAAGTGCAGTCAAAACACTGATGTTCTGGAATGTCTACTAGATGATATCACATTTGAATAACAAAAGACATTTTAAATCGAAAACTGTTCTTGTTAAAGATCTCTTGTTAAATGTTTTATTATTATTATTTTTTTTTTTTTAACTTTATTTCTGGCTTTGGACGTTCATGCAAGGATGGGATCTCTTTCAGCTACCTCTAATCCAAACTTGTAGAAGGTGTAGTTGAGCAGGTACTTGAAGCAGGGTATGAGGCCCTGGTCTAAAGTGTCCCTCGTGGCGTCGGGAAAGAGAGCAGGGACGGAGGGAGGGGATCGCTGGAGCTGACGGTAATGGTGAGCCTGGTGACGATACACTGTTGCCTCAAACACCAACAACATCAGCACCATTAAATGGTTCTGCAAAAAAGCATCCAGGACATGAATTAAATAATGGATTAATTGTCCCTAATTATATGGAGCCAAAGCAATTTACTGGATCAGTTTTGCAAATGTATTATTAAATATTATGCTCAGCAATTTCATTTAATCTGATTGCGTAAGTCTCAAGCTTTGCAGCTTAGTTTTATACCCTTGATGTGATCCACTGTCATGTGAAAACTACTTTAAATCATTTTTAAAGAATGGCCAAGCTACAGAGCTAAGGCAACTTCTATAATCTCTCTTTAGAACAGCTGCATTTTGGCATCAACTAGGAATTGTGAACTGACTATACCTTGCTGTATCCCAGTGCTGTGGCATCTTTCCTGATGCCAAACCATTTGGCTGGATCCACTGGCTCCTTATACAGAGTTGAATTCATAATTTCCTCAGGCGACAAGTTGGTTGCATTTGCTAGAGGCTGTAAAGGTAAGAGGAAATTTAGAAATCAGTAAGTTGAACAGATATTTATTGTTCCCATTACTGTTCCATAGCATAGGAGACTGCTAATGTCTAGATCTGTTGCCTTGTAATTTATGGAGGAGATTAATGCAATCTGGTTGTGCGACTGCAGAAAAAAGAGTTATGAGATACAAATGTTTGCTGTATACCGCTGAAATAAGCTAACCAACTTCTGCAACTGTGTTATTTGAGTACAAAGAGCTCATTGGCAACAATCTTCCAGTCTTCTGTTGTCCAATTTTGGTGAGACCTTGAAAAATGTAGCCTCATTTTCTTGTTCTTAACTGATAAGAGTGGCACTCTGCTTCAAGATCTGACGTGTTGTCCATTCAAAGATTCTATTCTGCATACCTCAGTTGTAACAAGTGCTCAGTCTAGTTACTGCTGCCTCTCTGTCATCTCAAATCAGTCTGGACATTCTCCTCTGATATCTGGCAATAATAATGCATTTTTGCCTGGAAAACTGCTGCTCACTGGTGGTTTTCTCTTTTTCAGACAATTCTATGAAAACCCTAGAGATGGTTGCGCGTAAAAACCCCAGCAGATAAGCAGATACCCAGACGAGTTTGTCTGGAACCAACACCCATGACACGTTCAAAGTCATTTAAATGATCTTTCTTCTCCATTCTGATGCACGACTTCATCAGATTGTGTTTACATCCCTAAATGCAAGTAGTTGCTGCCATGTGATTGGCTTATTAAATATTTGTGCTGATGAGCATGTCAACAGATATACCTACTAAGGTGGTCTATGATTTGTGTATATCATCAAACTGTATATTACACTATATAATACAATATATAAAATACGGTAAAAATAACTAAATACCCAACTGAATAGCCAACAACTATACATTGCTACAACCTAGTTGGTGATGTTGTGGTTTGTTATCCTAGTCTTTCTTTTCACCTTCATCTTCAGCACTGAAGGTTGATATTAATAACAAAATGAACATTGTATCAGGCCTGCGTTAATGCAGCAGATACTGAATGTGTAAGTGTCTTACCATGGTACAGTTACGGGAGTACTCATCAGGGTTGACAACACTGAGCTGGTACAGCATCTTGCACACAATGATGACACACACCCAGACTGTAGACAGACAAGATGCCATGGGCCTGAATCGACCATAGGGCATCGCCAGAGACCACAATATCACCAAGACCAGATTCATCACAGATGGCTAGAGACAAACCCAGAAAGAGGACAAGATTTAATGTATGCACAAATATGAACGATGACATTATGACAAATAACAAATATGTGCAGCTCATTCATCTCATAGGTATAAAAAGCCGTACTTAATATGGCTGTATTATTGGATACAGTGGTCCAAATGTCCAAAATCCAAAAATATGCATAAAACCCTCATTCCCCCTGCCCTTACCTCTTGAAGTGCAACCCATATAGAGAAGAAGGCCACCATCTTGAGAATGTGAAGCTCCATAAGCCTCCAGAGAAATTCTTGAACTGTGGTGAGAATGTCTGAGAACTTTGTGGACAGAACCAGCAACCTGTCCATTACCAGACCCCATTTACTGGGCACCAACTCGGCTGCACAAGGGAAGAACAAGGACGAATGAATGAAAAGAGCAAGAGAATGAGGGATAGACGAGGGAAACAGACTAGCCAACTGAGAAGAAATAGGTCTAAAAGGCTCAGGTTCCCTCCATGTCCATTGCTGAGGTGACTTGGGCAATCACCTGAACCCCCAAATTGCTCCCCTGATGCTACACAAGTAGCAGCCTACTGCTCTGAGTGTACACGCTACCATGTGAACGAATGGATGGGTCAAATGCAACAGAAAGAATTTGCACATATGGAATCAGTCCATATACATTTATTATTATTTATTTATTTATCAATTTATTACATTATATGGCAATAAGGCATTGTTTTCTTTCATAATGTCAATGCGGCTAGATTTTTTAACATTATTCTCTGTATGGAGTGATCCATACAGTGAGGCAGTATTTGCTTTATAAAGGTGATGATTATAAAGGTAAAATGATTACTTAGATACTTTAGATAAGTTACACAGTGTGAGTACAAGATTAAAGCTGATGAATATTCTGATGACCAGGTGAATGCATTGCACACAGAAAATATTTTTCCCATTTACAGAGGGTAATTTGAAATAACACACCATAGCACAATATAATTACTAAATTATATGAATGTATAGTGTCTTTTCTTTACCTTCATCTTCAGATTCCTCATCAGTGTTTGCCACCAGGTCTTCCTCTCCAGTGCTCAACCCCTCGTTACCAGGGCCAGTTGGCTCAGTCCTCGCACTGTTCTTCTTTCTGAAGGCAGATTTTGGTATTAATTCTTGCAAATGCAAAAATAAAGAATGTCTGCAAGATATGTGATGATGGGAAACACCACCGCAAAATAATACATCCACTATCCTGTGACCCACATTCCCGAAATGTTTTCCCCTGTGTGTATGTAATGTAGTGTGGTTTTAATTATGGAATTTCAAGTTCCTGTTCTGAAAAATAACTTCAAACTAATTTCTAGGAAGACTGTGTCCAATTTGCAGCATAATCGGCTATTCTTTTTTCTGCATATTTGCCTAGATGCCAAAAACATCTTGGAAAAAGTATTTATTTGCCAAGATCCCACTCTTTTCTCTTCCTGTAAAACAAATATGATGACAAATATGGACTCAGGAGCATGTACATAAATGTGTCCTGTCCAATGTATGGCAGGGCCCGTAGCTAACCCCACACATGATGTCGGACCATTTATTACTAAAACAGCTTGTGGGTTGCAGTAGCTAGAAAAGTGATCATATAGGAGAGGGAGTGTGTTTGGTATGTAGATGGTAAAAAATGTGTTCTAATGTGAACATGTGGCGTGTGGACTTCTAAGTTATTATTAGAATTAGAATTATTATTATTTCTCATTTGTTTTTCCGATTTACCAACACAAACAGAGATGTACTTCACTCGGATATACAGTACGTGGTAAAATGAAAAAACTAACAAATGAAGAAATAAAAATGTATAAAACGTTTTTTGTGACATGAATGGGTTTATATTACCTGTGTATAGGTGTAACTTGCTCCAGGTCAGTGATTCTCATGAAGGGCTTGTGGAAGTAGTGCAACTGCAAAATGCAGGCCAGTAGGAAGAAGCCGGGGATCAGAATACTGGTAAAGAGTTCAGACAGGGCAAACGTCTCCAGACCAATCGCTGACAACCTGAGGACAACATTCAATTTGTTAAATTCAGTTTTATTTATTGCAAAATAATAACATATGAAAAATTGTTTCTTGCATTATCTATCTATCTATCTATCTATCTATCTATCTATCTATCTATCTATCTATCTATCTATCTATCTATCTACCAGTCTCCGACAACTTTTCAAAGTGCAGACTGGCAGGATAGGACCTACACCTGGATCAGTAGAATAATTAATCTCATTCCTGAATTCTCAAGATCCTGTTCTGCAGACTGTGTTTCACCATCACAATACGGCCAACATAAAAATCACCCAGGAAACTCTGGACACTATAAAATAAAAAAGACATTAAATAAGATAATCAGAGTTATCTTATCATGCACATTTTCTTATTGTCTATTATTTAATATTCAGAGTAAGTAGTCTGGTTTTGTTATCTTTTAAATTAATTGACCTGTATTGTTACCTTTTGCTGCAATCACATGAAATGCTTTAATTGCCTGAACACACAAGACCCTGACGCCAGTGCACCGCTCTGACCCACTCGTCTAGCCATCAAACATTGGCCCACTATTTCCACTCTGACGAAATAATGTTGACTTGCTGCCAAATATGTCATGATAATGAGATTATGATCAGTGCTATTGTCTACTGCCTGTCAGTGGTACGGTTATGGCTGATCTGTGGGTAACTGTGTCATAGCTTGATGATTATGGATAACTTTAAATCTGCATGAATGTACGCAAAACCGCAAAGGGAGAAAATACATTCTAAAGTGATTTCTTCTTTATCCAATAATGGATCGTGCCACTGTGCACTGCCAAACCGTAAAGCAAACTACTGGTTAAAGCCTGATTAAACAAATCTACTGGCTTCTTTTCTGCTTGTTGTCTGGTGAAGCTTGAAAATATGCTTGGGTGCTTGCCTGTTGGGACATGTACTGTAGACCATGTTATAACTACTTGTAAATCTTATCTTTGCTTTTCCCTTATGCTTTTTCTATTACTCTTTCTTTGTCCCTTACAGAAAACACAAATATAATTTTAAAACTATAATATATATATATATATATATATATATCACATTTGGTATTAATTCTGCTGTGGCTCAGTAGGTAGAGCGGGTTGTCCACGAACCAGAGGGTTAGCGGTTCGATCCCCAGAATGTGCCACGTGCCGAAGTGTCCTTGAGCAAGACACTGAACCCCCAGTTGCTCCCAGTGCAGTGGCACTGGTGTGTGAATGTGTGTGTGCTTGTGTGAACGAATGGGTAGATGCGTCCATGACTGTAAAGCGCTTTGAGTGCCAACTGGTAGAAAAGCGCTATATAAAAGCAAGGCCATTTACCATTTACATTAATAAATGTAAAAATACAAATACATATAAATGATTCTTTCATACTTTGGTATATGTCTTTTTCATATTTATTAATTTATTTTATATAACTTTATAATTGCCCATTTTTGTTTTATTCCTTTATTTATTCCTCTTTATACGTCCACATTAAAAAAAATTGTATACTTTCAGATTGTTTTTCCCACTCCCATACAATACTTTAGGTGTATTCCCAATTATTTCCCATTCCTTAATTAACCTGATGATTTAATCCTGAATAATAATCAGCAAAGTTAGTAGCAAGCTTTAAAAACTACATACTGTTCTTCTGTGAAGCCAGTGAAGTTTCTCCAGTATCCAGGAAAGTCTTCAAATTGGTAAGTGTAGATGGAGATCAGCACCAGCATGGTGTAGGCCACAACAAGCCACCAGAAGAGCTTTAACAGACGCCTCCATAGAGAATAGTAGACCTGAGAAATAATAACAAGACATGATTGGAAAAAGCCTAAAAAGACTCCACTAAACCAGTAAATATTACGGTAGACATGAACCTCAACCCATCTTTAAAAAAGACTGACTGACAGAAACTGAATCAGGAGTCTGACGTCTGTTCTTACCTGATAGAGACATAGGCAGAGCAGGAACAGCAGCATATAGATGATCTTATAAGCAACAAGTTTTCCAGCAAAGGAGACCATGATGAACATCCCTCCACAAACGTAAATCCAGTATTTGGCGTAGCAGCTCATGACCATGCCTCCCAGAACCTTCAGCACTGATTCATTATCTGTCTCTTCTTTTGACAAAAGATAAGAGGGAGGGAAGGATGTCAGTGTTAACATGGCAGGAATATAAGGCACAAAATTAGTCTGTAAAACAGGGATAGACAAATATGTGTAATTTAATGGACATCACTCATGTGGAAGATGTGACTGTGTACATAGTTTGGCAATTCAACCCAAATGTAGCAGTAGATGGAGCTGTAACAAGGACAACAGGACTTTTTGGGTTTCTGTAAGACATTTCACCACTCATCCAAGTAGCTACTACAGTTCTAAATGACTGGTGGGGAGTTGGGGGTTTTGCTGCGGAGATGATGTTCAGTTTTTAAACAATAACAAAGAATCTGGCAAGTGCCATTTTTACAAAACATAATAATATAATATTTTCATGTTTTTTTCATGGTTAGGGTAAGGGGCTAGGGAATGCATTATGTCAGTAAATGTTCTCACAACGATAGTCATACAAATGATGTGTGTGTGTGCATGTGTGTGGTTGGGTGGGTGGATGAGTGTGTTCTGACCCCCTGTAGTAACTTCCTGCAGTGGTGTGGTCATTTTCCTCTTCCTGCTGAAGTTTTCCTTCACGGAATGACGTACCAACAACCAGAAGGTTAAGGTAAATAAAAGCTGGAGAGACAGAGATAAAAAAAGAGAGAGAGGATTTAATAATAATAGCAATAGTAACCTTCTTCTTTTATGTTAACTATAACAATATCAGTCCTAACAGTGGACTCTTAAACACATATTTTGTGCATGTCTGAGGAGGAATAAAGTGTAAATAAAGTGTTTTCTGCTAATGAACTTTTCATATTGTTAACTTTTGAGGGTATGAAGGGTTATTATTATAAGCACCATGTACAATATCACAGTAGGTCTTACATTTAAGTTATAAATCATTAACAAGCTGCCTGAGTATCTATGCTCTCGTCTTACCATAGCCCCCAGTCTTAGACAGGGGTACTGTGCTCTGTCTAGTCCCAGTTGTCTGAGGCTCATGCTTCCCACAGTGGTGGGCAGTTCAGGCTGGAGCTCCATGGCCCAGATGTACTGCAGACAGCACAGAGCCAGGCCATAGAGCAGGATGAATGGAGAGCACAATGAGGCTGCATGTCGTCTGAAAAAAGGGACAACTAACTGAAAGCAGGACCGTGTCGTTGAACAACTGGTTAGTATGGGTTGCTAACCGTTAATCAATCAATTAACTGTTCTTATTGTGATGTTTTATTCCGAATGTGTTAACAATTTCAAAACTGGCACAAACTGTCTCGATCAGAATTAGATTCAACAAGCATCAGTTTAAACATTTGTTTGTCTGACTTGTTCCATCACAGCTACAGGTGGTAACTGTACCTGGCACGCAGCATCCAGATGAGACAAGCCCACAGCAGAAGCACAAACGTTAGCCAGCTGTGGTATGTGATGCTCCAGACCTGAACAAGATAGAAACATGATGTAAGAAAAGGAAAGAATACTGTAGACAATACATAACAATACACAACTAATTTAATGTCACATGTTCATTGAATGGATGAATTAAGAAAAGTATACACTATTGGTCTTGGCATGTTATTGTATAAATGTATAAAATTAGTCATGGTTACCATCATTGCTATCAGAGCACAGACGTAACTCTGCTGCATGACCACCTTTCCCAGGAGGAAAAATGGACTTTCAGTCTGTTGGCCTTTAGGGGCCCCACTTAAACCTGAAAAAAATATATATATTAGTATTTAAGCACGCCCCACTGGTGTAATTTTTCACAAAGGAAACTGTGTTTTCAGCTTTTGTACAAATGGTTTCAAATTATCTTCTAGCACTCTTCCATATGGTGCAGAATTCATAGTTGAATCCATGTCTCCAAGCGGCCCAATCCTTCAGTCCTTAAACCAGAACTAATGTGAGGCTCTTGTCCTGAAAAGCTGTGTCTATCTGCACCAAACACGTCTACTTTCACTCTAGCCAAACACTGCTGTCTTTGAGTCATCCTTGAGTCATTTGTTCAGACTAAATTATTCCAATAGGACTGGTTCTGGGTTATGTGTCCATTGGCAGACTGCAGTTTTAACTACTCACTATTTTTGGACAGTGAATGCTTTTTCTCTTTTTCACCATATCTCCCATTCAGGTCAAATCTGTGCAATGTCTTTCTGATTAACGGACATAAGTTTTTTTGCCAAATTTACTGGCGCAGACAAATTGGAAATCCACACTATTTTCCTTATGATGGAATGATCACATTCTAAGTAATTTGGGGATCTTTAGAAATTCCCAGCAAGAACCACAGGCATCCACAACTACTACTTCTTTTGAAAAACTCGAATCATCTCCAAGTTCTGAAGACCCTAACATTCTGACACCAAACATGTAGATAGACTCAAGTCTTTCAGAATAAGAGTTTGTTAACACACTTGGATTTCATTATGGGCCGTGTTTCAATCAATCCAGAGGAAAAAAACTACTCTACACCCAGTCAGATACAACCAATCAGAGCCATTTTGTTGTAAACTCAATTAACACAATGGCACTCAGATGAACTGTATGACTATGTCACTCTTATTCATCACCACATAAAGCATATCCAAAAGATGTGATTGGCCCAATCAGTTCCCAGCAGAGCAGATTCTTTCCCTTTCCCACAAACGTTTAGTGGGTTGGGGAAGTTCAGACTGTCTTCCTGGCTACCCTTTATCTGTTGACTCTGTTTCAAAGGTGATCAACTAGTTGTTTGTCTAAATAGTAAAATCCATTAGACGCACTTGTTTGTTTTTTACATATAACATGTACGTCACAAATGATATTCAGTCATGATTGTCTGATTGTACTTTTATGTGAATCTCCAAATATCTAAATAGATTTTCCATTGCACAAGAGTTGATTCCTTTCAATATTTTTTGATATCACCAGTCTATACACTTTTTTTTGTTCCATAAGAAAAGGTTAGCATTTAGTACCCAGATCTGGAGGACTCTCTTCAGCCACAGTTGTTTCCCTGCTACTTTCTGTTGTCTCAGACAGGGGCATGAGCTGAAAAAAACAGCAAACATAAACACATATTGAGATACAGACATTAAATTGTAGCTGTGGTTATAGTGAAGTTATAAAAGTTCATGTTTTCCAACGCAGCATTAAGATCAAGCAGGACCCATACTGAACATTCACCTGAATTAGTTTTCACATTTAAAATGGCAGTATCCAGCTGAGGACAAGCTAAGTCAGCCATAGCGGTGCCAGATTAATCTTCTATATAATATCCTTGATCTCATTAATTAAAAATGGTAAAAAAAACTTTTACTGTCTTTATTACAGAAAATAGCAACAACAGGAGAACAAGTGTTGACTTAACAATCTATAGTATTGATTGAGAATCTAGTTTGGCTTGAGGGCTACTTTTATATACCCTAAGTCATATTAATTGTTGCAGAGCACCTTTAGAGAAATGTCAGATGTGGGCTGCTGAACTAAGAGCATGTTGCAATAAAAAGTAAAGAAGATGAAAGTTTGTCTTGCTGTTCGTTCTGGAGGTGCAACAGATAAAGGACAGACCAGCATCTAAAACATTTTTTCAATGGCGATCTACATGCGACACGTTGTCCATATTTATACAGTCTATGGTCGATCACACTCAACCCCTGATCTACTGTAGGGAAATTAGCTCAATCTAGGGAAAAATAGAGTTAGTCAGAATTATTAAGCAAAATTATAATATTGATCAATGTTATGATCTTAGAGTCAGTTTAACAATCCCAATAAATGTTCCTGAACATTTCTCAGTCAGGAGAAAAGAAAGTTTCTATAAAACACACATTAACAGATAAGGAATTAGACTTAGAGCAAGTAATGATCAGATAAAAACTGATCTGTAAACCTTAATGTTTTTCCTTTTTTATTCCGTGGATTTTTATATGTGAGCTTTACTACCATTATGTCCTAGTGGGACTGTTTTTTGTTGATATTCTGGTTTTATAATCATAAAGCTACACACTTCCCTGTCATGAACTATCAGCCCTGTACCCAAGCACCATGGACCACACTGGTACAAGCAGCATGTAAGAATGGGCTGCCTCATCCACTGTAATCACAACCCCACACCAAGCAACCCAATAACATGTATCCATGCCTGTATATAACATTTTAAGCTACAAAAATAGGTATGGAATTGGGTGGATACAACAGGAAGCAATTGATCAGTGCTGTTAATATTGTCTGACCAGTCGGGCAGAGACCATTTGTCTGACTGACTTCTGGCACAATGGCCATCCAAGATTGCCACACAGACAAGAGTGTGCTAAGGTTTGCCCTACATAACAAAACCAGTCAATTATATTGTGGGTCAGGCTTTTATTGAACACAATGAAAACACTGGTTTGAGGACGAGGAGAGAAAGAATTCATATCTCCATCTCAGTCTTGTGCACTGGGCTATGGAAGTGTAGATAAAGTGAGCCCTAATGAATAGCTGAGATAACATGTGAATATCTACCTGTGTGTCATCTTCATAGTTATTTTGCTGTTGATTCCTTGATCTTAACTCCACCAACTCTTCCTGCAAATCTTCCCCTCTCTCCTGCTGCTGCTCTCTCTCAGCCTTCTGAAAAAGAAGCAAATATCAAAGAAGAAATCATTCAGCAATGGTGATGATACATTCATTCATTCATTCATTCATCTTCTGTAACTGCTTAGTCCCGTTAAGGGTCGCGGGGTCTGCTGGAGCCTATTACAGCTGTTGGTGATGATACAATAAATATTATTTTTTGCATATATTAAACTTGTATTATTATTATTTGCTATTAAATACAGATTACCTGTGTTCCATTCTAAATCCTTGCTTTGCCACTGACCAATTGTGATAAGCCAGACGTTTGCATAATTATTTAATACTTGTTCAGACGTAGCTCCTACACTGACCTGAACACCTGTGAGCCACACTGGACAGAATCAGCTTAATGCTCATGTTTCATCCGCATAAGGAGGTTGATTTGAAGTGACAAAGTATTTTTTATTTGCTTATTATTTGTTCTATATTAAGGCCACCATGAAGTGTGAGCTATGATTCCAGGGCCAAAACAGAATCATTTTCCATTACCTTACTTTACCTTGTCAATAATTTGATAACTGCTGAGTGGGCTAGTGTTCTATCAGAGTTGCCCAGTTGCTCAGCAGGTTGAATTCAGGCCAGGCCATATCATGATCATAATATATTAAAATTGCTCAAAAGATATCATTCATTTATTTATATTTTGGCCTTGATTTGTAGTAATGTTCTACCTGTTCTTTGCCTAGTTAGTAGTCTACATTGTGATATACTGTAGTCCCACTTAGAGCAATGTTAATCTTGAAAAGCATCTGGATCAGGTAGATTCAATCCAGTATTGGATTCTTCTTCAATGCTCTCTGCTGGACACATTCAGTCCCAAAAAAATCAAAAGAACTAGTAAATACCTGGTTAGCCGTTCCATGACGTCCTGTTTTGAGAACAGTTGCGATGGTAATATAGAGAAGGAACAATATTCCTGGGTTGACATAAACTGGCCAATCGTGACTGGTATTTAGGCCGAGGACATAGGGCTGGGAGCAGTTTCCTGGTATGATGATGTCCTTCAGCCCAAAGAGTCTAAACAGAGAAAAAACATAGGGAGAGAATTTGGTGAATACAACTGGAGGCTATCGATCAATGCATTAAAATTGTCAGAACAGTCGTATCTGGGGCATGTGGGTCGAAGTTGGAAGAAATGGACAGCCGTCCAAGATTGCCACATTGTGTCTGCAGGGGTTTACCATACACAGCCAGTAATGAAAATTATATGGTGGGTCAGGTTTTCATTAAGACACAGCGAAAACATTGCTTTGACATAGAACTCGAAGTGAACATCTGCCTGAGGAAGCTGAGGTAAAATTGTGTCTGATGGAAAGTTGACCAGATTAAGTGATCAAGGCATCCAAAACATCCTTGGGAACTTTAAAAAAGACATGAAAGTAGTAAACACAGAAAAGTCCCTGAATGGGACATGAGAAACTAAATCCCAGAAACAGATATTTCCAAACTGGAGGATGTTGGATGGGTTTTTATGGTACCAGGATGTTTGCATTGCAGGTCTGAAACAAAGGTTAGAGATCGAGAATTTGGGTGGTTTAATTAAAACTTTGCTTAGTGAAGAGGGTCTGGACATTAACACTTATGATTAGTAGCCACCAAAAGTGCAGAGTGGGAGTTAAATATGCAACTATATAAACAACTGTGCAAAGCAAGCACGGCAACAGTGAAAACCCCCCACTGGCAGTAGGTGATAGTCAGACAAAGGTCAAGCAAGGCAGGGGTGAGGCTGGTTCTATCAAGTGTTGTCTTGTAGAAGTTGTTTCCTTAGCTCTTAGTAACACCATAGGATATTATAATTTGTTGGGGACCAATTTCTGACCTTGTTAACAAGTCCTGAGAGTTCAGGTTGGGGTGTGGATTGTTACCAAAAAAAAATGTAGGTTGGTGATCAGGTGTTTTGCAACTTGCTGATGATGAAACTTGGTTTATAGTCACATTGTTCATTGACATTTAATGATGCACAAGTATAAATGCAAGACTTTATGCTGTGATGGACAGAAAAGTAACACCAATGTAGTCATGCACACCATCTGGGTGCTACAATATTAAATTTGTGTTTGCAAAATTGCTCTGATTAGTTATAGGACTACCCAATAGGATGCAGAGGTATTTTTTTCTCTGTATCAGTTGAAACACCCCCAAAATTAAGTTATGCTCATATTTGGAAGTGATTCTGGCTACAGGTGGTTACAATGTTGATAGACACACTCAGTTTGCTGACATTATGAGATCCTCCTGTTATAAACTTCAGGCATGGTAACTGATAAACAGATGGTTAAATGATACTGACACAGATACTTTTCAGAAGCCTGCAATGACGTAACAGATGAGAGAGAGAAACTAGCATAAGTCTCAGTGTAATGCTCCACACATACCTCCACACATTCCACACATACCTGTCCAGAGAACGCACGCTCTGCACACTTCTCTGCTCTGATTCACATCTGCCTCTTTTTTTTATTGGTCTCCAAACTCACATATTGCTTAATATTAATGGTTACCACAGAGATCAAATTACATGTTGGCTATAGTATAGTATAGTATAGTATAATAGCAACTGCAGGGTTCCTGAGAGAAAATAAAATGTTGTGAAGTAAATAAGTAGTGATTTCAAGCTCCTCAAATTAGATCGGCTTGGGATTTGACACAGTAAAGAGTGCTTTTTTCAGATTTTTAAATCTTTTTTGAAGTGTCTTCCAGTAGTGTTACTTGTGTCATTGAGACACTGTTTCACACATTTCTGTTTCGTCATTACCACATGTGAAGAGCAGTGAATTAATATGAAGCAATCACTTTGATTTTTTCAGGCTCAACCAGTGGTGACTCATTTGAACTGAAATAATTCATGGCTTCATGTAATGTGCACTGCAGTCTTACCTGGCCCACAGATAATGTGGGGGGAAGATGGTCTGAGCCAGGATACTCTGGTACAAGTAAAGACATATCATGTGACCAGCAGTGAAGAAGCCCACCATCACACATAACGCATTGAAACCCAGGTGGCTGAGGGGAAGATGGCACGCCCACCATGTGCACACTCCAATGAAGAGCAGGAAGTAGATGGCTGAGAAAGCAGAGGGCAGTATGATGCCTGGGGAGAAATGATCAGAGACATATATTCAATACTAACAGACAGACATTCAGAAAAACAACCTGAACTTAAATGCTTGCATCATAATCTTTAGAATTACAACTCTTAAACCTAGCTAAGAAATGAGACTGTAAGCTTGGAAATATTTCCTCTTACAGTTGAAACCAGATGTTTACATACACTGTGTTAAAAGACACATAAACCTTTTTTCCTCACTGTCTGAAGTTAAATCAGACTAAACCTCTCCTGTTTTAGGTCAGTTATGATTACCAAAAACCACCACAATAATGAGAGAGAGAATTTCTCAGAGAATTTTTTATTACTTTCTTCAAAGTCAGAAGTTTACATACACAAAGATTACTATGTCTTTAAACAATGAAGGAAAGTCCTGATGATGATGTCATGTCTTTGGAAGCTTCTGATAACAACAACATCTGAGTTAATTGGAGGCACACCTGTGGATGTATTTTAAGGCTACACCTCAAACACACTGCCTCCTTGTTTGACATCATGGGAAAATCAAAAGAAATCAGCCAAGATATCAGGAAGAGAATTGTGGAGCTCCACAAGACTGGTTCATCCTTGGATACAATTTCCAGATGCTTGAAGGTGCCACGTTCATCTGTTCAAACAATTATACGCAAGTATAGACACCATGGGAATGTCCAGCCATCATACCGCTCAGGAAGGAGACGGGTTCTATGTCCCAGAGGTGAATGTGTTTTGGTCTGAAACGTGCGAATCAACCCCAGAACAGAAGCTAAAGACCTTGTCAAGATGATGGCTGAAGCTGGTAAGAGACTGTCATTCTCCACAGTGAAACCAGTCCTGTACCGACATGGACTGAAAGGCCACTCAGCGAGGAAGAAGCCATTACTCCAAAAGCAACATAAAAAAGCCAGATTACAGTTTGCAAATGCACACAGGGACAAAGACCTTTATTTTTGGAGACATATCCTGTGATCTGATGAAACTAAAGTGGAACCGTTTGGCCATAGACGGCATCATGAGGAAAGAACATTATGTGGAAATATTGAAGCAACATCTCAAGACATCAGCCAGGAAGTTAAAGCTTGGGCGCAAATGGGTCTTCCAAATGGAAGCATACTGCCAAAGTAGTTAGAAAGTGGCTTAAGGACAACAAAATCAATGTTTTGGAGTGGCCATCACAAAGCCCTGATCTCAATCCCATAGAAAATTTGTGGGCAGATTTGAAAAGGCGTGTGCGAGCGAGGCAGCGGACAGTGGGAGGAAGATGGCGTACCAGGGGAGAACCCACGCAGACACAGGGAGAACATGCAAACGCCACACAGAAAGGCCCAGTCGGCCTGGATTCGAACCCGGGACCTTCTTGCTGTGAGGCATCAGTGCTTTTAAATAGTGTATAGCCTCAGCAATATGACATAGAAATACTAAATGTTGTTACACAGAACTTACCTGCCAAAGCCAGCAGGCTGATGGCCAACACCCTCCCCAGGTCCTGTAGAACCTTCCGGGCTGAGGCCTTCAGACGCTCAGCCAGCTGCTTGGCTCTGGTTGCTGTGGAAACCGTCTCATCGAGGTCACCAGGTAACGACATCTCTTCTTCTTCATCTTCATCTACCGATGCCTCTTCCGCTTCATCTTCATCTTCCAATACCTGCTCTTCGTCATCTTCATCATCATCTAACTAGAGTGGGCAAGGAAAAAAATAATTTTGCAGTTACTAAATTGGCACTGAGTGGGTTCCTCTTCAGGCAGTGCAGCTGCAGTGACTGCAGAAGAATTTCCATGTGATCATGATCACATCTTAGAACTATTAGGAGCTCCAAACTGGTAGAACTAGTTTTCACCCTTTTAACGGTAAACGGGTAAGGGGTTACGACCTTCAGTGGTATTGTAATAGAAAGATGAACAGTGAACTACACTTGGACAGGAAAGGAAGGTGGGGAGGGAGGAGATAAATCAGAC
The DNA here is from genome assembly GCF_963514085.1 of Chelon labrosus. Classification (NCBI taxonomy): domain Eukaryota; kingdom Metazoa; phylum Chordata; class Actinopteri; order Mugiliformes; family Mugilidae; genus Chelon; species Chelon labrosus. The sequence continues at coordinate 1,918,123 of NC_140348.1, read as the reverse complement.
AAACGTGAGTTAAAAAACTCTGCTAAGCATTACACTGGAGCGAAATAAAGAAACTAAAAGTAAATCCAGTTTTTGGACAACTACTGCCCAGCAACACAAATATACCTCCTCTCACCCACACAGACGCACACATAGCAACTCACAGATGTAATGTTGGCAGCAGCAACCATTTCTCTGTTCCTGACCAATTTGCTACAGAGGACGACCGTCACCAAGGAAACCACACATACACCTAGGTCAGGACACAGAAGGCGTAACACATTCCAAGGATCATCCAAGGGAAGCCTACGACACAGAAGCAAGTATGGTCAAGTAAGGTTATGGCATATATAAAGTATGCATATACAGAGGCATTTAAAAGTGTTTGAACCCATCATCAGTGGATATTCACACTCCTGACAGTAGACAAAAAGAACCAAGTCAAACAAATGAAAAAGAAATATTATGCTTTGGCATTAGTTTATTCCAGAAAACGAGCCAGTATTACATATCTGGGAGGTGCAAAAGTAAGAGCATCTCCAGGATTATGAGTTAGTCTCAAGGTCAAATTAGAGTCCATTTGTTCAGAAGTGTTTCCAATCAATGTAATGAGAGTCAGGTGTCATTCAGTTCCCTGTCTTGTTTTAAAAAATGGGGATTTGTCACAGTCCAATCTTTGCAACACGTATTTGTGGATGTGTATTTGTGCTTTCTGAGGAGCTCAGAAAAAGAGTTGTTGTTTGTCCATCATGCTGAAAAAGGTCACAAAACCATCTCTAAAGAGTTTGGAATCCACAGATCAATAATAAGGCAACTGTTACCCTTCACATGAGTGGTCAACCAGCTAAGATTTCTAGAAAAGCAAGACACATAATAGTCTGAGAGGTCGCAAAGGAACCCAGGTGAACTTCTAAGCAGGTAAAGGCCTCTCTCACATTGGCTTATGCTAATGTTGATGAAATTCACCATCAGGAGAACACTGAACAACCATGGTGAGATGGCAGAGTGGCAAGACAAAAGCACTGCTCTTGAAAAAGAACATGTCTGCCCATCTGCAGTTAGCTAAACATCATGTGAACAAGTCAGAAGACTACTGGGAAAATGTTTTGTGGACAGATGAGACCAAAGTTCAATTGTCTGGTTCAAATGAGAGGCGGGTGTCTGGAGATGAAACAACACTGCATTCCAGCATCAGAACCTCACCCCGTCAATGAAACCTGGGAGGGGTAATGTCCTTGTTTGGACCTGTTTTTCTTAGAATCCCTCCTAGTCGCTGTAGACGAATGATCAGAAGTTACAGGAAACTTTTAGCTGCTGTTATTCCTGCATAAGGACGTCACACCTGATACTAAAAAGAAGGGTACACTTAGTTTGGCAACTCACAGGTGTGTACTAATGATTAATTTTCAAGTGGAATATTTCTGTTTCATTTGTTAGATTGTCTACTTTCAAGACGTGAAAATGTTTGGTATCATTTTTTGCAGATATACAGTTAAAAGTATTTGCTCTCAGAATTTTCTACATGCATAAAAACGACTCCAAACATCAGTTTTCAACACTTCCCCACACTACAGGGGTTCACTGGCTTGGGTTTTGGACAGCTACTGATATTTCTTTCATTGAAAAAGTTACCACTGGCTACATAAGGAGAAGTGGCAAGGAGGAGATAGCGTTATTGCCTGTGTGACCACATTTACTCAATGAACTAAGATTGTTAGAGCTAATCTGGGGCAGCACTTATGCAAATGCAATGTGAGATTAGGTCATAACTCGTGAACACAAAGAAGCACTGAGTCATTCATCATGCAACCATTCAGGAGAAATTTATTATGCAGCATGACAATGACAACAGACTGACAATACCTCTTCTTGCACTTACAGAACCCTGACCTCAACCTCAAGTCAAATAAACTGAGATTACACAAAAAGACAGAAGACAATGAGATAGTCTGAATTCACGGAAGAACTGTGGCAAGTTCCAAATTTGGTCTGAAACAAGCTCCTTCATAGTATGTTAAACAGTATTCAACAAATTTGCCTGGCTAAACAAACAGATATTTTTTATTTAAATCTTCTCCTCAGTTCTCCTACCATCAACGACAGTGATAGAAATAACAAGTACAACACAAAGACTAGTTACATACCTGGACAGTCCAGTATATATGGTGACGTTGTCCCATTTTGAACAGTTATCGCCTATGGCGATGTCAAGAGGAGGGTATGTGTATAGTACCGTCTGGAAAGTGATATGAGCCAGTACAAACAGTAGACTGGTGCAGAATACCGTTTTGATAAACCAACCTGTGCGACCTGGAAGACAAACAAACAAGAAAGAGAGAACAATGTTAAATTTAAATATATACAACATCTTAAATAAAACACACATTAATTACATAAATCCTCATTTATTCATCTTCTGTAACCGCTTGTCCTGTAAAGGGTCGCGGGGGGCCGGAGCCTATCCCAGCTTTCATCGGGCGAGAGGCGGGGGTACACCCTGGACAGGTCCCCAGTCTATCACAGGGCTAACACTGAGAGACAGACAAACATTCACATGTACACCTACGGCCAATTTAGAATCTCCAATTAACCTAACCAGCATGTCTTTGGACAGTGGGAGGAAGCCGGAGTACCCAGAGATAACCCACGCAGACACAGGGAGAACATGCAAACTCCACACAGAAAGGCCCCATTCGGCCTGGATTCGAACCCGGAACCTTCTTGCTGTGAGGCATCAGTGCTAACCACCACTCCACTGTGCCGCCTATTAGATAAATACAAAGAAAAAACATCCTCATGCTTATGTCTCTGTGAAAAATACTGAATAGACTGACAACTGCCATCTGAAGCAGCCAAAGGATGTGATGTAAATGAAATCGGAGGTGGGGGCAGTTTCAAATTACCACCCAATACCCTACAGCTCCCTTCAGAGTTCTCACAGAAGAATATGTGGTGACACGAATGAGGTAGGCCATGCAATACAGAGACTCCAAGGGCACAAAAATTACTGAAGCCGGAATCGAGGTCTGCACTGGCAGGAAGTGGAGTGCTTCCAGAGACCTGCATGTGGCAGAGTCATGGTTATAAGACAAAGGAATCTTTTTGGAACCGTTGCAACAGGAAGAGCAGTCCTAGACCACATTCCAACAGCAAAGGAGAGGCAACATCTTCAGGAAGAGGTCCGTGCAGAAGCTGCACGTGCCAGCAGGATGGCTGGAACTGGATAAGGTGAGAGAACTTGGACAACATGAGATAACCTGGTCAGACTTTTGGCAGTCTGACGTCCATTGTATGAGATTCCTGGTCCAGGCAGTTTATGACACCTTGCCAAGCCCCATTAATATGGTCCAAGGCTGAATCTCCCTCCTGGCCCAAGTGTAATGGGAGAGGAACCCAGGAGCACCTTCACAACAGCTGTCTTAAAGCCCTGCTACCGTTGGCACCACAACCAGGTGATCAAAGCATATGTGGAAGTGGTCAACAAAGCCATCAGATCCAGCAAACTGCACCAAATCCCCCACCACTAAAGGCAAGTCCGTGGCTGCTTTCTATAGGCCCAGGCTGGCAGCTGATCACATCACTCTCACCTCACCTGATACAGTTATCTATTTAGACTCCACCAATATGTGATCATGTCAGAACTCACGGTGCCTTGGGAAGAAAATATGAAGGAAGCCGAGGAGAGGAAACCGAGCAAATATTAGAACTCATGAAGGAGTGCAGAAGCCAAGGCTCGCTGTAATGCTGTCGGGGTAGGCTACAGCTGCAAGGTTCGCCTCTGATGGTGCTGGGAGTGATGGCAACAGAAAAAAATCGGGGCCATATGTTTCATCACTGAAAACCATTGATGGATCCTAAATAAGTACATGGCCCACGCCAACCATAATGTGAAATACATAACCATAATAGAGGCTCGATACAATTCAATGCAGTGTTATTTACAGGCCAGTTTTTCTCCATAACAATGACTTTAAACATCAGTGGAATTTCTGATGTCTTAAAAGTAGATGAAGAGGATCCAATCAAATGGATTTACTTATGCAAGAAAATGAATCATTTGTACGTATCTGTGAGTTACCTTGTTTTCAGTACAGCTACAGCTAAACATTGAGATGTTGGTTGGTTTCCTCACGTGAACTGCTTAGTTCAGGTGCTTCCAAAAAATTTCTATTGGATTAAGGCCAGGACTTTGCCAGCCTAAAACATTATATCACTATTATTTTATTTTTTTTGTTCCTTTTTTGTAGAACGACTTGTGTGCTTGGGCTTGTTGTCTTGCTGCATGACCCAGTTTCTCTTAAGATTCAGCTCTCATACAGATGTCGTAACATTTCCTTTAGAAGTTACCCTGGGTTCTTCTCTGTGACCTCTCGGACTATTATGTGTCTTGTTTTGGAGGGACATTTGTGCTGATTTGTGTTGAATCCACAAATCCACGTGATTTTGTGTCCTTTTCTAGAAGTGACGGCTAACTATTCTTTTTCAGAAGTCCCCTGAAAGCTCCTTTTCACATGTCATCACAGACTTCCATAAACATGTGGACACTAAACAGCACCTGACTCTTATTATCTTGATTGGAAGCACTTCTGAAGAGATACTCTTCAGAAGTGAGAGACTCTAATTGGCTGTGAAATTAATTTAGTAACTGCTGCAGCTAACATATATGTACTATAATAAACAAATACACAAGTATAATATTTCTGTTTCATTCATTTGATTGGGTTCTCTTTGTCTACTTTCAGGACTTGTGTGAAAATCCAATGATGTTTTGAATAGTTTTTATGCAGGAATGTAGAAAATTCTGAGGGTTGCAAAATCATTTAAGCAGCACTGTCATCAACGGCAATCAGGATTGTCTCGTGATTTCTTTACAGAACCCAGAGCTTGAAATCCCCAGAGCAAGCACTTAGGTGACAGTGGCAAGACAAAGCTCCCTATTAACAAGGAGAAACCCTGAGCAGAATCCCACTCATGTGAGGGGGAGGAGGGCATCTGCTTGAGCCTGGCCAGATAGAGACAGAAAAAGAGAGAGGAGAGGAGAGAGAAGAAGAGAAGAGAGCAGCAGACAAAAGCAGATTCATATATGCATCTGGATAAAGCACACATGTACCGTATAACATGATACAAACCAGAGTACTTGCCACTACAGTAGCTGATACATATAAGACGGGAGATTTATAATGAATAGTTTGTTCATTTGATATTTCACTGAGAATACAAACTTAAAAAATAGAAATGTATAATTCTTTTATGCATGATACAGAAAAACACTGTGGAAACTTTTGAGTTACTCTTCATATTTTTTTCTTATTTTTTTTTTCAGAAGATCTTTAAAGACAAAGGGAGTAGGGAAAATTTAGTTGTTTTACATTTAAATCTGTGGTAGATTTTTATGAGTTCAGCTTTTGGGACCCAGATACCCTATAGGCCAGCTCCGAAGTTGCAGCATGGACTTAATGCATCTGGACTAGCACGATGGCGCTGTTCATGGATATCCTGAACAATATATACTATTTATTCAGCTGAATTTGATGTCACTGATGTGAATTGTTAACATTTACCAGAATAAAATGTTTCTCTAACATCTGAGTTGTTTGGCTAGGTGCGCATTGTGTTTGAGAAATTTTAAATTAATTTTATTGTTTGATACAGAGCGTGACAACTTTTTACAAGCCAGTTGGCTGGCATAATGTACGAATATATGAAGTATGACACAGCTTGGAGAATAAAGCATAACGTTCTGGTAGGAATAATGTATCTCAAGCTTGAGCTCTGATCTTAGTTGTGTGCTAAGTATTCAGATAAACTCTGACATCATTTGAGGTGCAGTAGAGTATTGAGCAAACAGTTGCTTTATCAACACAATAGATCTCCACCTACCGCTGTTTCAGAACCATGAGCAACAGTTTGCTGGGTGTACATCCCGACATGGGGACATGATACACATTCTGTAACATAGTGAGCTGTGGAGTTTCTCACTCACTGAAAGCACACAGTTATGTTATGAATTTATATATTATCTGCGGACTGAGGTTAGTTATGTTAAGTGTCCACTTACACTCCCCCAGCCTGTGGGGGCTGAGAGAGTTGTCAATGCAGTGCCCATTCAGCGCAGGCAAAAGGAATATAAACACTAATGGTGTTTGGGCGATGAGGCGTTAGTGAATGCACCTTACAAAAATAGGGCATTCACAACCAATTCACAAAAATACGGAATTTTTCTGTAATTCTTTTGACCTTTTTGAACTTTATAAAATTTGCGAAATGCTGCTTATCACAAATTCGGTATCCCCACTAGCATATTATGCATACTGTATATATAAAGTTATTCTTTTCTTTGAATACAAACCACACAGTCACATGAATAACATGCTCTAAATCAGTATGGATTCGAACAAATGAATGTTGGAAATGTTTGGTCAACTTTTGTTGCGTTGGTGTTTATGCTTGAAAGTGATTGTGTGTTGTAGCCAGAAACCACTTTAAACCACTTCTCTAATCACTGCTCCTCTTCATGGCTAGATAAAGCACTGTAACACACACTGTATAAGAGGCGTTACCAGTCAGGGCTGTATTTTACTACATCCTGTGAAGGAAATCTTTCCAGGCAATAATTTAATAATAATTTTACTTTGTATTGATCCCTCATGGGTAAATTATTTCTCTGCATTTAACCATCTCAAAGCTGCTTCTCTAGCCACTGTCACAGACCAGCCTGCAATTAAGTAGTACTTAGACTGAACAACTTAGCTGTAATTCACCATGTTACGTTTACTTTTTTGTTTTTGAGGCAATGAGTTAGCATACTTTTTTAAGTAAGTCAATTTATTAGATTCTACAGTGTAGCATATCTCTGTATGCTGAGTATCAAGCTCAAGAAAGTAAATAATACATATGATTAGGCTTCAGCAAAGAGTAACTAAGAGGTTAAGATCAAATGGGCCTGCCTTTAAGACAGTTTTTTTTTTGTTTAAGTTTCAAAGCAGAGCAGTTAAAATGTGAAAAACGAGATCAAATGCTGCTAATGGCGAAAACATTACACAACCTTCAGATATGGTTTTAGTCTTGCAACATGCAGCTTTCAAACACAGAGTTTCAAATTGAACACATACAACATAAGCTCTGCAATATGTGCATATTGTGTGTACTATTAGTGTCTACTGTGTCTACAAAGGCTTGGCTGTACAGTAATCAGGAAAGAAATGTTTGGGGAAAAAATAAGAATAAGAACAAAAAGGCTGCAGCTCTCTAACTAGAGGATTCTGGCCACAGCACTTCAATAGCACCATAGGTAATATCTTCCTGGCTAAACATCAGGGGAGGAAGTGCCTGGAGCGTCATATCCACGCCTGGATATGACACACAACAATATCATCACGCACCTTTTCCATTGCCTACAGGAAAAGGATCAGAAAAGAGCCAATGACGAGGCAAACACGTCTAGGTGAAAAAGCATTACAGATTTTTAGACTAAAACAGGGTGAGCAGGATTTCCTAAATTCTAAATATAGGGTTGCTAAAATGCCAGAATTGTGTCAACGCTAGGGATAAATATCACCAAACTTATCATGCCAAAACATATCAGTGTGGATGGGATGTAGCCTGTGTTTATAAGCTCACTGTATACACTGAAGCCATTAGAGCAAACTTAGGGAAAAGATTCTGTGTGATTAACTCCACAGTGGACAACAAACCGGTTGTAGACAAAAGCTGGTCTATGGTGAGAACAATATGAGGTTGGCATGGGAGTGAAGAACTGATGTTGGGAGCTGCAGTTATTGTGCAGTTAGTTATCCATTCCTACCTGAATGCATAGTTCTCCAACCTGCTTATGAAACCTCTTATAGTCATACATTATAGCAGCTAACTCACCTGTAATGGAACTACTATTGTCACCAACAGTTTTATGCCCCAGTGCTCTTGTTTATCTTTATAACAGTAACTTTATAAGCACTCTGTATACCAGCTAAACCTTTCCACAATGAATATTTTGAAGGCTAGCCGAATCTACTCTTTGGTATTCATTATCATGTAACATGCATCAGGTATATCCTGTACTCTTCTTTGTATCATGTTAAGATGCTGCATGCATGCTTTAGTCAGATGACATGTATGCATCATCTTGTTCCTCCTGCCGCTCCTTTCTCCACTTTGCCCTCTCTCCTCTTCTCAAGAGAGGCCTCAAGCAGATGCCCCCCCGCCCATATGAGCTCAGTTTATTTGGTTGAGGGGGTTTTTCCACTATCACTGTCCCTTTAGTGCTTGCTCTGGGAGTTTCAAGTTCTGGGTCCTATAAAGCGTCTTGAAAGATACTGAATTGTTATTGTTGCTCTATAAATAAATTGAATTGAATTGAATGGCCTCCATGTGTGTCATAATGACTGAGTGAGTGCCTTTCTACACTATTGCTCGGAAATGACGACTCCTCATTTGAGGAAATCATCCAGATCAGTTCATTCGCCTAAAAGTTTTGTACTTTTCATTGGAGGCTCAGGTGGTAGAGTGAGCTGTCTACTAATTGTTGAATTAGCGGTTCAAACACTGGCCAACATAAGATTGATTGAAATGTCCTGAACCAAGGGTAGGCGATCTTAGTGCATGGCAGCGTGTGTGTGCGTGTGGTCTGATGTTACACTGATGAAAACATATGAGGAAAAATGTACAACAGGGATTGGACCCACAAAAATAGATGGCCTTACCTCTGATTGTGTGTTTGTTGGGACTCAGGAACCATGGCAGCAACAGCAGGTAGAGGAAGTAGACCAGTGACAGGAGGTTGTAGCGAAAAAGGCAAGCTACAAAGACAGAAACACTGCATTCAGAAAACAGCCACGCATTTTGAGTTGCAAGTTAAACTGTACAATTTTACAAAAATATAAAACGAATTAGTCATTAGCATTTGTCCTCGGTCTATGTCTACAGTTTGTCAATTCCCACTCGGGTAACACATATACCTGCATGTACAGCTTCTTCTTTTTACCTGAGTTACACTGATCTTTGAACCACTAGATTTTAAGTAACTTGTTGGGAATGTCTTACCGCACACTGTCAGCACTGTGAACTCACTATGAGCAACAACAAAAAAATAATACAAAGGGAGGCTTAATAAAGAGACTCTGTCAACAGTTTAATGTTTTTGTTTGTTTTTGCCACACCCAGGAGATTTTCTGTGACAGAAGACTTGTATGACTAATGGGAATAACTACCGACAGCATTTTATTGCACTGCATGTAGAATTTGATGCACTACACTGTGCAGAACATTTTGGCACTGTGAACATTCAGTGTCTTGTCTCTTACGCAGTACCATCATGAACAATAGTATCATCCCAAACACATTCGACAGCAGGAGAATTAGTCCAAACATTCAGCCAGATTCATAAAGGACTACGTTCAGCCAGAAGGAGATAAAGGTTTGGTCGGCACTGAGCCCTTATCTCTTTGTCATAGTCTGGGACTGATGAAGAGGCAGATGACTTTGAGACAGCCTAAATCCACAGTACAACACTAAATGCTTGGAACAACCTGCCAACCAAGGTCTTGGTTTTGACCACCCCCTCTGTCCTCCTTACAAGCAGTAAGTACAGTGAGTTGGTCAGTATCTGATCTGTATGCATCTGGGATAAAAACTAAAGCATTTATCTGTGTCTCTGTGATGTGACTTTTAGTGTGTTCAGTGGCTGCAGTGGCATTACGTCTGGCGTGGATGTAAACCAGGATAAAAAAGGAACTGTAGGAACTGCCAGGGCAAATAACAGGGGTGTTCAGAAGAACCAGAAGTTCAATAGGAGTGCTGAACAGCTTCTCCCTAATGACAACGGTGGAGCTATAGCATTTGTTTGCAAACAAGCAACAAGCATTGCCATGTTGCTCGTGAGATGTGTATCTGACTAGTGTGAGGCGGGTCCCGAAGCCGTCTGTGTGAGGAGTGTTGTCACTGTCATTCCCATTCAGCCACGTTTCAGTAAATGCCAGGATGGATGCAGTCCTGTATTCACATGTGATTGACGTTGGCTTGGAGTTCATCTGTTTTGTTGTGCAGTGAGTGCACATTAGCCAGTGGGATAGAAAGGAGCACTCTTTGTATAGTCTGCTTCTGATTTCCCCCTTTTTCTTTCCTCTTCGAGTCACTTTCTTAATGTTGAGGAACCTGCATGCATCACAGAATGCTTGTGTAATAACCTCTCTGTAGCACGGGGTTGACACATGAAAAGTTGTTGTTGCTGCAGGAAGTCTCTGGAGCAGAGGTGGCAAAAGTATTCCCATTCTGTACTTAAGTAAAAGTACGGATACTTGTGTAAAAAAAATACTCTGGTAAAAGTAAAAGTACTGATTCAACTCCTTTACTCAAGTAAAAGTAAGAAAGTACAGGCTCTGAAATGTACTTAGGTAAAAAGTAAAAATGATTTTGCCATTAATGAAACAAGTCATCCGTGGAAAAGGTTCTAGCAGAATAATCTAGACTGAACTGACCAGAGGTCCTGCATGGGCATCTGGATCATTTTTAATAATAAACTGAGGGTTACTGGGTTGTTGTTTTTAAACCAAGAGCTAACAAGCGTTAGCTATAATATCAAAACGATGTGTTCCTAGCATTGCTAACGTTGTAAACTGACTTCCAAAAAAATCCTCAAAAAGCTAATGATAGCAATTAGCAACAGAAACCACACCATACATGAATTTGTTTTTTGTTTTTGTTTTTTTCAGATTATACCAGTACTTCTCAAAGAGTGGTGTCAGGGGGGCGTGAGCGGCAGCGGGGACTTCAAGTATTAGTGTCTTTATTGACGCTTGAACGATAAACAAGCCTCCAGTCACTAGGTGGCAGCAGAGCTCAAACTAATCAACAGCCTGCCTGTTCAACCCAGTAGAAGAAGTACACAGGAACACCAGTGTGTATAGTGCCTACTCCATAGGCCTAGTCAATGTATAGCGCTGACAGAGGGTATTTTTCTTTATAACTGTAGGCATGTGCATAGATCGCCTTTTTACTAAATATGACGCGACTGGTCTAATTCTAGCCTCAGTTTGTCACGCCCTTATGAATTTGATAACAGGCACCTTCAACATCAGGTCAACAGGTATCACCAGCAGGCCGGTCATTTTATGAGCGCATCATCGACTTTCCCGCTCTAGTCCGTTGCTCTAGTCATGTCCAATCATGTCACGTCTTTTACGTCTTGTCATCCATGGAGGTTAGAAAAGTAACAAGCCTGTTTTTACAATGTTAAGGAGTAGAAAGTACAGATATCTGTGTACAAATGTAGGGAGTAAAAGTAAAAAGTCGTCAGAAAATGAAATACTCAAGAAAAAAAAATTAAGTACAGATACATGAAAAATCTACTTAAGTACAGTAACAAAGTATTTGTACTTTGTTACTTCCCACCTCTGCTCTGGAGTATGTGACCCGCTGTATTTTGGGATTATTTTGTTCATTAGTTAAGAAGACAGATGCATACCAGAAAGTGCAAAAACTGCAAAAGTGCGAGTTAAAAGATCCAGCTGCGTATGCCTGCCGGCAGCAAACAGAGAGACAGAGATTAAGCACGTAAAATTCCTCCAAAAAGAGAGCTACGACTTACACAAACCACCCACATCAAATCCAATATCCAAATAAATATAATACAGTGATGATGATTTACACAGTATACTGCATAACAGCTTGAAACACAAATTACTCAACCAGCGAACTGATAAATCACTCTAATACCAGACAGGTGAATCACATGAGCGTGGCCTACCTGTCCTTTCTGTCTGTCTTACAATGCTAACCCCATCGCAGGGAAAGGCATGGGGTAGACAGGCCTATTTCTCAATATCCCTAGTCTCCCACTGACAGGATACCACAGAGTGGGTGTGCCTTTTGCAGCCGCCTTCCCTACTTGGCTAGACAAGATGCAGGGAGGGGATTTATCATTATTGTGACCAGTTGAACACTGCACTTTCCCCAAATATGTGAAGACAGTGGCGAGTCTGCTCAGACAGAGAGAAAAGTGAGAGAAGTGAAGATCTTGACCTACATAAAGATCAAGAGTCTTATTATGGCAGATGGAAAGTTCTCAGTGTTGCCTTGTGCATTTGTTAAGCTGCCCAGAATATGACTGACACACTAACCGGCACACACGTCCCAACCTCTACCCTAAACCTCCACCCACCTTATGACCCATTAATTTGACTCTTCATCTTCGCAGGTCCACTCACAAGGTAGAGAACCCCCTCTTTGAAACATCGCCCGTAATCTAATCAGGTTCTATGGGTACCTGGGTTCTTTCTCATGATTAATGGCTTGTAAAGGGTGGAAGGAGACCACAAGTGGAATGAAATATGCAATCTGGGTATTTCTATAGATTTGATATAGAACTAAAAAATAAGGATAATAAACAAATTGGAGCAATGTAACTTTTTGTAAACCAGGGTGAATTGTGTTACTTGTGTTACTAGAAATACATTAAAAAGAAATCACTGCAGGACCACAATTCAGCCAGTTTGGATAAGTTGCATGAGGAGTGCACATATGGTGAAATTTGGAAATGGATCTATTTTTAAACCGTGCATTTAGACCAATTTATATATGAAATCACTGACGGATCCCTGATGTGTTATTCCACAAAAGACATTCCCCTATATCCCTTATTTTAGTAGCCCCATAGTTTACATGTTTTGTCTAAAATGGTGAAGTCTCCTCTTCACCATTTTAGACTTTATCTTCAAAGAAACTTTCACCTTTGCACTGCCTGCATAGTCTTCCAATGAAAACATTATGTTGTGAAGCCTAATTAACATCCAAAGAATAAAGTAGGGTTCCAGTACTGCTGGTGCTTGAACTTCTAACACATATTTCCAACCTGTTTGTAGGTGTTTGGATACCTAAAATTAAAAAGTACAAATAAACAATTAATTTCTAACACTATTAGTGCTTGGGACTCTTATATGAAGAGCAAGTGAAGGACTGGAATAGGAATGCTTTTTGTATAACACATTCTGCCATCAAGAATGTCTGGATCAATCCGAATACTTATTCAGCAGATGAATGATTCTCAGAAAAGAACATAACTAGAATCAGTTTCCATATACAAAGAAAGTGCAGACGAGTTCCTCCCTGCTGTCCAGTTAATCATCAAACACACCCAAAAAGATGTCTATGGACGGACGTGATAACAAGCCACAGGACCTATCTCCTACCAGCACTCTGTCCTCTGTGCCTGTTATGTTTTCTTTGAATGTTTATATTCCTTCCTTTTTGTGTAGTTCCCAATGGAACAGCAGTTATGGCTTGATGTGTCTCTCGTTATTGGAGAGTTTATGGTGCTGAAACTCGTCGTTCCAGTTCTCGGGTCATGTTCTCTGAGCACACTAACTTTGTTTTGAGGAAAAAAAATTAAAAAGAAATAATAGTCCGGAGGTGATTGATGCAATCTCCTGAGTTGTAAGTGTCGCGTATTTTTGTCCTGACAAAATGACTAACATAGCACTTACAGAGGTTTATCTGTTATTTGTTTCAGAGTCTCCTTTTCTAACTAACAAGAACAATGCTACTATGATAATTGGTCTGGTGCTAAATGGAACATTAAAATGAGCAACAAACAGTTTCAGATAAAAGAAAACCGTCAGTAAAATGTATCTTTTGTGCGTGTGTCTTCTATGTGTTGCTGATGTTTCCGAGTCTCACGTTGCGGTATTATACCCGCACTTAAATACAGGTCTTAAAAACTCTTAAATTTTGGTTCCTGAATAGAGCAGAGAAGATTAGAGAGAGGTGAAGCCAGGATATGCTGTGAAGCTGCTGGAAAGTGTGGGTTTCACATTCTTCTTCTCCTTTCTTTCCTTTTATGATGATCTTCAGGGCAGTGCCCAGGCATGTCGAAATCTACTTTGAACCAATTTCTCCATGGCTGGCAAAATGACAATAATCATATCAGAGACTCTATCATATCCAACAAGTGCTAACAGCAGCTATTTTACATTACAGTCAGTTCTTTTCGTGTATTCACGTAAAAAGAGGGGAAACCAAATAGCCTGCTGCGGAACTCATCAAAACTGAGGGCAGCAAAGCTATATATGATGAAGGGAAGGTGTTGCCCAATGCCTTTTTGGAACATTCTCTCTCTCTCTCTGTCTCTCTCTCTCTCTCTTTCTGTGTGTGTGTGTGTAGCTGAATCCTGGCTGACCAACTTTCCTGTTTTTGTGGAAAGAACACAGACACACACACACACATACAATTGGACGCTATGTTTTAGTGGTGCTTAAGGTAAATAATGGACAGATGGTGTTAAATTTTTTTGGCCCTGTGCGTAGCTATGCTCCACAGCATGTACATGTTAACAGGGTTCCTATTATGACTTACTTGACATTAACATAGTGGATATACCACATAACAGAAGCATTAGCCTATTGGCAGCGATCAGACAGAAACCTGACACCAAGAAAGCAAACTCTCAGTGCATAAAGGAAAAAGTTAGCTTTGCAGCAAGCTGTCACCATAGGACTGAATATATACATTTGGTGTTCTTATTTGTCTTATTTATGTGGTTGTTTATTTGTAAGGGACAACTACAGAAAAACACTGTTGCAGAAGCAGTGTCTGATTCCTGTACATGAGTGTATAGATGTAGTCATTTTCCAACACATGCCTATTTCAATTTGACATATACATTGAAGTCACGGAAACATTTACCAGAAACTTCAATTGGTTTGTTAATACCTAAACCTACTGTAAGAATCATAATTGCTGATAAAAAGGACTACAAGACAGATAAGTCCCTTCTCTATCTAGTGGAACAGATTGCCTGGTTCAGCAAACTAATTCTGAATTCCCTACACACAGGCATGATCCCATACCTCTGTGACTGAGTAAGGTAAATGTTTTATAGTTTTTGAATATATTTTTATTACACAGGTGTTTTTGACTTATCAGTGAATACTGCAGCCTGGGACCACTCAATGGACCAGTAGTGTTTGATGACCTAGACTGTAGAGCAATGGATCCTGAGGGTTTTGTTTTTTTCTTGGAGCACTTCTTACATATTTGTATCTAACAAAGGTTGAGCCCCACTCAGACCACCCACCTGTACACACACATAAACACAATAAGAAGCAATCAGAGGCTTAAAGGAAATGCTGCCCACAGAGTGTATAGAAAGGTGGAGAGGACTGTTACGAACGAAGTAACAAAAAACAGCATTCAGGAATTTCTGACTCGGTTCTACAAAGTCAATGAAAAGCTACTAACAGATTCATTCAGTCATCTTCTGTAACTGCTTGTCCTGTGAAGGGTCGCGGGGGGTGCTGGAGCCTATCCCAGCTGCTTGCTGTGAGGCATCAGTACTAACCACCACACCACCATGCCGCCCCGCTATTAACAGATTAGTAAATAAAATACTTGGTGTAGACAAATGAAGTTCAGCACATGTTCACTCAGACTATCTTTATCCTCATTCATTTAGGACTCTCGCTCTCTTCTCTCTTCACCCGTCTTCTTATCAGCTGACTATAGAAGTTGCCAGCCTGCTATCAGCTGTCATTTCAGTTTGTGTTGTTTTATACATGTGCATCCACTGTGTGTTTTCTTTGGTCCATTATCCTTGGGATTTTATCTGTACAAAAAACCTCTACTCTGTAACCTGGCATGCTTGATCTTGATCTGTTTTGGAGTAAACACTAAGAGTCAGTGTTTTTTTATGAACATATAAATCAATTTCCTTTAAAGTCTGGGTTATTAAAACGTCACGCCGGGTGGGTTTTAGAAACACGGAAACTTGTCAAAACTGGAATTAGACTGTTTTAAATTTTAGAGGAGCCTCCGCTCAAATTTCCTGACGGTTTCCAGATAAAAGCCAAACTTCAGACTGATGATGAGGTCTCTGTTTTCATTCCTCCTCTCTCTCCCTCTCTCTCTCCCTCCCTCCCTCCTTCCTACACACCCCACAGCTCACACACCTTCTGAGTATTTCTCACTGAGTCATGAAGATTGTCCAGTAAACATATGACTCCCTTGTTTTGGAACACTCCTGCACAACGCCACACAGGTTTGTATTTGGGCTCAGTTTGTGTGAAGTGAGAGACGGAGATCTTTTCAAAGTCTGACGCAAACCTACAAAACCCAGGTTATATGCCAGCAGTATTGCTTATATTTGATTGAGATCATTTTACAGGAAATATCAGGTATACGGTCAACTGAAGACGTACAATAACTACACTTCTTAACTACCAGCAGAGATGTTCACATTCTAACAGTCTCCTAAAGCTTGTGTAATCTGGGTGTGTTTTAATTAGGTTCTTCTACACACCTCATTTAAGTACTAAACAAAGACTAAATGTTAATGAAAGGCAGCAGGATTTGCTTGACCTCTCATCTGAGAGCCCAATGAAGCATTTATAATCTAGTGGTGACATTAGCATGTGGAGAGCTGTTGAGGTTCAGTCGGCTCTCCTCTCCTATGCCGTGTGCTTGTGAAGGAGGTGCTGTGTTTCTTCAGTGTTTCGGTCTCTGCATTGAACTGTACGGTTTTGCTTATGTCTGGATGTTTTGTCCTCAGGGTGAACCAACTTCTGCTCAGTGGATTACTGAGTTTCAAGGGTCGGTTGACAATATTCCTGAGTTCGTACAATATACAGCAATGTACAAAATATCAATGTTGCTTTTTCCCCTCCCTGTTCAAATTGCAAATATTGTTGCATGTGTGGGGGTTATCTCTATGCCTGAATGTTGCCACCACTGTAATGATGTTTTCGGTGAAGGCCTCTCTGCTTTCTTTGTCATTCACACACCTAGACCAGTGGGTGGAAGCAGTTACTGCAAAGTAGATCAGGGCTCTGCTCTCTACACCTGTTATATGGGGATTTGCTACTATCAGTGACACTGATGAGCCAGTGGCCTAGCCGTTCTGTAGAAACCATCACCATAATGGGAACTGGTAGTTAGACAGAGCTTTGGATCCTTATAGTCCTTGCTACTTCTGTTGAAATATACCATACATTCATGTGAGAATGAGAAGAATTTGGCAGCGCTAGGCAGCTACAAATATTCCACCTGCACGGACCAGTGTTATTTTCTTTTTGGCGGTGTGCTACAGAAGAGGCAACGCAACTTGTGCTACCAACACACAGAACAAACTGGAGAGGAAGACCCACTTTGTCGCTTTGTAGCGGTAATGCAACTGCAGTGTGGAGGCAGTGACAGGGTAGAGGACTAGAGGGAAGCTGAAAGCTATCACAAACAACCCCTCTGATCCTCTCCATGTGGTGCTGATACAGCTCAGGAGCATGTCCAGCCACAAACACGTCCAGCCGTGAGCCTCAGAGTCGGCCTTTTCTTGCCGGCAGCCATCAGAATGTATGATGCCACATCATCTAGCAATTCCAGCCTCAATTAAGGGAGACAAACTGGCAGGTGTTGTCAAGAAAGCAGCTCTCTTTCTCGCTGTGTCTCTGGCCCTGTTCAGGCCTCGCTTTACACGTGGCCTGTGCAAACATATCGCAAGTGGCCAGCTTTTAGTACTTGTGTTCGCAACTGGCATCCAACCAGCTCTCCAGATCCGATCTCATTTTAATGCTCTGTATGTAAATAAACACAGACATCATCTGGGGCACAGTGGAATATTCTCTGTCTCTAATGCATATATACCGCCGTTTCAGAACAGCGCTGTTTTTTTTGTGTGTGCATCACGACTTAGACAAACACGCTATGTTATTATTTATTGATCTCCGCCCTGAGGTTAGTTAGACCTGCACAAAACTAGGACTAGAACTCCAAGCCTGGAAGCTTCAACAAGCATCGTAATCTCTGGTAATAAAAGTAAAGAAAGTTACTTTACACCCCGCGTACACCACAGACTCATATTAAATACTTTCTATGTTACTTTTACTTTTATATTTATTCATTATTTAGTTACCTATAACAGCTACAAGGACCGTAAATTTCAAAAAAGCTCTTATGAGTAATGAACAGACATCACTTGCGGTGCTTTTCCCTTTTCCCTTTTTTTTTTTTTTTTTTTTTTTTACGAATGAGGCAAAACTGACCCGAGAGCACTCCTGCTGTGTAGTCATTGTGTGTTCACGTGTTCACACTACCACACAAAGGATGTAGTGATGACGAATCCGACCCAAACCAACTCCAAATGTGGTCAGAGATCGTATCTCTCAAATTCATTCTCACTGCGTCGTCACTTGTGATCGGATTCGCCAGGACGGCTGTTACTGTAAGGTCTGAACGTGTCCTCTCTTTCTATAACCACCCCTAATATGCTCCCTACTGTAAGATTGTGCGTGTATGTGTGTAATTATCCACTCCTGTCTCCAACCTGCCTGTGATACTGCTTATTTTTAGTCATTACAGCAGCTAACCCACCTGTGACAGAACAACAGCTGTCCCTAACAGTTTTACTTTGATTCATTATCAGTTTCTCATGCAACATCATCAGCTATATCTTGTACTTGTACTTGATTCTACATGTACACTTCAGTCAGATGTATGTGTGATGTATATTCCTCCTGTTGCTCTCTCCTTTCTCTTTCCTGTCTCTACTCGGGCCACCTTAGGCTGATGGGTCCCTCCATGTGAGCCGGGTTCTGCTCAAGGTTTCTTCCTGATGAAAGGGGGTTTTCACCGTCACTTTAGTGCTTACTCATCTAGAGCTAACCAGTCAAATCGCTAGAAGACAAAATAATCCTAATCTCTACAGAGAATCCTGAGGTGTGAGGTATTTTACAGTCATAAAGGTAGTAGTCTTACAAAACTGTTTGTTCACAAAGTCACGCTATGTTACTGTAAAGGTACACCGATCAGCCTCAACATTAAAACCACTGACAGGAGAAGTAAATAACATTGACCATCTTGTGACTATTCAATGTTCTGCTGGGAAACTTTTGGACCTGGCATTCATGTGGATGTTACTTAGACATGTACCACCCACCTAGACCAGACCAGGCACCCCCACCCCATAGCAATGACACTCCTTGATGGCAGCAGCAGGAAGCAGCCTGGCACAGGCACACACACAAAAACTGTTTAGGAACAACTCAGAAAACATGAAGATGGCATACTGATCAAGTATCTGTGGGATGATCCACAGAGGCCCCGCCCCTCAACCCATAGGACCCAAAGGCCCCCACTAACAACATTCTGTTGCCAGACACCACAGGACACCCTCAGAAGATGTCCATTCTCTAATGAGTCACAACTGTTTTGGAGACACAAGGGAGACCTACACAATATTAGGAAGGTGGTCATAATGTTATGCCTGATCGTTGTAGAAGATCTGTATGTCATGTCACAGATGGGTTTCCTGAAGAGCGGTTTCCAAGCTCGTCTCAGTAGTGTCTAACTCCACTTAACTTCTTGCTAATTTAGAAATTGGCAACGAGATGGAGTGTGAATGAAGCTGAAGGGCAGGTGACACCCGGGCAGACGGACAGCATCATATGGCGGCACCCTGCTGTCACTCAAACTTAATTGCCACTGCCTTAATTATGCACAACTCTGAACCTCGATATCATTTCATTTATTATTCACCTCCCCCTACAATGTTCACAAAAGGGGATGTAGTTATAGAAACTAAAACTGTTTTAGTACTAGTCTGTAAGAGTGTTTATTTCTGCTGTTAAGCTGCCATTTAAACATGGGGATCTGTGGGGACTTTAGAAGTCAGCCTCAAGTGGCCATTTGAGAAACAGCTGTTTTAATGTGCTGCTATCATTTTTCAGCCTTGAGTAGCGCCTGACTCCACCTGAGGTCATTTGCTTTTAACATCTGAAGGAATGCCAAACACAGTTCTAATGATTTATATGTACTGCTAGATATTAAATCACTTTGATGTACTACTCTTATTTCCAAATAATTCACAGAACAGTTATTTTTATCACTAAAACTGAGCAGCTATGGCAGCGCCAACCAGCGTAGCTTCCACAGTGAGAATACCATATACAGTAGTTAGTGGACGTGAAAGGAAAAGCTCAGAACAATCTCAGCGACTTCTGTGCTGGGTGTGTCAACACCACAACCACAGCGATCACTGCTTTATGGCAAAGGGTGTAAATAAACAGCCCACTACCTCCTTTTTGTTGATCTGTATAATGATAGAGAGAAAAGAAATACAGAGGAAATCCCAAAAGTGGTAAATATAACCTTATCACGGACAAAAACACGTCCACAAATGGTGAAGTGAAAATTTCCTTGGCTACTTCTTCTTTGTTGGCTTGTGACAAATCACTGCCAACTTCATGCATGACATTTTTTTTTTTTTTTTTTTTTTTTAACTTTTGAGTTCCCCTTTTCCACAGGCACTTTTCCATGCTCCTTGAGAAAGTATTATTTTACGTGACTTGGACACCTCCTCGCACTGCATCTCAGCAAGTGAATCTAAAAAAGTATTGAAGGTCAAGTAGAGCAAAGTTTTAGGTTTTTAGGCTGTGGTAACTGAAGGAAGGATGGGAAATGGCAATCACACCGTATTATGTGTCCTAGGTCTGCAACTAGTTGCTATTTCTCACTGGACGTCCATATGTCAACTGACTCCAGCTGTCAGTTATGAATTAACACTTCAACACTATCATGGGACAAAGGAGACACAGAGGGCTATTTCTAAATTCTAAAACATATATATCTCAACGGTGAGACATGATTATTATTTTAATTTTTTTTTTATTTTTTGCGGTATAAAAGTATGTTTTTTTCAATTCTGAAAAAAAAAAAAAATATATAGGCTATATATATCATCATGAGGTATAATATTTTGCTGATGGACCACCATACAAATATGCAGACTACACATCAAACACGAAACAAGGTAACATGTCTTTGCCCTTACGCTATCAAATGAATAGGGACCAAATCTCAGTGTGTCTGCAATCATTAAAACTGAGAACACTCAGCTAGAAATAAAAAAAAAAAAATCAGATACTGACACGCGCAAATGAAATCACAAGTGTGACTTTCACTCATCGCTGCCTTAGTGTCACTCCAGCAAAGAGCCATATAAACCATGCTGGAAAACTGTACACGTAATTCCATTTCTTTCTCCAGCTGCTTCAGAAGTTACCACCCAGTAAGTTCCAGACGCCGACGCAGATGAAGGATGGTGAGTTTAGCGAAGCTTTGTGGCACAATTAATCATAAGTGCGCCCTTTGTTTGAAAGGAAATAAGTTAATTACCTGTTAACAATGCGCAGGGCAGCAGAAAGCAGTAGAACAGCCACACGATCACCTGAAGATCCATGCCAACCCGCGACAGCGCTCCCCGATAATCAACAGCCTAGACAACTACCAGAGAATGGTCCAGAAACACATCTTAAACAGCTCCACAGGCGTTTGATTAAATCTGACAGAGGAATGAAAGGCCATCATTCCGAGATGAGCTCACTGTCTCCTGTTAAAGCAGCCGAAAAAAAAAAAAAACTTCAGAGAGTTTCCCCAGCTCGAACAAAAGTTTTCGATTAACCGAATTGATCGTCTGTGTGCGCTGAGGGCGCAGCAGCAGCAGCAGATTGGGGCGACAGTTTCAGTGAGGTGAAACTATCCGCGAAGAAAAGAGCTACTGCTGCGAGTGTTCCTCGGAACGGGCCCAGTCTGAACTAGCACTTCTCTAGGTGGAAAATGTGATTCACAAGCAAGTCAGTCTGAGGGGCGTTTACAGAGGAGCTTTTCTCCACTGCCGCTTGCTCGGGTCACCTCCCTGCTGTAAATATGACTCAAACTCCCAGCTCAGCCAACACTGCACAGTCTGTGACTCCGCTGCAGTAGGATACGCTCGCTTTGTGTTTGACTACAAAGTTTCGGCAGGGTTAGAAACGCGCAGAGGATAGTCGCAAAAGTTGTTCGAGCACGTGTTCCAACGTGTGTACTTCTCACATGACCGTGTCAATTAACACTGGCGCTCGAAATAGCTATGCATGTATGTACCCCACCTGATGTCAAAATCACTGGTTAAAATAAAGGGCGCTATGTGTATGTGTGTAAATAGCGCCCCCTGGTGTCCAAATACATAACGTGAAACAAACGTGCTTTTAAGACTTAAAACACTTCAATCCCGTTACTGTTGATGTGTTTTGAACAGAATATGAAACGCATGACTTAAAATGCCCTCTTTATGATTACACGTTTGCTTCAATGGGCTACATTTATAGACCTACACTTATAGACCGGAAACCGTTATAGACAGGGAACTTTTGAAGTGGTGGTGGAGAGGACACTAAACAAATTGTTATCAATCATGGACTGACCACCCTGACCCCCTCTCCACAGTGTAATAGACAAACAACGGAGCACCTTCTCCAAGAGACTCGGACAGCTTCGTTGTCTAGAGGAATGCAGGAAATCTGTAGCGGTGAATTCATTAATTTTGCAATCTTCCTTCTTAATATTCAATTTTTATATTATTCTTGTAAATTTGTGTATATAGATTTTTGTTTTCCTATTTCATTCTTGTGCCAGAGGATGCAAACCGAGCATAATAGTCAACAACACAACACAAATACAATACAATACAATACACTTTTATAAAAAGTAAGAATTACATTAGCACAATATATACATTTAATTATAAAGCCAAAATGTTATAATCAACCAAAACTCGTTTTAATTTAATTTGTTTTTAAAGTACTGTTACTATAACTGTTCCATTGTTTTATGTCGCAACGACTCAACCACTGGGTCTCAACACGCCCGAATACGCCCCGCCTTCATGTGACGTAGCCCGGATGAGGCGTGGCTTTGTTGCTTTCGCGCGAAAATTCGCCCCTGCTTCCTGTGATGTGTGTGGACGTTTCCGGAGATCTTGTTGATCGCGAGTACTTATGCAGCCTTCCACTTCTGCAGACCTCGGATGAAAGAATATTTCTGCAGTATTTCACCTCGCGGTCTTCTGTCCACGCACTAACAACAGGAAAGCGCAGCGAGATGTCTCAGGCCAGGGTTACTGACTTCTTTTCCCAGAGGAAGAAATGCGCCGCCGGTCCAGCGAAAACAGCCAAGCAGCGCACCGGCGCTGCTGTAGGCCACCGCTCTTCTAGGACAAGCACGAGGTCAGTGCGCTCTAAAAACACAGACGATCTCCACTGCTCGTCCTCCGTCCGTGAGGAATTTGTCAGAGTTATCGACGAGGCGGTGGGGCTTAACGACGGCGAGCCCGGCGTCTGCGGCTCCTCGGGAGACAAGCTCTCCAGCCCGCGGACACCGAAGCGGAGCTCGGCCGACGCACAGTTTGACCTCGGGGCAGCGGTGTTTTCAGCCACCGCCGACCACAGCACGGCCAAGAAGAAACGACAAGCGGAGACCGTGAAGGCAGCTGACGTTCCAGTCAAACCAACGAAGAAGACTGCCAGGAAGAAACTGGTCCTCCAAGACGAGACACAACAGGTAAGGGTGGTTCAGTTCTGCTCTGGAAGTCGGCGTCTGATCGATCGAAGTGACTTCAGAATGTGTACTTAAACTTGAGTTCGTGGTGCATGCTACAATTCTTTTATAAGGGGTTTGTTTATCACTGCTTACACTTTTTGGCAAGAGTCTCGAACCTTTTTTAGTTCAGGGGCCACATCCAGCCCAATTTGGCCCCCGCCCCCCAATGGGGTCGGACCAGTGACTCAATAGCATAATAACCTGACCTAAAGTTGACAGTTTAAACTCACTAATCTAATTTGATGTAGCGTTTTAAGTGCTCGACTGCTTTAAAAGTTTGAGATCGATGGGGAGTATGTTTCCTCTATGAACATGAAATAAGGTCTGAAATGCTGATGCTCACCCACTGTACTTAATCCACATCCCAGGCTCCGTGTGAAGAAGATGCTGCTTCTCTCCAACCACGACTACAGGGGACGGAGAGGCGGGCAGAGGAAAGCACCGGTGCATCCTCCACGGCTCCCGCATCCTGCTCTCCAGCTCCTCGAGCCGCGCCCCACACCTCTCATCCTAAGGCTTTAGTGTTCAGCATCTCACGGGCCAAAGAGCTAGCAGCTAAAGCTCAGAAGAGGAAGGAAGAGAGAGAAGCAGAGGAGAGAAAGCAAACAGAGACGCAAACTCAGGACAGGTGAGGACAGGTGCATGTACATGGATCCACACACACTTTTTTGTTTGCTGTGCAGTTTCCCTAATATTATGTTCTGTTTCCCTCCTCTGTTGTCCAGTACTGAGCAGCCAGCATATCAGCGGTACCACACCCTCGCCCAGGCAACCCCCCCGGGGCTTTCGCTGCCATACGGCTACAAGGTGCTGGCTGAGATGTTCAGGAGCATGGACACCGTGGTAGCTATGCTGTACAACCGATGCGAGACGGCGACCTTCGCCAAGATCAAACGGGGAGTTCAGGACATGATGCACAAGTAAGTGGCAGGATGGAGAGACTTTTCAGGTTCGATGTGGAAGTTTAGCTCATGGCCGGGTCACGTGGAATCGGCCGACAACATCGGGGCATGCTCCTAATGAGACGGCGGGTGGTGTCATGGAGTATCCCCTCCCAGATCATTGTCCATGTATTTCATTCTGATATCTAATGGCAGTCTGGATGCCGTTGTCTAGCTTGTAGAGGTCTGTTTGTCCCCCCGTGGATATGCCTCTTCAGACCCAACAACAAACCGGCAGCATAATGTCCTCCACGAATTCTGTTTTCTTCTGGAAAACGGTTAGAAAAAATACGGAAGGAAAAAGTGTCGGTGGCCTTCACTCGTGGAAGTGAATGATGCACAGATAAAGGAGCTCAGAAAAAGAGGAGTTGTTGCTCATCAGGCTGGAAAAGGTTTCAAAACCATCTCTAAAGCATTTGGAGTCCACAGTCAGTCGGGTTGTGAAGGAGACTTAAGACGACTGTTACCCTCCACAGGAGTTTGGGCTGTTGGCTGCAGGAACCAACTGTCTTTTTCCTTTATTCTCTTTTTCAGGCAGTTTGAGGAGAAGTCCGTGGGTCAGATAAAGACGGTGTTTCCTGAGGCGTACATATTCAGACAGGAGAAGAACATCCCGACGTTCAACTCCAGCATTAAGAAGGGCAGCTATCAGCTCACCGTGGACCCCGTCATTCCCTCCGGTAAGAACACACTTCTCACAGCAGACACGGTTTCTTCTGTTCAAACTTCGCTTTAGCTCGTTTTAACGGCAATTTGTACCTGAGACTGTGGGAATAGCATGTCCCTGTTTAAATGCTTTTGAAATGTGTCCACTACCGTAGTGTTCATTCGTGTGCTTGTCGTCCTCAGACCAGAATGAAGCCCGGCCTGTGCTGTCGGCCTCTCGTCTCCTGGAGAGAAGACACACCTTCCACTCAAATCTTGTTTCCATTGTCAAACAGCACCATAAGGTTAGTATATGCTTGAGTATTTGCTGTGAATTCCCCGTATTGAAATCCTTCCTCTGTTTACTTTTGACTTTATTTCTTCCGTACGTGAGCTCTGATTGAAAGGGCTGGCTAACCTTTTCCTCATCTTCCCAGTTGTTCAACTTACAAGGTTCTCTTTTGCATTTGAAATGTGGAAACGGAAAATATATTATGGTGGCCGAGTCGAGTGCTAACTCGCAAAACTGACATGTCAGGTGGCAAACTGTTGTCGGAATGTAAACACAATCTTACTTCAACAAAAGCTTATGTTTAGTAGCTGGTGTGTCTGCCTTTGGTCCTGTTTAGATTGCATTATGTGAAAGAATATATTGACAAGTCCCGTTGCTTGTGGGAAGAAACTGGTGTTTGAGGATTTGGTTCTGGTTGACTCAGTGAGTTCATGTCCAGAGGGAGACGGGTCAGCTGCAATCTCTCCTGCCCCCTGGACAGTAGTTCTCACCACACACAGATGTTAATAAAAATCTGGGCTCCAGTAGTTGGTCAGAATTTAAAAAAGTCAAGCAGATGAGTGGTACAGTGTCTTCAAGAAACCTCAAAGTCCAGTTGCTATGATGTCTTTGTACACTTTATTATCATCAGAAGGTAGACTATCTCACCAGCTGTAAAGGCTGCAGGAGTGAAACTTGGTGGACAATGGACCCAGGGTGAAATTCTTATGACGGGGCCACAGCGTGACCAGTTAGTAAAGCCTTCATGCTCTTGCCTGCATGCTTTTAGCTACAAATAAGCTTTATATTCCCGACAATTCAAATCTCCTGGCCGCTGCTGGCTCCAGGAGCTGTGCAAACCTTAAGCACCTACAGCGCGTTTTGTAAGTGTGTGCATTTTCCAT
Source organism: Chelon labrosus (assembly GCF_963514085.1). NCBI lineage: Eukaryota > Metazoa > Chordata > Actinopteri > Mugiliformes > Mugilidae > Chelon > Chelon labrosus. The sequence continues at coordinate 1,891,991 of NC_140348.1, read as the reverse complement.
TTGGTTTTATTTAATAATGGCTCTTAAACAGTACTAAATGCTGAGATTTAAAAGTGGCACACTTCCAAGTAAACCCCATGAGCTGAGGTATGAGCTGAGACTGTAGTCTACTAGAGTGGAAAGTATTTGGGTGACTGTTAGGGAAAAAAAAAAAAAAAAAAAAAAAAAAATCTCTCTGTCTGTCTGCAGGTCTTCCTGTCCTCGTTGGATCTTCCTGTATCTGTTCCCGAAGACAAACTGACCCGCTGGCACCCTCGCTTTAACGTAGACACCGTGCCGGCTGTCGAGCCAAGCTCACTGCCTCAGGTTCCTCGTAGTGACAAACTGGCCACGGCTCAGGAGGTGCTAGACAAGGCTCGTTCGCTCATCACGCCCAAGGTATGCTGTCACTTTCTAAAGTGGTGATTTTTATGAAACGTTTTCCAGAAAACCTCATTTATTCAGTGTCTTAGTTCTTTTCTTAATCAAATTGAATTTCTCCTGTGTTCAGATGGAGAAGGCTCTCGTTTCTCTGGCTCAGAAAACAGAAGCCAAAGCTCCAGAGAGTGAAGGAACAACATCTCCACAGAACCCAGCTGTCCCCCAAACATCAACTCCACCAGCTGCCCTTGTAACTCAGGTCCCAACTGCCCTAAAAGGGGTGCCCCAGTCCCTGCTGGATAGGGTAGGTACACTAGAGAGGTGGTTCTTGTACAGCAACGACGTCAAACTCATTTTAGTTCAGGGGCCACATACGGCCTGGGGTCCGATGCAGTAACATAACAGCATCATAACCTATAAATAACGACAACTTTTCCTTGTTTTAGTGCAAAGAAGTACAAGTACATGCATACTGTCCTTTTACAAAGCATTTTATAAACTACCTGAAATGTAGTTACCCATAGGAAAATCATTTTTGATGTCATTGTTTTAAATTGTTGTGTTGGATGCCCCTCACCCAGATTCGGTCAAAGGAAACGCAGAAGCTCCAGGCCGCCATGACTCGAAACCCCGCCCAGGATGAGCGCCTGTTGATGATGTCACGGCTCGGAGAGCTGGCGAGGATTCTCCGCAGTGTGTTTGTTGCAGAGAAAAAGCCCGCTCTGATAATGGAAGTGGCCTGTAACCGGATGGTGGCGAGCTACAGATCTGCTCTCAGCACAGGTTGGTTCAAATCAGCCGAGCTGCACGGGAGCTTTGTTTGAATTACTGAGAATCATCCATACAGTCTTTCTGCCTAGATTTGTACATGGTGATGTAGGAAATGACTATTACAAGCTAGTTTAGTAAGAGGCAAATGAAACTGATAGAACTAGAATAATTGTGAACACTATAAAGGAATGCACATGGGATTATATAGTACACAAAGCAATAAAAAAAAAACATGAAGAATATTTTAGATTCTTCATAGTAGCTGCTTTTTGCTTTCATGACAGCTTTGCACACTCTTGGCATTCTCTCCATCAGCTTCATGAGGTAGTCACCTTGAGTATACATTCAAACGCCACGATGAAACGGTCTCATGTGGTCTGCCCCAGGAAAGGTAGACCAAGAGTTACCTCTGCTGCAACGGAGCAGTTACCAGCCTCAGAAAGACCCCACTTAAATGTTTCACAGTCCAAGTGGCAGACACATCTCGGCATCAGCGGTTCAGAGGAGACTGAACTGGCCGTGGTTGAACTGCTGTAAAAGAAGCCACTACTGAGGAAGAAGACGAAGAGAAAGCCATGGAATTCACATTAGACCAGTGGAAATCTGGACATTGTGAGCAGATGGTTTCTACAGGTTTGGTTCCCACCGTGAATGGGAACTAATGAAAATTCAAGGCACACTGAACCAGCATGGCTACCACAGCATTCTGCAGCGACGGATGGGATGGTGTGATCCCAGAAAAACGTCCAGGCTATGCAAGGTCTGTTTGACCAAAAAGGAAAGCGATGGAGCGCTGCGTCAGCTGACCCGGCCTCGACAACCACCCGACCTAAACTCGGTTGAGACGGTTTGAGATCAGATGGACCACAGAGTGAAGGCAAACCAGACAACAAATGTCCCAACACCTCTGGAAACTCTGGAAAGACTGTTGGAAAACCATTCCATGCGTCTACCTCGTAAAGCTGAGAGAATGCCCAAAATGTGCAACACTCATCAAGTTGAGAAGAATCTAGAATCTAAAATACAGTCTTGCTTGTTTGAATGAGGAGATGTGTTCTAATCTCTGACTGTTGCGTATGTCCAACTTAAAGGGGGTCACTGATCACTGATAGATTTTAAACATTGGAATAGGTTATTGGCCAGCTGTGCATATCAACATGAAGTATTTTAAAGTGAGTGACTGGAGCATATGTACATGGGTCAGGTCCCAGCATCCATAGAGATGACTGCATGTAACGGGGCCGTTCTGGTATTGAGCTTTGGTGGCCGGTGACATGTGTTGGCGCAGGACCCTGGCATTAATCAGTTATTTAATGTAGGGTGTGATTTTTGGAAAAGAACTGATCAGCTGTTTGTCTTTTCTGAAACAGGTGAAATGGAGAAACACGTCAGACTGCTGGCAGAAGTGGCGTCTGATTGGCTGACTATTCATCCAATCAGGAAGGACATGTACCTGAAGTTAAACAAGAACATGGAGCTCAGCACGGTTCTCAGCAAACTGAGCCACAGGCTCTGTGAAGAGGAAAGACTCTGAGTAACTACACCTTCAGACTGAAAGGACCGAACGACGACTACACTGTGAACTGGACTCCATGCCGTATGAACTGCTAGCTCAGTGAAGGTTACTTGTTGGAGGACATATTTTTTGTGAATTTTACTACTTTGTTACTATTGTATTATTTTGCGGCGTGTTTCTTGTGGGGGGGAAAAAAGGCCAGACTGAAAGGAACAGCTGACTGGTGTTCCCCTAAATCCCCACAGGACCGACCAGTCCTAGCCTTTTTATTCCTTTTCCTGTGTTGTAAACAGGTTGTTAAGCCGTACTCACGGACTTCCAGTCTTTAGTCATCATTCTACAATGTAGAAGTGACGCATGTTTACATTTTATTGGTCACGTATGATAATGTTTAACAAATACAGCGTTTGCCAGAGCCTCACTGCCTCCGTTTTTGTTTGTGAATTGTGAAAAAAGGGTTCACTTTGATTTCCCCAAGGGTTTGAGGTCTTCAGTATGTTTAAATGAATGTTTTTATGTTTCGATTTGAATTTTCCACCTCTTGTATGCTGTCACACCAAGATGAGACTAAAATAAATGTAGCGTTGGGGAAAAAAACATGGAGTACATTTTCTAACAAATGTTTTAACAAACATTTCAAATAAGCAGGGTACTCAGGTTACACATACCATGTGATTCAATCCAGTCTGATTTGCAGTATATTGTTCATTCAGGTGGTTCTACTCCAACATCCTATATCTTCACGGGTCTTTTGTGAAAAGATTAAATTTTTTTCCATCCATATTCTCTCCATGATTAGGAGAACTTGCTCTATCAACACAGCAGAAGCATCTTTCCCCCACTCTTGCATATCCTGTATCTTCTCATTTTAAGCCTTTCACCTCTGTGAACTGTAAACATTCAACCTGAATCGTGACTCGTATTACCTCATCTCTATCCCTTCAAAGCTCTGTCAAGAAGTCCCAGCTGTTTAATCCATAATGGTATGTTCATTCCTTATACTGTGTAGGTCTCCCTTGTGCCTCCAAAACAGTTGTGACACATCAAAGAATGGACATGGGCCTTCTGAGGGTGTACCGTGGTGTCTGGGAACAGAACGTTGTTAGTGGGGTTGAGGGGAGGGGCCTCTGTGGATCATCCCACAGACACTTGATCAGTTTAGGATCTAGTGGCTGATCTTCATGGTTTTTTTTGAGTTGTTGTTTTTGTGTGTGTGTCTGTGTCAGGCTGCATCCTGCTGGGGATGGCTGCTATCATCAAGGAGTGTCATTGCCAGTGTTGGGAAGGTTACTTCCCAAATGTATCCAATTTGTCCTGCAACTGATACAATTTAAAGAAAAATGGCATCCAAGAGTCAATAGTCTTCAACTTCCACAGCTCAGAAATGAGGGAAATTAGTGCAACAGGCTGCTTTAACAAGCAGGCGTATAACAAAGCAAAAACACACTTTGAATGCACATAAAATAAAAATTGCATTGAGAACAATACAGGGTGCAATCATGCACTTCGTGAACTCACAGCAAACACATTATGCATGCTCAAAGGTGACACTTTGTCAATGCACGGCATCAGAGTCTTCCTGCACATTGGCGTTTTCCCACCACTGATTCCTTCTATCAGTTTACAGAAGTATGGTTGTGCACTGCCAATTACAATGTCAAAAATCAGCGCATTAACTTTGCTCTGCATAGCAGTGGCAGGTGCTGCCATGAGCTTTGCTTGTTTCTGATGAGGCCCAAAAGTTGCTGATCAGGTACATTTTAAGAACTACAATAATGTTGAGAACTACAATAATGTTACATAATTAGCCCAGTGCTGATGAACATAATATCTTCATCAGCCATACCATATTATGGCAAGAACCAACCTAGTGGTGCCAATACATTTATGGACTAAATGGTGGGCTGCTGGCATGTACAAACGCCCAGCAATATTTAAATGATTTAAAAAAATTCGCTAAGCACATAAAATTAACAGAGCAGCTTTCTCTGCTCTGCATGTCCAAACTACAGGCCCTGAGCCGCTAACATTTATGCAAAACGTCCTTGTAAAACAATAATGTAAACACAATTTACCAAGTTACCAGGTTTGATGCCTTTCGCCCTTGCAGTTTGTCCCGGGCAGACACTTTTAGCTAAGCAGAAAATTAAGGCTAAGGCAAATAATAAAAATCGCAACAAAAATCAATAGGGATCCTGCAACTTCGTTTGCATGGACCCCTAATTACAGATGAATCAAACTATTTGTTGCATTTGAAGACATTTAAAATGTATTGGTTGATTATTGATTGGTTGGTTGGTTGATTGACTGAGATCACCTCTCATGTGTCCACACTGAGCTGATGGAATGTTGCCTTCCATCCAATCTGACATCACCAAGTCAGATTCTTTGATGGAATGTGATGTCATCAGAGAAGCTGACATCACAGAGTCAGATTCTTTGATGGAATGTGATGTCATCAAAGAGCAATGGTCATCAAAGCCTGCCTTTGATCTGTAGAATGTTGCCGAGAGTTTAAATAGGGCTCAACTCCTGACAGCCATAACTTAGTTTTTGATCGGTACCTACCACAAGACTCACAGCGAACCAACAAGATTACTTGATATTCCACAAAGCGACAGCCAGAGAATCAAACAGTAAACACTACTCGATTTCAAATGGAGACTACAGCTACAAACCTAACCGCAACAAGGCTCACAGAGGTAAATATAAAGTCATCCTGCGTAACTCCGTTACATGTAATTCGTTACTCCCCAACCCTGGTCATTGCATTGGACAGTCTCAGTAGAAAAACATATTTTAGCCACCATCGTCAGCTTTTTTTTGGGTAACAGTTTTGCTGCTGACCCTGTCCAAAGATCATTACTCCACTTTGTGCTATGGCACTTCTCTCTGCTTCTCCAAACTACGGGTGTGCCAATGACCGTTTACTGACTATGGATCTGTGCCTCCTACAAACCCTGTTCAAAGAAACCAAACTTGTTATGTTGAGACAATTTAAAACACTCTGAAAAGGACCCAGGCACAAAACAGGAGTTTAATTAACAAAGGTTTACAAGAGCTGGAGCTTAGTTCCAAAAGGAATCTGCAGAAGCTGGCTGGTGAATACTAGAGCTTGGGCTGTACCTGCAGCAAAGAGGAAATACAGGTGCATTAAGAACTGCACTTCCCAGGTTGACAAACGGTTGATGGCTAGTTCAGAGGCAACTATGACAGAGGTAAAGTGAATAACAAGTGATGAGCAGGAGAGTTCAAGGTCCTCGAGTACAGTTCCAGCCTTGACTGAATGATGAGACATAGGTGAGTTAGCAGCTTAGCCCCAGTGGAATGCCCAGCAGCAGCTATAATCTGCACACATGAGGCAGAGAAGAAACCCAGACAGACAGAAAGTCAGAAAGCAGAGTATGCAAGTAAACAATGTCAGGATATGGTAAATGCTAAATTGTAGAAGAATATGCAAGATAAGTACAGAGGTTGTATAACATAAATTGCATTACACCATTAGCCTCTAGTCATACCAGATAATAGATCGTTCTATATTTTCTTAAATATTGAATCGGTAGGGTAGTTATATCATTAAGTCTTTGTTTATTTTATATCAAGGTGCAAAAGTAATTTTCCGCATTGATTCATGTTTGAGGTTCAGTCACGATAGCAGAACAACATAAGCCTTAAACCCTTAAGACACAGAAGTAGTATTGACACATTCGGTCCATCTGCCACAGATTTAATGTTCCCGTCGACAACGAAGCTCCCTCCCTGTCATAATCACAAAACCTCTGGGGGTGGGCTTCAGCCCTGCAGTTCAAGCTTTAACACATTATTTTAACACATTTGATTTTAAATGAAACAATAAGACAAAAAACAACATATATGGCTTTTCTTGGAAGAGTTCATCGGTGTAGCAGCTGATCTTTAAAATCAATGTTTGACTTGTTCCCAGTGTCTGGCGTTTTGGCTGCAGTGGTCCTCAGTACTGAACCAGGGAGAACACACTGTGTGGTTTCAGTCTGTCGATGCCGTTCAGCTCTTTGAGCTCAATGACCACCAAGCATCCCAGGATTGTGGCCTGCTGCTTCTTCATCAGCTCACAAGCTGCAGACAGCGTGCCTGTAACACACACAACACACATGTCACATAATAATCCAATATAGGTAAGGCATAACCTTTACAGTTTACCTTAGCATTACCATGTCACACTAACAAGGGACACTGCATGCCATACACTGTCCTTGAGCAAGACATTGTGCTTGTGTGTTACACCTATATGTAGAAAAGCACCATATAAAAACAAGACCAGTCTATGAATCTACAGTATAATGGGTTGATAACCACATAAGTTAAACAAGCAGACCAGTATTCATTTATTTTTTATTCCCTCTGCTTTATAATTGGTCACATGTAAGTACAAAGCCTCGTTTTGAACTAACCATGTTTCTACCGTTTGGGATGAGTTTCAGCTCCAGACAAAAGCCCCCTATTTATCCAAACTATTCTACTTTTGGTTCCCCCACTTACAAAGAATGGAGAGGTCAGTAATTTTCATCATAGGTACACTTCAACTGTGAGAGACAGAATCTAAAATAAAAATCCAGAAATTGTACGATTTTTAAATAATTAATTTGTATTTTATTGCATGAAATAAGTATTTGATCACCTACCAACCAGCAAGGATTCTGGCTCTCACAGACCTGTTAGTTTGTCTTTAAGAAGCCCTCCTATCCTCCACTCATTACCTGTATTCATTGCACCAGTCTGAACTTGTTATCTGTATAAAAGACACCTGTCCACACACACAATCAATCACACTCCAACCTCTCCACCATGGCCCAGACCATAGAGCTGTCTAAGGACACCAGAGACAAAATTGAAGACCTGCACAAGGCTGGGATAGGCTACAGGACAATAGGCAAGCAGCTTGGTGAGAAGGCAACAACTGTTGGTGCAATTATTAGAAAATGGAAGGGACTCAAGATGACTGTCAGTCTCCTTCGGACTGGGGCTCAATGCAAAATCTCGCCTTGTGGAGTGTCAATGATCATGAGAAAGGTAAGGGATCAGCCCAGAACTACAAAGGAGGACCTGGTCTATGACCTGAAGAGAGCTGGGACCACAGTCTCAATGGTTACCATTAGTAACACACTACGCTGCCATGGATTAAAATGCTCAAGCCAGCACATGTCCAGGCCTGTCTGGAGTTTGCCAATGACCATCTGGATGATCCAGAGGAGGCATGGGAGAAGGTCATGTGGTCGGATGAGACCAAAAGTGAACTTTTTGGTATAAACTCCACTCGTCGTGTTTGGAGGAAGAAGAAGGATGAGTACAATCCCAAGAACACCATCCCAACTGTGAAGCATGGGGGTAGAAACATAATGCTGTGGGGGTACTTTTCTGCAGAGGGACCAGGACGAGTGCACCATATTGAGGAGAGGATGGATGGGAAACTTGCAAAATCGGCGGTGTATCAAATACTTATTTTCCCCACTGTATGTGTCATTTACACATGAATATATGGTCCAAATAATAAGCTGCTGCTAGAGGATGGACTGTCTGAAGAGAATATGTCTCTAAACCAATTTTATTTGCTAATAATGCAAACTAACACTTTGTCATGATCTTCATGACTATGCTATGGATGGATGACGGCATCACAGCTACATTTGATAGTTCAGTGTGCTGTTAAATTCTTTCACTGGTAAATGTGATACCTATTAACTTTAACTTAACTAGTAACCAAGCAGAAACCATTGTAGTTTTATGGTTAATAGTATTTTTTAATTTCATGAAATTACAGTGGTCTGATTTATGATGTCTTTTATAGTATGTAGTGTAAAAAAGCGACTCTGTATATCCTGGATCCTGCTCATTTACCCATTTAGACTGACTGTTGTGTTTACTGTCAGCCAGGAAAGAATATTCAACAGTCAGTCAGACTCTGACCAGTGAACATGGTGGTTACAAAGCACGTCTGACTAGAGCAGTTCCTCACCTCCAGTAGCAAGGAGGTCATCAATGAGAAGAACCTTCTGCCCCGGAGCCACGGCATCCTCCTGGATCTCTACTTCTGCCTGGAGGAACAAATGAAAGAAAAGAAAGAAAAAGGAAGTCATGCACTGTAAAAAGAACGTTCTGCAAAGCACAAAGCTTCTAAACAGAACCCTTCCACTGTGTTTGTTTGTGTTCTTCACCTTGCCATACTCCAGATCATAAGCCACGGACACCGTGGCTCCAGGCAGCTTCCCTATTTTTCGCACCAAGACAAAGCCAATACCAAGCCTCTGGGCAAGAAGAGGCCCGAACAGGAAGCCCCGAGCATCTAAACCTGCACGCACACAACAATATTCAGTAGGTAACAGCAAAATAATTAGATACAGACTGTCGAACAATGTATCACTGCAACTAGGGATGTCTTGATCGTTATCGGGGCAGATCCAGGCGTTTTTAAAATGATCAGTTCAGATCGGTATCGGGCTTCAGCCAAGCCAGATCCATTGTAGTTATTTATTTATTTTTTCTTTTCTTACCTACGATCAGCTCAACCTGCTTGTAATTGTTCCTCACATGGTCTTCAAACAGGTCGATAACTGCCGTGAGAGCAGCTGCATCCTTCAGGATTGGACAGATATCTCTGCAGGATTCACACACATTCCATTAGTAGTATACGGTCCCTTCAAATGTATGTAAAAATGAAATGGATTTACTATAGTGAGTATACTGTATAATTATACTGAGTCTCCAACTAAATACAGTATACACTGATCAGCCACAACATTAAAACCACTGACAGGAGGAGTAAATAACACTGGCATTCATGTGGATGTTACTTAGACATGTAGCACCCACCTAGACCAGACCAGACCCCCACCCCATAGCAATGACACTCCTCGATGGCAGCAGCCATCCTCAGCAGGATGCAGCCTGACACAGGCCCACACACAAAAACGCGTTAGGAACTGTACTGTACATACTGATCAAGTATCTGTGGGATGACCCACAGAGACCCCTCCCCTCAACCCTTAGGACCCAAAGACCCTCCACTAACAACATTCTGTTGCCAGACGCTATAGGCACCCTCTGATGAGTCACAACTGTTTTGGAGGCACAATACCTACACAACACACTATATTGCCAAAAGCATTCGCTCATCTGCCTTTACACACATATGAACTTAAGTGACATCCGATTCTTAATCCATAGGGTTTAACATGACGTCGGCCTTCCACAAGGTTAAGGAGTGTGTTTATGGGGATTTTTGACCATTCTTCCAAAAGCACATTTGTGAGGTCAGACACTGATGTTGGACTGGCATCAGTGGCTCTCAGTTTTCACTCTAATTCATCCCAAAGGTGTTCTATCAGGTTGAGGTCAGGACTCTGTGCAGACCAGTCAAGTTCTTCCACACCAAACGCGCTCATCCATGTCTTTATGGACCTTACTTTGTGCACTGGTGCGCAGTCATGTTGGAACAGGAAGGACATCCCCAAACTGTTCCCACAAAGTTGGGAGCATGGAATTGTCCAAAATCTCCTGGTATGCTGAAGCATTCAGAGTTCCTTTCACTGGAACTAAGGGGCCAAGCCCAGTTCCTGAAAAACAACCGCACACCATAATCCCCCCTCCACTAACTTCACACTTGGCACAATGCAGTCAGACAAGTACCGTTCTCCTGGTAACCACCAAACCCAGATTCATCCATCAGATTGCCGGATGGAGAAGCGCGATTTGTCACTCCAGAGAATACGTCTCCACTGCTCTGAGTCCAGTGGCGGCGTGCTTTACACCAATGCATCTGACGCTTTGCATTGCACTTGGATGCAACTGCTCGGCCATGGAAACCCATTCCATGAAGCGCTCTACACACTGTTCTTGAGCACGGATGCACGGATGCACTTGTTCTGAGAGAAACCTTACGAAACACTCCACGCTGCTCACAAATGTTAGGGATTTGGGACAGGATTTGTAACTTTTGGCAGATATCTCTCGAAGCTTGGGTTTGAAGACTGAAGGTCTAAAAAAACGCAGAAAACAGACATTGAATGTTGCAAGAGGTTATGCAGCAGAAATTATATCTAGGACCTTCAAGGATCACAACCTGGGAGGACAACCCGGTCAACTAGCTACTGGAAAGCTAAAGGGGGCCAAAACCCCTCTTTTTGGGACATGTTCCTGGCGAAATTATGTATATGCAAATATCCAGGTACTACAATATCATAAATAGTCATACAACTATAAAATTTGGCAGAGAGTATCCTGACACATAGGGGGAAGCACCCAATCACCCTCAACATCCCAAAAAAAACAAAAAAGTACTGTTCGCCTGACAAATTCTCATGAAAATTAATATTTTCAGCACTTTATGGTGAATATCTATCTAATTTGAGTCCAGATAGCCTTTCTAGCTCAAAGATTGAACTTGCTTTTAACAACATATTTATGTTTGTTGATGTTATTGCTGTCTGTAGTGAACATGAAAACTGAATACTGGATAGGATGGATGGATAGGCAGGTATGCATTCTGGGCTGTTCTCACCCACAGCTCTGCTAGATCACTAAGGTACGTTGCACCATAGTACAGACACATGCCAACGATGTCAGTGTCACTGGCATGTACGACAACTCTGTCAACTCCTTCATTCTGGACACTATAGAGGGTGTGGAGTATGATCCTGGTGTCTGCCTCCTGCTGTGTAGACTCCAGAGCAGGAACACACATTACAGAGCCTTCTGTCAGCACCACACTCTTGGTCTCTTCTTTGAAAGAGATGAGTTGGGCCGAGAACAGGCTCTAGTTGTTCATTCTCACACCATTTGTCACAGAGGAAGCTCAGAAAGTTTGCTTTGTTAGCTGAGACTGCAAAAATTTAAGGCTGGGTCCACTGTAGCCTGCACTGGACGTGTATGAACTGACTGCCAGCAGGCACATTATTCAGCAGCAGGCTTTTTATATTGCTCAGCAATGGTGCCAAATTCTTTACCTTTTTGAAAAGACCCATATCGTATGGCACACATGGCATTAACTACTGCTGCTGTCTTTTTGCCATCTTGAAGCAGATTAGGGACAGAAGGCTCTGTAATGTATGTTCCCGACTGGAAATTCAGTCTCCTCGATTTGGGATATAGAGATATAGATATAGAGAAGACTTTTGGCCACAGCACTCTTATGGTGTAATAACACCAGTCTGTGCAATATGTCCATTATCTATTCTATCTCTGTCATTTCTGCATGCTGTTGCAAACTGCAATTTCCCCATTGTGGGACAATTAAAGGTTTTCTTATTCTTAAAGTCTATCTTGGACTCACCTTAGTTTTTTTTAATTGTGTCAGGATACTCTCTGCCAAATTTTATAGTTATACGACTATTTATGATAATGTAGTACCTGAATATTTGCATTTACATAATTTTGCCAGGAACATGTCCCAGAAAGAGGGGCTCTGGCCTCCTGTAGCTAGCTGACCTGGTTGTCCAGTCCTCCCAGGTTGTGATCCTTGAAGGTCCTAGATATCAGTTCTGCTGCATAACCTCTTACAACATTCCGTATCTGTTTTTTAACTTTGCCCCCTGTCCCTGGGTAACATGGGACATTAACCTGATTAGGTAGGACAGACAGACTGCTCTCTGACAACGATAACAGACAGCATGCTCGTTTTCTATTTCGTCTCGGTGTATCTAAAGCTGATACACCAGAGCATTTGATCATATTTTATCATTCTATCTTTATGTGCCTCCCTTCATCTTTATCGACCTTAGCTTCTCATGCCATCGTCATGTTACATTCAGCTTTAGTCTCTGTATCTACTGTAAAGCCACAGCGGCTGAACTTATTTCTAGTCTATCAAGCTTTAAATGGGACCTTTGAAATCCAGACATGGTCAGTATAAATGAATGTTACCTGAACACGATGCCTTTCTTTGGAAAGTCCGGAAAAGCTCTTATGTGCCGCTGAACCAGCTGGAGTTTGGATTCTAAGCTCTCTGCCATCTGAAACGCTGAGTTGCTCATGTGTCGCTCACATTGACTGTACGCGCTCATCCCACTGCTTCCTCCTCTTCTTCGGTTTTTAAAGGCGGCTGGCAAATAAGGTTGAAGGTGCATTAGCGCCACCCACTGGTCTGGACTTCTGTCATGCCTCAGAAAGAAGACGTTTTCTACCAGAGTCTCTCTGGGGCAGGCTGAGGAAAGGTTCATTATGACCGTGTTGGTAGTCATCCTGGTATTTCACCGCAACTTAATTCTTATGTAGCCAGACAGAAGTTCACTTAGAGTTATTGTATGTGGAAAAGTAGTGCTTTAATGGTTGAATACAGTATACTTTAAAGTAGGAGTAGTTCAGACGTGTGTCCTTTTTACTTACTTTCTTATGATGGACATTTCTGCCTCCACTCAAATACAATGCATCCAAATTGTTCTTTTGGTCACTCAAATCACAGATCAAATCATAACATATGCTCAGCTTGTGAAATTTTAAAATTTAACAGCAGATTACAAACATATAGTGCATGTTATCCCATTGTATTAGAGTTGCAAAGGACCTTTCCTATATATCCTCAAAATCTTGGCACATGTATCAAAACTATGCCTTTCACAAAAACTAACAACCAGATTTACAGCAGTCAGCTATATTTACCAAGTGAGAAGGATTCACACGGAGGAGTCTTGACATGTGGAGAAGACAGTAACTACTACTACAGCAGAAACAAAACTCTACTGGTGGGCCACTGCAGCAACTGACCACTGGCAAGACAACTCAGGCATCTGTTATTGTCCAGTTTGTTGGTCAATGTGAATCTTCCTCAGTGGATATCAGGCTCACTGAGGTGCTGAGGACACAGCACATAAAAGGGCACAAACGGTGTTTTACTCCAGTTCAACAAGAAGATCTCCCTCTCCAACCGTCTCCCCTGGTTTACAGTGGACGCTTTTGACCTGAAAGGCAAGAACACCCGCAAACACACATGTAAACCTGGGTCCATATAGTGTATTAATATACACTTTATTAAAGACCACATGCTGAAAGATTATAGATTAAAGATTAATATTATATGTTTCAGTAACATACATGTGTCTAATCTAGCTCTGTGATTCACCTGCCAAAGTCTTGAGGACTAGGTGCTGCTTCATGTGCATCCCTGTCAGCTTGCATTTGCTTTTTTAGAAAGCCAACCAGTAATATTTCATATTGTTACCTTTGCCTGCCTGGCAGCAGTCAAACTGTTCTGCATCTTCATGGCTTCAATCACACATATCTCCTGACCCTCTGCAACCTGCAACAACACACATGTATAAAAACAATCTCTTAGTGTTCATGTTCACCTTAAATGTTTGTAACTCAACTCAGTGCAAAAGTAAAAGAGGAGACGGAGTAGCAGTAGAGCTTTAAAGCCTTGACTAGTCTAGATATGGATCATTTGTTGCAAACTCACTGTGCCACCTGCTTCAACTGACCAAGAAGGGTATAGTAGATGCCAAAGTCATGTATTGCAGCACATGCTTTGCTGTCTAACACTGATGCTAGATGGTAAGGTCTGGCGTAGTCAGCATTTCAGTTCCTTTTAAATAAAGATGTGCATGTGATCCAGAATCTTCAACACCACACTTGATAAAGGACTTTTTTTTTCCTATAGCTAGCTCTGTGCATGGGACAATGCCATGAATTCTATCCTGTAGCAGTGTTCAGTGATTGCAGACAACAATGACTGCACTGACATCCATGGGCTACAGAAACTAAAGAAACAGAGCAGCTGTAGTGTGTGCCTGCCACAAATTGTCGCTAGCTCTCTTTCACATAATGGCACAGCACATATACTCACTCCTAGAAATAATGGTTACTAATAATAATAGAGGAAAATAGGTGATAATGTAATAGAAACGTACTGCTAATGATTACTGGCTTCTGATTATCACTTTCTACTTACAGTCCCTTGGAATCAAGTGAGAATTGCTACAAGTATGTTGTAAACCCCTCCATACTGGAATTCGTTACCTTATCTCCTGGTTTGACGGACACAGCCACAACAGTCCCTGGCATCGGTGAACGCAGGATGCTGCTGGTGTCTTCTGGAACCTTTTCTGGCATGTAGGAGTTCAACTCTGAAGCCAACTTGGATAGGATGCGAACCTTAAACTGTATAAATATACACAGTATTATCTTGACTAGGTGTGTAGAGTATACAATTTGTGGATGCTGAATATAAAAATAGTCTTAACGCTTCCTTCAGGAGTGCATTTTTAGCAACAGTGTAGACACTCACACACACGCGCCTGCTGTTAAGTTTGAAACACTGTTACAGTACTGTTGGCCCAAACACTGGGAACATGTCAGTCTGTTCAACCTGCACAGTGCATTGCTATATACTCAACATTTTCTCACAGGTGTCCAGTTGTGGTCGGTGCCCACTAAAACATTACATGCCATCCTAACCAGCTAGATATGGAATAAAAATCAATCAGTATTGCTTAGTATTATACACAAACGTTTAGTAGGTGGGGAAGGCCAGGCTGGCTTCCAGAGTACTCCTCTATTCTACTGACTGGCTGAGCTAAACTTTACCACAGTGCTTTTCCTTTGTGTGGCAGAGTTTGGGAGCTGACTCATTCCAACTTGCTTACACCACATGATCATTAGAGGTGCTCATCTGTGTTATAATGTGTATGTGCCTGAATAAATGAACTATTGTGCAAACATGGAGTCTTACCGTTGTGCCCATGTACTGCAGGACTATCATTCCTGAAGCATCTCTGGACAGACACTAAAATGAAAGGCAAAATATCATCAGCTCTTTATCTACTTCTATTTTTTATTATTCAACAGTCTGAACGCCTGTGTGTGTCGCACCTGCAGCATTCTCTCTGTGCCATTGATGGTGAGCGGCAGGAGAGGCGAGGCCAGATTCCATTGTCCCACAACTTCCACCTTTTCTCCATCCACATCCACCTGCAGACACAAACAGATTCTATTCTTTGGTGTCCTGATGACTCACACGCTCAAGACACAGTAACATCCTGTTGTGAGTCTACACAGAAACTGCACCCGCCCTATCGCCTGCTGACTGCTTTATCTCATTTATCTTTCAATTGACTGGCTTCATATTACACGAGCTAGCATCACAGCTTTAATGATTTTTCTGTAACCTTTCCAGAACAGTAGGAAATAATCCTCATGGATGCACATTAAATACTCACAGTATAAATATTCCCCGATTTAGTAATCTCCATAGCATGACGTCCCTCCCCAAGCTGTGCACACAGCTCCCACTGGCAACAGTCCACAGTAGAGGATGACACCCTGTAATACAGGCAAGATTAAAAATACATCAGTACTAATACATTTAGGTTTTAAAACAACATCTTTGTCCAGATGAGTGTTTGTGCTATTTCAGAAATAATCCCTCTCTGTACTAACACACGTCACACAACCACTGGCATACAGCGGGCATGGATGTACATATAAATACATATATGTAAAGAAAAAGCAGTAAAAAATAAAGCAGCAATAGGGTTTATTGGGAATTTCTATATCAGGTATTTGAAAGATCTGGAGTGAATGATCAAAAACCAGCTGCAGGGATCAAAATAAATGGCACTCTGACTGAGAGCATACAATTAGAACAGTCTGCTAGACAGGGTTGCTGTCTCGCAACAACTCTGTTTGCAGTCTTCATAGAACCCCTGGAACATGCAATCAGACAAGGTCTTAAAGGGATAAAGGTTGGGAATGAAGAACATACAGTAGGGGCTATTTGCTGACAGTATAATTTGCTCTTTAGAGCCAGACTCATGTCTTATATGGATTAGTCAGCCTGAGCTGTTTGGGTTTTATTCTGGATATAGGTTGAATTTGACTGAAACACAGACTCTATGACGCCAAATGCACTAAATTGGATGAGGACAGGTGGGCTCTCCTTGGGATCCAGTGGATTTTAGCTCACAAACAGAGGCCATAAAAATTAGTACTCTTTCAAGACTGCTCCACCTATGCCAGTCTCTACCCACCCACATAGCTGAGAAGCAGTTTGGAACACGGGATAAAGTTGTCTCAAGGTTTATATGGAACGGCCAAACAACCAAGAAACAAATTCAGAGGTATAGCATTGCCATAACACAACAATCTACAACATCATCACGTCACAGAAGAGGCAGTCTTGACCCAGTTATCCATTACCTAACCTGAGACACTGGGCGTTTCTCCAGAGGCTACGGAAAGTCATCAGACAACAGCTTAACGACAGCAGACCAAACGTTACCTACCTGTCAAGGAGACACAGAGCAACGTCGTCCGCCTTCATGCCTTTCAACTCTGAGGCCTCTACAACATTGTTGAGCCTCACTGATGTTGCCCTTTTTCAGCGTTTTGTTTTTCAGTCATATGTCAGACATACCTGTCCCTGCTGCGCCCACTGCTCAATTCACACTTCAACTCCTCCGTTTGTTTTCCATGCATACGTGCAGGGCTGCGTATAAACCCCAGACTTTTTCATTCCCTAAACTGAATGGACAGCATACTGAATTTGACAAGATTTAGAATCGCTAAATCCATCTTTAATGCAGCCTCAGGATATTCAGGGGAGGATTTATATGAATGAACTTTCCTAGTGATTTCTGAATCAAGACCTTCAATATTTGGTGGAAATGGCCTGTGAAAACAGGGTGCTCCACTCTAAAAGCTATTCTTAGTTCAATGAACCAGATACAGTGATTTTAATATGTATTCCTAGTATTTATGGCATGCCTTTCACAATAAAATTAGTTCATTCTTATTTAACTTTCAAGTTGTAGTTGCAGGTTGTGAACATTAACAAACTCAAACCCTGTGACCCCCCACCCCACCCCCCCACCCCCCAACAACATCAAGCTTGCTAGGTCTTTACCTCAGGTTGTCCAGGACCTTCTGTGAACGGAGCTGAACGCTGACGTAGAGTGCAGCTGCCGAGGCCAACAACTCCCTGCGACTGTGCGCATCCAACTGATGACCCTTGAAGCCATCAGGGTAAACCTCTGGCAGGAAGTTGGTGCTGATGTCACCGGAGATGAAGCGAGGATGGGTGATGATTTCACGCAGGAGGGGAATGTTGTGGGTCACTCCTTGAAAGAAGATGACCAAACTTCTTTACAAAAAGAAAACCAAGCCGCTCTCCTTTAAAATGGACTTAGCTTCCTTATTCAAACATGAATTTCATAATGTGTACCTCTGATTACATAGTTATCCAAAGCGTCCTCCATCCTGGCAAGGGCTTCAGCTCGTGTTGCTCCATAGGTAACCAACTAAAATTGGATGCCATGAAAAATGATTGCAGAGACACAACCCCTTGTAGAATGATGGCATTTGTAATCTTTTATGTTGTTACCATATGTTTTCCAAACAGAAGAAACCACAATTACAAATCATTCTATAATAAATATATCACTGACCTTAGAGATCATGGGATCATAGTAGATGCTGATGTCACTTCCTTCCTGGATGCCACTGTCCACACGAACCTGACAGTGTGAAGAGCAGGTAAGAAAAGGCTCATCTTGGCAAGATAATAGCCCATCACAGGATTGTATGTGAGGAAAAAATCATTTGGGGGGGAAAAAAGTCTCTAACTCGCCAAGTGAAGAAGCTTTGAGATATACAGACACTTACGTTGTTGAGGTTGACTGGCTCCTGATATTGAGACAGCCGTCCAATGGAGGGGAGACCAAAGGACTTGTAAGGATCCTAAAAGAAAAAAGGACAGAGAAACTTACAACACTAACAACTGTAGTTTAAGCTGAATTTATTATTTATACGAACAAATGTTTAACATACTTTCATTTCATTCAACTTGTTGTTATGACATACTATGATTTCCATATATGGATGGTAACAGTGACTGGCTGATCACACTGTGTTGACTTCTGTGTTGACCACTGTGTTGGCTTTTAAGCGGGAAACAGTAGGGCCAAAACCACTTGTTCTATGTTCTTTCAGAATATATTTATGTGAAATGTGATCTGCATTTGATTTCATTTGGATCTTCCACCAACATTACAGGCAGATATTCTTTTTTAAAATAATTGTAGCTCGCTTTTCAGGAAGGTTCTGGATGCCCTTCACTCAGCCATCATGCCTTTTCAACAGGAGCTTTGTCTTGTGTTTGTGAATCCTGAAGACAAACACACTTGTATACCATGATGAACATCACACAAATACACACAAACCTCAGCATAGACGCGACTCTCAATGGCCCAGCCATTTATTGGGATATCTTCTTGTTTGTGCTGCAGCTTGTAGCCCTTGGCTACCCTAATCATCTGTTCCACTAGGTCCAAGCCAGTAATGCACTCTGTAATTGGATGCTCCACCTGGACTCAGAATTTAAAAACAGAACAAATGTTAATGCAAGTGATGTACAAAAATAGTTCTGGGCTTTTTGGGCATGAATCTCAATCGCATCTGAGGCTCGTCATCAGCATTGGTTTTGCTGACAGTTGTGGCTGAATTCCATACTTTCAGTTAAAGCATGCATGCTTTACACAGAGGCATTCATTTATGTAACTGCTTGCTCCTGGCTACCTCTCCCCCTCCTCCCCTCCTCTCCTCCTCTGTGTTTTGTCCCATATCTCTTTTTTCTGTCTCTCTTCTTCCTTACAGACAGATGGATGCCACCATTGCCCAAGTGCTTTCTCTGAGGGTTTCTCTGAATTCTGTGAAATTAGTTATTTTTGTCTTGGGGTACCCTGTCCACTGCAAAATGTAATCTACACATTCAAGGGTTTATTTTTATTTGATCATTTTCTGCAGCATGTGAGGATACTGGAGACCACAAAGCATCGCAGTAACATATGACTTATGTAAAAATATAATATTCACTGTTTCTCTTGATGACAGCTTATGAGTCACTATTTCAAGTTGTTTACAGGAATGACTTTCAGTAAGCAGCTGAGTTCTATCAACCTTTGTGTTGTTAGTGCACTTGAGACCTGTTAGTTCTGTTAGCACTGCTAAACTAAACAGAGAACAAAGTCAATCCATTAGTGGAGAAAAATGTAATAACTTGAGGATACTTAAAAGTTTATGTAAGTCCTAATGGAGAAACCATCAATCACTGTGATGACGAGTTCAAGGTTAGGTCCGCATGCTCGAAGTACTTTTGATGTAGAAAGAAAGTGATGAAATGCTGCATCAAATGCCCTGGCCTCAACAATCACCTCAACCTAAATTGAGAAGTGTCTGGGATAAATTAAAGTGCAGAAGAAAGAAAAGGCAGCCACCAAGTGATGGGATGTGGACGGCCAAATGTAGCTGACTGAGAGAATGCCATGAGTGTTATAAAGTGCCACAAGTGCCCTGCACATGCCTTCCTGTCTCTCCTCTGTGATTTCAGATTCTGCAGCAAGTGTATGAGTGCAACCCATGTCACTTGAAGACAGCATAAAGAATGGGACAGAAGACAACCTGCACCACCGGCCCATTCACCGATTAGGACTACTTGTGTCAGTTTGTTGCTGAGCTCAGTACCCTTAATCTCACCGTGTAAAGTAGGCTGTCATTTTGTTTATTCTTTAGGATTATTCTTTGATTGGATTATTGCATCAGTTGTTATTTGGCATTTGAGCATTTAAAATTTAAACCATGTATACTCCTTTTGCTTACCTTGATAAGGTAGGTGCACTCAAACATTTGACTGGTCCTCTACATAAAAAGATTACTGAATGATTCATTAATAAAGTGAATGACAGGGTGTAGGAATAAGGGGATCAGCCAAAAACACTCTCTACCATGGTCCAAAACTCAGACCAGTCACCACAAATAGGTGAATGCACACACACACACACACACCTGTAGCCGCGTGTTCATCTCAAGGAAATAAAAGTTCTTCTTAGAGTCCACCAGGAACTCCACAGTGCCAGCAGAGGAGTACTCCACAGCTTTGGCCAGCTGCACTGCCTGCTCACCCATCGCCCGACGTGTGACAGAGTCCAGGAAAGTACTGCAGAGATCACAACCCAGACACTCAAGACTAATATAGGGGTTTGACCTACTTATTGCTAGAAGACAGACTTTTATAACATATTTTTGACCTTCTTGTGTAAAACACAAGTTTGTTGCCTGTTTTTTTTATTTAAAACAAATAGTTTTACTCCGTTTCACTGACCTGGGAGCCTCCTCCACCACCTTCTGGTTCCTCCTCTGGATAGAGCACTCCCTTTCATTAAGCCACAGAGCATTTCCATGTTTATCAGCCAAGACCTACAACAGGCACATCAGCCAGATCATGGATCATGTATTATGTGCCAACTTTGTATTACAAAAACACAACCTCCACATGACTTTGTGGAGGAGAGAAAGCCTCTTCTGTAAACATGTTCAGAGGGGCCTAATAGTGTAAGACCACACTGGAAACACATCATGAGACCAGCCTACCTTGTCCGGTCTTTATCTGTGTAGTTTTGGTAATCCTGTGCCCTTTACGGCCTCAAACTTGTGTTCTTGGCTGAAAGGAGTGGTACCCGAGAAGGTCTCCCCTCAAGCTGGAAGGGTTGTGCGTTCTAAAATACTTTTCTAGTGTTATCTGACTGGCCTAGACACACTCCTCAGACCTATCTCATTAACAAGACAATTCCATGAAGTGCTGCTCACATAATTCATTTTTTTTTCGCCATTCTGACCAAATGAGCAGAAACATTCAATCTAGCCATGGTCAAAATACTTCACAGCTCTAGGAACATAATTCAGTATTACATCAGACCTGTGTGCATGGGTTATACCTGAATCTCTATATGTCTGGGGTTGTCTATGTACTTCTCAATGAGCAGCCTGTCATCTCCAAAGCTGGATGCTGCCTCCTGAGAGGAGAACCGGAAGCCTTCTCTGTTAGAGCACAAAGATACACACACGGATTACAGCATGTTTAAACATAGCAAACACTACCATCAGTCTTTCCAGTGGACTGTAAGTAGCGGGAAAAGCAGCTGGTGTCTGGGAACTAGAAGTAAACAGTGAAGCAACAGTTCAGAGTAGCAAGGGTTGAATTAAAAGCTGATTTGTAAATCTCAAGTATCATTGTGTTTGCCCTACACATTTTGTGTAGACAAAGCTCTAATCACATTTTATAATCAATAATGCTTCTTCTTGCCACTGTAGCTTTACAGTTGGTAGCTGCTTCAGTGGTATGCACAGCCATAGTGGAAGTTCTAATATTAGTCCAAGCATGAGGTTTGCTTAAGCAACTAGGTGATAACTATTCAGTAGTAGTGATTGTCCTTATATTTGCACTAGAAGGCTTTACAGTAGTACAGTTTACATGATTTAGGTAGTGCAAGCAGTAAAAGTAAAATCAGTCTCCTTTTCTACATTTTGTTTAACCTGTGATTTAATATGATTTGTTTTGTTTCCCTAGATTAAAGAACAGATGATGGGATAAAGTACATTTGGTAGGTAACACAGAGGAAAGCAATACCTAGTCTCCTCGTCATTCCAGGCAATCCTCATTCCTTTCCCTCCTCCCCCAGCAGATGCTTTGATCATGACAGGGTAGCCTTGTAACACAATGGTAAAGGTGATTTTGTAAGAGGTGCAGGTCTCACAAACAGAGTTACGCAAGAAAATCCAAAAAAAAAGGGGAATATGCATGCCATGACAGAAAGTTGCTGAAAGTGCTGGAGATAGAGAAGAGACGAGAGTTCTACAATGCCATAGTACAGTTGGTAACTTCTCCAACTGCAGAAATATAGCTTGTTTGATTTCACATTAGAATGAGGCAGAAATATCAAAGAGCTCAGTACAGATGTGAGAAAAAATTTACACAACTCAAGAATATCACTCAGGCCAATCTTAAAACTACTTAAAGGGCACTGGTAATTGTCCAGATTGTCAAATGTAAACCCTGCAATATTAAGAAGCTTCTAGAACACAATTGTCTTCAGTTAAATGAGACACATCACTTCTTACATCACTTGCAGCCACTTTCAAACATAGCACGAGTTGGTTCAATAAGGACAATGGCAAACATGGAAAGAGACAAACAAAGAGAAAAACCTTGTTTGTGGTCAGTGAAACACAGCATTTGGCTACAAAAGCAGCAGGTATGTTTGTAGGAGACAAGGTGAGGCGTTGCCAAAAACAATGGAACCTGACACACATGATGGTGGTAATATCAAGCTCTATCCATATCCACTTGTAGAAAGTGAGTAATGAAGCATTAAGAAATTACATTTTTGATAGAACTGCATATTCCAACAGGAGAATTTCCTTAAAACAAAATCAAGGCTAATTCAGCTTGTGGTTGTCCTTTTGTTCCATTTGTTCTAACATTTGTTAGAAATAACTAGTTGTCCATAGAAGACAAACCCACCAATTTTGGTGACAAAAAGTAAATTTCCGTATAAGAGCAACAATTATAGAAATTATTAAAAATCTCAATCGGCCTCAACATAAATATCCCTTTAGTGTATGTAACCTTTTGTTGTCAGATGTGTGTCAAATATATTAAACAAATTAGAAATCTTTATAATGACCTTATTTGGGTCAGAAACAGAGGAGTGATTGGGTCAAATGGAAAACGGATTCATTTGATAGTAACAGAACTGAGAGAAAATGTATACTGGACATTTTCAGTGTTTAGAAAAGCAATAACTCACCAATTTCTTGTGCAATCTTCACAGCGTCTTCAACAGTCTGACACAGAGGAGTTACAGTTACCAATGATGAATCAAAACAAAGCCTTAACTGATGGAGTGGACTACCTGTCTCAATGCATCTCTAAAAAAAAGATCTCGCTTAGGAGACCATTTCAGATACTTTTCTTAGATAGGCTTAATGCAGCTTTTCTTCGCTTGAGCAAAAGATAAATATGCACTCGCCAAAGTTAGTTCTCATCCTCCTGTTCACTTATTTTCTTGTAAAACCAAAACATAGGGTTTTAGGAAAATATGATCAAGTATAACTATATCACGCAAACATGTCTTCCCCAGTTCAGCGTTTATGTTTGAAATTTGTAAAATCAGTGTCTCCTGTGATCTGGTCTCATGGTGATGAGTTCTGAACTGGACTAAAGATGTTCAGACTTCCTGGCGGCAAATACAGAATAGTCAACCTGCCCCCCTCACATTTAGCTGTTAGCTATACACATCTATTGCTGTGTATGTGGGCTCATACCTTAACAACTCCATCAAATCCTGGGATAGTGTTCACCTTAGCAGCCTTAGCAATTAGCTTGCTCTCTATTTTATCCCCCATTGCCTGGATGGCATGGGTGTCTGGGCCAATGAATGCCACACCGTCTGCTGCCTAGGAACAAAATAATACCATGAGACAACCCAGTGTGTTATAATAATATCACAGAAAGAACAAATAGCATATGCTCTATCCCATCACAGAGGTAGTTCCTCTGAACTTACAACACACAATGTGTTTGCATTTAGTATTTCTATTACACGCTTTAATAAGAGCAGAAACAATACAGTGGTTTATTGTTTAGTAATTGATATTGCAATTGTCAGTTAAAACTGTATGATGCAGACCTCGCTGTGATTTGTTCGTTTGTTTAATTCCAATAAAAATATTAAGCTGAATTTTAGAATTCATCTCTGCAGAAAGCCTGGGAATAAGGGACTACCAGGGTCTGGCAAGATGACCACTTCCCACCATAAAGGACTCTTGCGTGTGAGTCCCCAGTTAAATAATTCCCCACAGTAGAGATATTTCACATCGCTCTAAATCAAAGAATGGGAGCAGGACCCCAGTCTGGGGTGAAAGGCCTGGTTTCCTCCACCCACAATAACTCCAAGGACCTCAAGTAATAAAAGGGACTTCCTTCATTTGTCCACTGCTCTGAGGTGGTGATTTTTTGCCACAGTGGCTTTTGCCACTTTTAATTTTTCTATCATTTTCTATTTATCAAGAATGTTTCCTGACCACTCACCAAGTTGTTTTTATACATATTTTTCTTCTTTCATACAGTAGTTTTAATCTTTATGCTGAAAGCAGACAGATTATAGCCAACCAGTAATAAGATCTAGAATCCAAGGTTTCATTCCCATTTTTGATAGTTCTACTTCACCAAGTCTCGTGGGAATAGTAGAAGTTGAGGTTTCTTGTCCAGTCAACAAGATTGTTTTCACGCCTATTCAACAAGCCTAGTCGAACAAAACATAAATTCATTCCTCAGCACTTGTCATACTCACCAGTCGCTTTGCAAATTCTTTATTTTCAGAGAGAAAGCCATAACCAGGATGAACCTATGAAGAGAAAGAAGATCAAGCATTTATTTCTATGTATTGTTTTTGTATCGTTAATTAATTAATAGATTAATGGTACTTTAACTACAGTTTACTCATGTATACTTCTCTGTGTATTTAAACACAGTCCCGTGACTCACTGTTTAGAGGAACCAAATGTTATCTTGATGAGCAAGTGTAACTAAAACACAGAGTGACGTGCGTGCTCTCTGCCACAGTTACATCAAGTAATAACAGCTGCCTGAACCCTTACTGCTTGTGCTCCAGTAGCTCTGATGGCATCCATGATGGCGTCCATATTCAGATAGCTCTTATTGGTGGGGGCGGGGCCAACACAGATGGCCTCATCAGCCATCTTTACATGAACCTAGATACACACATAAACACGGACATTAAGGTCACCATCACAGTAGAAAGTGAGATACAGACTCACACAGTCACTACCCAATCCAACTGTCTGTGTGTCTTATGTTTACACATTATATAATTCAGTTTTTGTTTCATAAAGTCTATAACAATATCAAGCAAAAACATTCTGTTGCTTCTGTATCTTTCAGACCAGGGTTGCCAACATTCATTTAAGATATTTTTCTCTGTGTGTTCTTGGCCTTTCAACATTTGATTGTTACATGCTCTCAGATTTTGGGGTGAAAGGGGAGGATACTAGTTTAACTTCAGACAAAATGAAGTGTATAGTCTTTAACCTTTGATTCATTTTGCATTTAGAGGCAAAGTGTTCAAAAATAAATATTTAAAAATACATAATGAAACGGATTTGCTCCCATAGATTTCTCTCTAATATCCAGCAGAGTTTAGGCATCGAGGACAGCACAGATCTGTAGCAAACACAGCAGTGCAGTGTCCTTTACTATGAGGATGTAGTTGAAATGAATGATGCACATGTTTGGTGTTTGGAAAGAGCAAAGCAAAATGAAAAAAAAAAAAAAAAAGACAGAGAGAGAACGTGCACATTAAAAACACACTATTCGTTTAAAATGATTTTTAAAGCTCTGTAACCTTCATTAATGGCAGCCAACACATTTTCTTGTTTTTTTAGAAACATATATAATGGTACTTGCCTCTGCACTGGATGTGCAATCACACATAGCTACTGGTAGTTTAGATGTATCAATAGCGCTGATCTTTTCAGCTGCTCTGGGGTTTGCTGGGAATATGTTCCCCTCTCTGAGGAGCACTTCATGGAGATCACGGTCACTTTGTGTTTGTTCATTTCTGTCTGATAGTGTGTCAACAGGGCATTAAGGAGCCCTGCTCCCACAACTCTATCTTTGTGCACTTAGTGTATCTAGCACATCGTTTATTTCCTTGGAAATAAAGAAATATTTTAGAAAAGTGAGACAATGTGAATGTAATGTGCTATCAAGCATTGCAGTGATCTTCATAAAAGTAACTTTTCTTCAACATGTATTACTAAAACTCCAACATAATCTGCTCAGTTCTAATCGACACTGTGTGAAATACTCAACCCAGCTGACTAGAGTCCTCCTAGTGTTGTAGTGGCGTAATTACATAACCATGCCAACAGCAGACAAGAACAAATGCTTCCAACTACATAGCCTGCTATGGCATAGGCTTTGCACAGACTGTGGGAGTATAAACCAAGCTGTGGCCTGAGCTCAACCACAATTACAGTTCCATAATAGACCTGCATAGGACACACTTGTATTTTTTCCTGAGAACAAGAATTTGAACACTCTCCTGTAAGCAAGATCAGTTGCCTGTATGATTATAGAGGATGACTCACAGCACTGGAGTCCACATCACTGTGAACAGCTACGGTCTGGATGCCCATCTTCTTACAAGTCTTCATCACCTGATGGAAAAGCATACACGTTTAACAGGGATGCAATCCTTTTTTGCTCTGCAGTCAGTTTCAAACACAGTGATAGGTACAGGGTGCTATGTGCAACAAAGTTTGTGGCCCAGCTGCAGGAGTGGTAACAAATCTCTCCTAGTGCGTTTTTTTTTTTTTTTTTTTTTAATAAGCTCCTCTATATATTATTGACAGACTGAAAAGTAATGACAGGACGACTCATCATATTTGCTGAGCAACATAGCCCAAGTAAGGTAATGCTGACCTTTGTAAATGCTGTACAATAGATGCATCTATCACAAACATCTATGCAGCGAAAGACAAGTACTGTCACATTTTTAATTTTTTTTTTACATAGACTTGGTATAAAAGGCCATTGTTACATTCCTAGTCTGAGGTCAAACTCCAGTTAGTTAATGTGTTCAACCGTGCCCAACAACAGTTTCAGGTGAATTGGCATTGCAGTGCATAATCAGCCAATCTTACCCGGCAAGCAATCTCTCCTCTGTTGGCAATGAGAATCTTATCGAAGGTCTGTGCATGGAAAAATAAACACAATTAGCACTGGGTATCATGGAAACAGCAAGGACTTTAAATCTCTTTGCATGACTTTCTTTATCCTCACTCACTTGAGCAAGGCATTTAGCTTCAGACATCACACCCTCCTTACAGTCAACATTTTCGCTGGTTAAACAGTGAAGGAGAAGAGAGCTATGCATTACCTTTTCACTGGGATTGTAAACGGTGGAATAGTGAACCCTGCAATGCTCTGTACAGCATCTGGAATGAAGTGAGGCATTCTGCAAAATACACACAGACACACATACACATGAGGCTACTACAACTTCATTTGATTCACAAAAACTAAATATGCAGCACAAACTGCCTTTATTAACAATAAAATCATCAATTTTATGAGCAGCAGCTTTAAACATCAAGTTGCTTTTACATGTTTTGTGGTATGTTTGCAAATTTACAGCTTTTTTTCAAGTTATTTCAGCTTGGATTTCTCCATCTCCAGCCCTGGGAATGCAGGCGAGGTTCTCTAAACTCTCCTCATAATGTGCAGTGTTTATTATAGTCGATCCTGACAGACATGGTGACAATATACAGTACACGTACGAGCATCTCAAGATGGCCAACCTCAAAACAATGAGACATTAACCTAAGACAGAAATGGTTTGTCCATTTACAGTCAGCTTGTAATTTATCTGCAAAAGTTTGCTTACAACAATTTAAAGGGTACTCTTGACTCAAGTCTACATTGTTTTGAGTTATCTGTCTGTATGCACATAGACTGCTCACACCTGCAGGGGTGGCATGCTGTCTATCTACCATCCTAAGTTCTTGTCTGAAACGCAAGAAAAGGTGACAGGATGCATCTTAGGCAGGAATCAGATAAAATTCACTGTAACAGTCCAAATTCAATGACTGATGTCTCTGCGTTTTGAGGTCTGCCCTCTTGAGATGCATAGCTGTTGTGTTTTTGTCCGTAACCCTGAAGGTTTTACTCCACACTTGTGAGGAGGTGGACGAGGCAGGGTGGGAGGAAGCTGGAGTACAGAGAAAACTCACGCAGACACAGGGAGAACATGCGAACTCCACACAGAAAGGCCCAGTCGGCGCAAGGATTCGAACCCGGACCCTTCTTGCTGTGATGCATCAGCGCTAACCACCATTCCACTTTGCCATCTGAGAACTTCTTCAAGTAAACAGCCTCCAAACACCACCTCCCTCCCACCTGGCCACACCCAGTAGATTATAAAACTGCATCTCCTGCAGCCTGCACAGCCGTTCCCTCAAAAGAACAAAGAACCTGTAACCTATCTCTGCATGATGCAAAGAACGTTATGAGGACTTGAAAGCAAATGGATGGACTGGTGATAAAAAAAAAAAAAAATCAAAAAAATAAAATAAATAAATAATTATCCAATTATCCACCTCCTAAACACCCAGCACTTCCCATCATTATTCTTTTCATTCAACTGTTAAAACTGTCCAGCAATACTTCCACGGCTTCCTGTTACCCAGATGTGGTGGACGCCTTTACTTTGAGCACAGGAGTTTTTATAGACGGCCACCTCCATGAGCTTGGCAGGTCACTCGCGCGCAGTGCATCATGGTATATGTAG
Source organism: Chelon labrosus (assembly GCF_963514085.1). Lineage (NCBI taxonomy): Eukaryota > Metazoa > Chordata > Actinopteri > Mugiliformes > Mugilidae > Chelon > Chelon labrosus. The sequence goes on along the minus strand of NC_140348.1, from coordinate 1,863,173 downwards.
GCAGTGCAATAACGGCTGTGCAGCTGGGACAACTCCAAAAACTCCGCTTTCTCTATCAATACACCTCACACGGAGGAGTTTCTGGCGCCATTCTAATTAACCGATGCCACCATCACCTGCTGCATCGACACTGATTGGACAGCAGCACAAGAATTTGGGAATTTTGACTTTAACTGTTAAGCCCTGCAGGGCTGGATGCCTGGAATGGTGTTATTGATTAATGTTGCTACGATTCCACGTGCATTTTACTCTTCAAATTTTCAACTACAAAATACTTTTCCAATGGTTTGTTTAATCATTTAACGGTATAACAGATGTACTATGCACTTGTTTGGAGGACAGACTGTCGTTCTTAGATAACGTCAAAGTTGCACTTGGCACACTCTGACTAAAGACAAGCCACACGGCGTCGTTTACAGCTTGACATTTTTAACTACGTTGTTACATTTTGTTTCACATATAATGAGAAACCCATGTTTAACCTATCTTTCGTTTTGTCCTGTGAAAAACTTTCAATACCGTCCTACTTCTACACAGCAGCAGTAACCGTCACGGCTTTCGAGTGACGTTAGTAAATGGACAATGCACAGCAGTTGTGTTGTTTAACGAGCTCGCCTTCACTCTGTGGTCAGCTCACCTTTACTGCCAACAGCAGCCTTCTCAGGGCTGGAGCGAGACTGTGCGCCGCCATGTTGCTGAACGGTCATCCACTATTACGTCATGACGTGCTCTGGTGGAAAATATAGGCGTCAACTATGACGTCAATTTTTTTTTTTTTTTTTTTTTTTTTTTTGCTTTATTGACCAAGTAGTAACATAAATTTAGAAAATACTGCGCTAGTTTAAAGAAAAACATTATATGATACACATTTCAAAAGTTCCAAACATGATAAGACATAACAAAAAAAAAAAAAAAAACTATACGTTCAAAATTAAAAAGAAGATTTCAAGGCCTTGTAGATCCCATTTAATGTTTAAAAATATTCAAATTTTATTCTTAATCTAGTGGATATCTTAATCTAGTGGCTTTCTTCAGCTCATTTCGATTCATATAAAACGTTCCATATAAAATATTTATTTAGTAATAAAGTAAAGTAAAACATAACCTCTCCTTTCTATTGGTTAATCTTAACCCCACAAAAGGCATTTAAGGTATGTTATCTACATTTTTCTTCTCTATTGACACTGAAAGCGTCGTCAGCACAGCTCTAAAAGTTTTATTTGTATTTCTTTGGAACAGGGCAGCACGCCATATATCACAATTCATTTTTGTCACAACCTAGATTCCTTAAATTCGAGTAGAAAACGCTAGTAACTCAAAATGTTTGTGTAATAAAACACAGGCTTTATATTTGCGGTACATAAATGGGTATGTATAAATTTAGGTTCTTAAGTATAATTATACTCATAATGTCCATGTACAATGCAACTGTTTTATTTGCTGTTTTTCTCCTGTCCATTAGCTTGGAAAAACCCACATTCCTTGTTCTGTGCATTATTCCTTGTTCTGTGCATTTGACTTTCTTTCCTTGTGCAGTGGGGTACAATTCTGTGAAAAGTCAGAATTGTTGGAGAGCTCGGAAATAGGAGAATGTTCTGAGAGTGGGACAGAGATGACGGTGCTCTTTGGCAGGATAGCATTTGTAAAGTTTTCGGATAAGGGCATGCTGCTACTACATTAAGTCTACACGTGTAATGCATCCTTGTCTTGGAACTAGGAATGTTTCTATGTGTTATTTTGAACAATTCCTGTACACAAGTCTACGAGGAGGGGCAGACAGCCATTTTACATTGCAATATTGCATCCTGTACACTTAATTGTGTGTTGAAATAAATCATATGAACTATGATGAAACACATAAGTTATAAATGGTCTTGATTTGAAATAGCACTTTTCTACCTATTGACACTCGAAGCTCTTTACAGTTACAGTGACACATCTACCCATTCACTCAAACAAGCACGCACACATTCCCACACCTGTGCCGTGCACTGGGAGCCAATGGGGGTTCAGTGAATTGCCCAAGGACACTTTAAAACTTTCAACATGCCACTGATTGTTTGAAAAATTCCTGAACCTTGCATCTGGCATGACATCTGTATCTTGGGTATGATGATTGTGATGGATTGTGATGATGTCATGGTTGTAAAACGTACAGAGTAGCAGGTTGGAAATGCCTAGGGGGTTCAGTGTCTTGCTCAATGACACTTCGGCATGTGGCACATTCCGGGGATCGAACCGCTAATCCTCTGGTTCGTGGACAACCCGCCACAGTCGCCCCGATGATTGGTGGTTGGTAGCTAGTTAGTTTGGATCCAGGTTAATGGGTTTAAACACCAAAGTCACCCAGCGACTGAACAAGGTGTGAGGAACAGATCTTTGAAATGACAGAAGTATCTCAGCAATCAAGATCAAGTCTTATGACACCTTTCTTTCTCTTGTGAGTATAGTTTTAGTTACGGTTACAAATAGTTTTAGTGTGCGCTACTGATACGCATGCACAAGATTTTACTAAATTGCAGAGATCAACATTGTTTGCATCAGCTGCTGGCTGAATGAGACGGACTGACAGGCGAGATACCAGCAGTTCCTGACTGACCAAGATTGAACTGGAAGTGGAGACCAAGCTGGAAAAAGGATGGACGTAAAGATGTCAAGAATTCAGTTTTATTATTATTACACACGGATAAGTATTGTCTATATTGATAATTGATTGATAATCTTGTCTATGTCATACTGCAGGGCTACATAGAAGACTACTTCCAACTGCAGCAATACGTTACTAAAATGAGAAGTGTTCATGAATTAATAATAAATGAATAGACTATCTGCTCTGATTATTTCTCTCCATGTTGGTGAGTTACGTTCTTTGAAATGGGGAGCAGTGATTAGAGAAGCTCCTTGGGACAGAAGGGTCACAGGTTTGCATCCCTCCCCATCCATGTCTGAGGTGCCTTGAGCAAGCATATAACCTCTGGTTGATACCCGAGTGGCAGCCCACTGCTCCGAGTGTATATACCACTGGGAACGAATGGATTGGTCAAATGCAAAGAAAGAATTTTTCCCATGAGGGGTCAATAAAGGAATAATTTTATTCTATTCTATATTAAAATACATAAACCCTCTGATGTTATAGGGACCCTCCGTATTTGGAACTGACTGATTAGGGAGATGGGGAGAACCATGAGACCAAAAGGGGATTCTCTGTACAGAAAATTTTGAACAATGACAGAATTGTGGCTGATTTATTGTGAAGTATCTGCAGGAAGCTTTTGTTCCAGTGACAGCAGTTTCATTGCAACTCATCTTAAAGCAGTTGCCAAACTGGTATTCTGAGAAAAAAAAAAAGAACACTGAAGACATCCAGACTCAACATCCAGAGATGATCGCTTGATCCTTTCAAAGTGCATTCCTTGGACAGATGAAACTAAGAACAACCTTTACCAGAATGATGGAAGGGAAAATGTGAAGAACAATGAATAAAAAACAACTATAATAAAATAAAATGAAATAAATCCAAATTTAACCGAAGATGTTTTTCAAGGAAAATACTGTTTTAATTTGAATACAGAAAGGTATTTGTTCAGGTCATTTGTCACAGACATATTTAGCAACCAACCATACAGAGGAGGTGAGTATGGTAACAACATGTCATCCATACACAGCAATGAAAACAGTGTATGACCAGTTTACTAAATATAATAAAACCAAATGGACACTTGGTTGTTTCAGTTTGCTGCTTTGAGCATGATTGGTTCATCTCACTGGCATTCAGAAAAACGGCTCTCACTGCTTAAATTTGAAAAAACATAGTGTGTTGCTGTTGAACATCCACTGCTATCACTTGTAGCATTTTATATCTGTCTGCCAAATATTTACTCTGGGTGAATTTGAGGTGCAGGATGTCCAATTAGAAGAAAAACCGTAGCATGGACAGTATGAGTATGACATAAGGGTCAGAAAGGATGTGTTTGACAAGCTATGTAAATATATACATTTGTAAACAAATAGACTCAGTAATGTTAGGTATATAAAAAGCATTTAATTCAAATTCTTTTTCTTTTTTTTTTATTCAAATTCTTTGTTCAGAATGAATTAAACAATGCTCAGAAGATGCTTGAAATGCAAATTGTCTGGTTACTGTACACTTTAGAGTAGCTTGCTTAACAACCTGATCCCAGGGCATGAGGATGGAGTTTTGATTCTACAGCTCCTATGAAAACCTCCGTGGATGTTTTCCCCTTTTATTGTTTCGGTAAACTGAGTCATCGTCAATATAAGTGACATCTGGGACAAAAATGCACAACAAAACAAACTCTTTACTACAAAGTAATGTCAATTAATTGAAAATATATAATGTAAAATAGTGTTTGCACTTGTCTTCCAAAATCAAACATATTTCTTATTTGATTGTAATAACTGAATATATTTGTCGACATTTTCGTTTTACGTTGTTTGTTTGGAACACGTAGAGAAGAAAAATGAATAGCTTATGAGCACCACACCACCTTTTCTGTCAAACTTCCGCTATGGCTTGAGACTGATCCACTGGCATTTATTGATGATTTCACTCCTGATGGAAGCAACGACATTAATACACAGGAACACGGGAGAACGCTGCGTGCTCACATTCAGCCAAATGCTTTCAAACTCATTGGACAGCATTTCATCATTCAGCAAGATAGCTACTCTAAATAAATATCCTTGAGTGGTCGATGACCTGATCCTAATCTGACTGAGCTGCATTCCATTTGGTGAAGACCAGAATAATTTATAGAACTTATACTACATGAAAGTATGGAAAAGTTTGCGGTATGAAAGATGTTTCAATTTTTATCGATTACACAATGCCATCCGTGGGGACATCTGCCCTAAATTCATTATGTATCACAACAACCGTACACCCAATGTCAAAAGACTGTCTTCAGCTACAAGATGAGTCCTGTAACAGATGCACAGAGACCTTTCTCAGCATCATGGGGTCTGGTATTACATGCAGGATGATGCAGAAAAAAACTATGTGTACACAGGAGAAGCGGTGGCATTTTAAAGACAACGGTGCTTGCACCAAATATTGACCTGATTTAGTTTTTCTCTATTCCAAAATTTGTTGTCTGATATTTATTAATGAAAACAATTCATGACGTTGTTCCTGAAAACATCCTCACGTTACCTTCACTGATACTTCACAGTACTGTAAGTGTGCATCCATTGCAACAGTTGTTAACCTAAATTCATGTAATTTTACTTACACTGACAATTGTGTAACTGCAGCAACTCAAACTCAATTCCCAAGTTTTGCTTGAGAAGTTAAAGAAAGCTTAAATGGCAACACAAATATGTTCTGCTCCATGCTATGTGCCTAAACAAAATGCACTTGTCAAATCTGGATGTACTCAAACACATAAACAAAATGATGTTTAAACAGAATTAAAGCCAGATACCCTATATATCCTTGTTATTTCTAACTTCATGATGAGTATGTCAGTTTTGTCTGGATCTATGTGTATCTGTCACTTTACTAAAACGATGATGCAAGTTGTGTGACTGACATGGGTCAGTCCTGTGTTGGAAAACTCAAGACTAAAGTCGGATTGTTAGCGAAATGTGTATATCCAAATATATGCAGGTCAGCCTAATAGGTCAGAGTGAGTGAGCATTTAAATTAACTGTATTTTTGTCAGATCTCTAGACCTCTCACTTGTCTCTAGTCCCTTTTTCTTGTGTGCGTCCTAGAGCTTGCTAAGTCTTGTTAATCATCACGATAAAAGAACAGAGCAGGGTTGTGAGAATGTCCACAGTCATTTAGAAAAGCCTGAATACAATATTCAAAGTACAGTTGACATAAATGGTTCATAAAAACATTTTTGAAACATCATGGTGAAGTCGAATTATTAGTTTTAATACCATTTTTTAAAAATTGTGATTTAGTGTTGGTTAATCAGAAGGTTTGTGTTTTGTATGGCAGACCATGAAGGCATACAGGTTGATCAGGAGTTACAGCGTGTGAGCCACAGTAATTGTATCTTGCCGTGAGTTAATAAACATTTTATAAAGACAGAGAGAATGAATGGTGTCTGAACTGAAACACTAGAACAACTTGAGATCTGGCGACACGGCGTTAAAAAGACATTTTCCTTGAAACAGTAAAGAACTCCTTCTTAAAAAGAGCACAAACATGCCACAGTGATCACTCACTCTGCGACCATCTGACTGGGACGTGGCAGTGCTGACCACTGTTCCAACATTTCAACCGTGTAAAACTGCATTCTCACAAAACATCGATACTCCAATTCTGTCTCTGCCTGATACTTTTCTAATGCCTATGAAGGTCCTGGTGCCCTCTCTGCTCTTGACTTCTTATATCATTTATGAGATGATTCAACTTTCATTTCTATCAGAAATAATAATAATGTATTGACAAAGTTAATACCTTTGGAACTTGGTCACTCCAGAGGTAAATATAATTTGGCTTTTGTAACTAAATATTGTCAAAGTAGTCAACAGATTTCTATAGACTAATGTCAAATAATAAAAACTGAAGTATGAAGTAAAATAAGTGGCTACATAAGTATTCACCACTTGAAGTCAGTACTTGGCAGCAACCAGTCTGTGAGGCTAGGTCTCAATCAGTCTTACGTATCTGAACACATTTTCTATTGTACTGAGGTCTGGGTTTTGACTCGGCCACTTAAGAACATTCCCCTTGTTGTCTTTAAACCATGTCTGGTCAGATTTCGCTGTATGCTTCGGATCACTGTCACACTTGAATTTCTCATGCAGACTGAGTCAGAGTGTCCTCCAGGCTTCCCCTACATTTTGCTGCATTCATTTTACCCACTAGCTTCAAAAACTGTCCACGGCCAGCTGCAGAGAACTATTCCTACCTACAGAATGACGCTGCCACCATCATGTGTCGGTGTGGGAATGTTGGGTTTGTGGTCATGTGCAATGTCTGAAGGCCAAAAAGACCATTTAGGTCACGTAAGACCGAAGAACCTTCTTCCCATGCAGAGTCTCTCTTTCTCCAGAGCTGAGTAGTCATAGGTGTCATGGTGGCCCACCCCTCTCTAGGCTCCTTCCCACACCATTACTCAGTTAGCAGCAGTAGTCGGGTCTAGGCAGATTTACCCACCAGCCACGTTCCTTCATTTCTTAATCATGGATTTAACTGAATCCCAGGGTATGTACAAAGACGTGGCCATTTTTTTTAATATAACTTTAAAGGACCTTTTCTCTGAGTTCCGTGCAGTGTTCTTTTGTCTTCATGGTGTAACTGTAGCCAAGCATAGTGATAAACCAGTGCCTGGACCTTCCAGACACAAATGTCTTCATGCTAACGTGAGACACATTCACTGCTCTCAGGTGATCTCCACTCCACTAACTGTAGTCACTTTAGAGGGGTGAATACTTATGCAATAACTTATGTTACACTATACTGTACATGTTTAATTAGTTGACATTACTTTGTAGAAATAATAGTTTTCATTTTCACAGTAGAAGTTTGTATTTTTTGTAAGAAAAAAAAGAAAAAGCCAAAGTATATTGCTCATAATTCCATTTATAAAAACGATAAAAGGGGGAAGCATTGAAGGGGGATTAATACTTTTTATAGGCACTGTAAACCCTCTCCAAAGCCAAACATCTATAGAAAAGAAAACAAAGCTCCGCCCATTAGCTAGACCTGCTCATAAGTTTGAGGAGGCAGGGAACTGGAGACAATACCAGCTGACGTTGGACGAGGGGCGAGGAACAACGTGGACACGTCACCAGTCAATCACAAACACCTGACACTTAGAAACAGACAACCGTTTGTCTTCACAATTTTGAGATGCCAGCCGACCTAACCTGCATGTGTTCAGACAGTGAGAAGAAGCGGAATCCCTTAACGCCCCTGGTTCAAATCCTGCTTGAAATGACTTACTGCACTCGTGGATGGACAGTATGGGTATCACTTCAAACATTAAAACACTTTTCCAAACTGTACAACAATCACAACTGTGTACATCTGTACACAACTCTTGATTCACTGATGCAGGATGATTGAACTCGGTCAATATTCAGATCCCCTTTTCACTGGTACACCATTTGATCAGAAGTAAAAGAACAGAGGTCTTGACTATTATTTTGGACACATTTCCATGTCAAAGCAATGTGCGTATGATGTGTAGCAATTCTGAAAACCTCGCCTGGACTAAATTGCAACTGGAGACTAAACAGATGCAGACAAGAAAACACTGATAGTAGAAACATGATCAGCATAAAGAAGGATGTGTTTCATTACACTGATCACATACAAAAGCTTTCAGATACTTACTGTCAATTGTTTGTTATTCAAGGCATCACTTTGCAGTCCTTGTCTTATAATCCCATAGCAGTATGCTGTATACAACCTTCTAACAAAGTATAAACTCATTTGTTTAAAGCATACAGAGATCTTAACTGGTCCATACCCCGCGCTGCGTGCTGGCTGCTTTGGACCTGCTGTGTTACCATGTGTACAGTGATACAGTGAGCTTAGGTTGACATTAAATTCTTTCCATCAGTATCAATTTAGCCCTTGAAATTGCTTCACCTAGATGGAGCCCTTAAACTGGTCAAGAATCTCTAGAGTCTCCTGCTAGAGAGGTCATCATGTACGCACACACTATTAGTATTTTTATCATCAAGCAAAGCAGTTACCAACATCATCTGGTCCACGTGTATAAACTCCTCTGTTGGTACAGGTTGGCTATCTAAAATTGACAACTTTAGTTTTTTTTTTTTTCATTTTGCTTCATGTCCATAATGATGGAATTCTTCTTGTCCTTTCTGACATCATTTCAGACGTTACTTTTTACTTTTGGTCCACGCATAGTGACAATCTCTGAGCTGAGTTTTTTTTTTTAATGTGAGATGCGGAAAAAGTCCTCCATGATCGCAGCCTTTGCCGAGGGTTACTGATGTTGAACCATACAACTGCTTGTTCTGGCCTGATCTGGGTCCGACAGTTCAAGGTTTCATCCTCATGTCCAGATTCACAAGTTCCTCAATATTACGTGACATATTCCTCCTCATCACTAGGTTCTGATTTGATGTGTTCAGGTTGAAGTAGAGGAAAGTGTGGAGCTGTAGTCCTGGTACAGACATACCACTCCTTAATATTAGACAACTGAGGTAAGGCTGGGTTGACAGAGCGCTGACTCCTCCGCGGGGTCCGAACACTCTGCTGCTTCTGAGTCAGCTGACTCTTCAGGCCTGATAGAGAGAGATCCAGAGGCATTGCTAGTGGAGATGAACTCCGCAGCAGCAGCTTATGGTCCACTTCACTGGCTGAGCTAATATCCAATTCATGGTTGGACAGAAGAGGAAAAGTTGAGTTTTTGTTGGCGAGCGATGGAGAGAGGCGGTTTATTTTAAGGTCAAGGGGCTCGAAGACAACCTGATGATGTTGCTGGAGTTGATGAGGGATGGAGTCGTACAGGTCCTGGGTTTCAGATGTAGGTGACAGCTTGATGTGAACCTTCATGTGTTTGCGCAAGGAGCTGGGGTGGGTGTAGGACTTGGTGCATCCCAGCGCCTTGCAGTCGTAGGGCTTTGAGGCTGTGTGGACTTGTGAGTGCTTCTTCCGGTCGCTGCTGTTGGCGAAGCGCCGCTCGCAAAACTCACACTGGAATGGCTTCTCACCTGTAAAACAAACATCATCCTCAGCATTATCATATTTAAACAGAATGATATTCCAACATTTTTTTTTTTTTTTTTTAAGTATACTGTTTGTGATTAGGAAAGATTATCCCATTTGTCGCAACACTAGGTAAACTAGATATCTGGGTTGACAAGATGGTAGACTGTATTTTATAAAACCTTAAGTATATATTTGTATTTAATCCAAAAAAGCTAAAGAAAGGAAACTGGACTTTCTTGAAAGGGTTTCTCAAAGGTAGAAATTTGATTGTGTTGCCTGCATGTTAGGTTGAAACGTAGGTGGTTCCTGTAATCTGCAAGTTTCACACTAAAGCAAGGCAACTGTCTGAGAACCTTCATAGGTATATTTGTATTTAATTTATTCATATCAATGCTGACAATTTCGTAAATTGGTAGAATGTCAAAAATGGCAATGGGATTGTTTCCACAATTTTCTGTTCATGTTCATATTGAACATAGAGTGCTCTAAAAGTCAGAGAACACATCTGCCATATATCCAAGTAAACCTTAAAGGTTTAAGGTATATAACGGCAAGTATTTCAATTTTGAGGTGCATGTTAATTGACTTGTGGGGGCATTTCAGATGAAATTATGATCTGGAAATACTGTGAGTTCAACTTTCCAGTTCAAATGGATTGCACCATGAGCCCAAACGCACCCTAACGTTTTGATGAACTACTTGCACTCTGAAAAGGATCAAGGAATGCTTACTGTCATGGACTTTCCTCCCCAGTCACCTGACCTCAACCACACAGGGTCACTTGGAGACTGACAAAGAAAAGCACTGACATCACAAGAAGCTCTTTGTAACATTGTCGAACCATACTGGGATATCATGGGTTGCCAGGTTTTACATGAACTTATGAAGCCCATGCTGTCATTAAAGCAAAAAGCCAACACTAAGATGTGCTGAGATTCATTTTTAGAGAACAACCTTCACTTAAATAGACATTTGTTATATGTCTTTGTATCTTAGTCCGCATTTGGGACTCAATACATAATTACAGTATATGTTTAAAAATAATAAACGCAATTTTTGTCAACCAGAGACATGCGTTTAGCTATACACGGTTTCCTGAAAGTCTTCACTGCTATCATTTGGAGCTCTCCCTCGTGGTTAACACAGGGTAGTAATTACTAGATGAATAACAATTATGATGATTATATCGTCTTTGTTTGAAAGTATCTACAGAGAAAAGGTTACAAAGCAACATTTTCAAACTCAACACAAGTCAGTTTCAAACCATTTTAGAATTTTGGAGCTATAAAAAGAGGAGTTGTGTCTTAAAATCAACAAACGATTAAGTAGTTACGTCCCGATCCAGTTTTTTCCCCCCCTGAGCCGATACCGATCTCTTACATTCATTATCAGTCAATCCGAGTCCAAATCTGATTTTAAATAAACCAAATGTCCTCCCCTGGAGATTCATCAAGGCTTTTCTTATCTTCCTTGTATTCTCCTAGATCACATGTGCACCGTGCGACTGTGGCAAGTCCAGTAAATAGGACTGTGAAAGCTAACGTGGTGAGGAGAGGAGAGGAGAGGACAGCAGCTTGTACCATGGCTCCAGAAAACCTGCTCTGCTACACAAATGTTCTGATCATCCAACTCCATTAACTCTGCAAGCCTCTCTGGAATATTCTTTCACCTTGACGCTGTCTCCAAGAGACTTTCCGCTTCTTTTAAACATTCAGTGTTTGTTGTTGTTGTTGTTTCGGTGCAGCCTTTGCCTGAGTCTACTCCATGTATTTATTTATTTATTTTATTTTTTTGTGGTATTGAATGATCTCCTACCACCACCTTGTGTTAAATCCATATTGCATCTACAAATTCCTGTCGAATTGACTTCATTTTCCAGAGTAAAGTACTTCCACACAGCAGACATGTTTTGTCACGTGATTTTTCTTACATTTTTGGCAGCTTTGACGCTAGCCAACCATGATTAAGACAAAGTTTTGACGCTACAGGGTCAAATAAATAATGTGAAATAAATAACTACAATAGATCTGGCCTGGCTGAAGCCTGATACCAATCTGACATCCCTACTATGAAGTATAACCACTGAGCTTCATCCAAGCCAGTCTATGATAATACTTAAGTAACAAGAGATAGGGTTTAATTTAATATAAGTAGTGAGCCCCAGCTAGGATAGGACACTGAACTGCTAGTAGATGACCCCCAGCCTGAACTTATGGTCCCCCTTCCTCATAAACCAGTTGAATCCTGTCACCTTGCATGACTCCTGAGCTGCGGCTCAGATTCGTGGCTCCCCTAGGAAACAAGGGAGCACCGAGGATGAGAATCGGAACTGAGCCTATGTAAACACTGGGGAGGGGGGGATGCCTAGCAGACTGAGAGCTATCCCTATTATCCTCTACATTGTCAGCCTCTGTCAGAAAGCAGCTGTCTTTACTGGGTGACACTGGTTTGAAGACCATAACGACAGTAGCTCGCGCCCTGCGTGTAGTCACAGAATCACGAAACCCTACCAGTGTGCGTGCGCGTGTGGATCTTGAGGTTCTCGGAGCGTGCGAACATCTTGCCGCAGTTGGGGAATGCGCATGAAAAAGGCTTCTCCCCGGTGTGCACGCGAATGTGGTTGATGAGTTTGTATTTGGCTTTGAACGCCTTCCCGCCGCGCATACACTCGTCCCACATGCAGACATGACTGAGGGTCTCCAGCCCCGCTGCTACATGCTCGGTGGTGACGTGGTCCACCAGCTCGTGCATGGAGCTGAAAGTTTGGTCGCAGACGGATGTCGCCGTCCGCCCCAGCCTCTGTCTCGAAGAAGTTCGGTCAGTCCATTTGCACACCAGCTCGGTTTTAACAACGGGGCCTTTGGAGAAATCCAGCAGGCCGTCCATCCCGCCGCCAGAACCAGTGTCGGCAACAGCGTAGATGTTAGTGGCTCTCGGCTGGGGTGGCGAGACGATGCTCGAAGCCCCGGAGTTGTTGTTCCGCAACGGAGAGACGAGGCCATTATGCCTGGCCACCACAGCCGTCCGCTTCATGCTCGGCTCAGCGGGTTGACCCGCTCCTACCGCCGACTACAATCCCCGCTACCACGTAAAATGAGTTAAATCAAACTGGCAACGTGTTCACCGCTGTCCTGCTTCCTTCCTGTGTGTTTTGGCGAAAGCGAGAGCGCATGCGGCGGTGTCTTTACCCCCCGCTGTTCGATGTTAGATCCCGAGAGTCAGAGCCTCCATGCTTTTATTTACTGTGAATGGAGGTGAATGGAGTCGAAGGAATACAACGGGCCGCGACCCAACACGGTCTAGTGGCCTCCTTGTCTCCTTCACTTCCTTCCTCCTCACTCCAGTCTCCCCTCTAATATTTTCAACTGGAGAGCATAGATTAGCCCTTAGTGATTATTTGTCACGTTTACATGGACAATATTACAGCAGCCACACTGAAATCATTCTGATTCCAAGAGATTCCAACTATTTGTTTACATGGATGCTAAATAAAAGGACAGATCAGATAAATGTTTTTAGATGCCTCAAAACACCAAAACTGAACATAACTTGCTCTGAAAGCCTGCTGTTGAGCAGAAAATATAGGCTACCTGATATACTATATACTAACCCTTTTTATACAATGTTTTCAAAAGCTGTTGACAATATTTAATAGCCATGACAGATACTCACAATGTTCACAATGTTTTGCGGCTTGTTCATCTTTTCAAACACTAGCACCCTGCAGCTGGTTCATACTTGCCCATTGTTGGTATCATTTTTGGCATTATACAGTTGAATTGTTTGTTTTTTAACACCCTTCCTTTTATGCACTACACTGTACGTCCAGCACTCTGTAACTGCTGATGTTTTCCTGAACACAACAACGTGAATAGCTACAATAAATAGCTACAATATTTTATACAGTATATAATATTATCTAGTTTCAGTCATACACTCATATACTGTCTTTTGGCTTTAGATTATTACATATCTTTATTTATATATATATTTTTTCTAGTATACTGCATATGTGTGTGTATATCTTTTATATACTTGTATATTCCATATACTATGTGGGTGTTATTTATACTTCGTCTTTATTTAAATATATATTTTAAATATAATTTATATATTGTAATATAAAAATATTTGTATATTTTATATATACCTTTATGTATTCTAGCTCACTATACTTTTAGTGTTACTGTTTTTGCTGACTAATTCCTTCTGTGTAATGATGCATTAGTATATGCAAAGGGTTAAGCATCTATCTATCTATCTATCTATCTATCTATCTATCTATCTATCTATCATGAAGTATCTATTTGTACAACTCAAACACATAAGCCTTTTTAGAGTCCTGCATCTGTTCATCTTTATAAAATTACACATACAATCAGTTGTCTTTTCTTTTCTTTGATGTGTATCCTAAAATGCCTATCCGCACTAGAATAAGTCTGCATTTTCCTTCTAAGAGAGACAATTCCATCAGCATTCCTGCTGAATATGCGTCAGTTTCTCCTCTGTCAAGACTGGCTACTGCTCTGGTCCCCGGGCCAGCAGGGCACCCCCGAAGTCTGATAAACCTTAAACTACAACAGTGGCAATGTGCTAAGCTTTCATTGACAGTGGGAGACCTCCTCAAGGGGCCAACTCTGCACACTCAAGCCTGTTTCTTACAGTAGTCTTGTACAGGGGCATCCTATTCATTATGAAAAGAAGTTGTCGCTAAAAAAAATAAATAGGAAGAGCAGAAAAGAAAGAAAGACAGTAGTAAATGCAAATGATGATTAATAATAACACTAAATAGCTAGCTGGACGCTGCTAGTCTAGCTAGCAGCATTTACTATGGGGAAGTGAGATTTGAATAAAATAACTTGCACTAGCATCACATTACTTCATTTGTTCTTTCTCTGGCAGTTAATGTCAGTTAATTCAGCCAGCAGAGCAGTGTGTCCAGCTCTCCTGACCCTGACCAAGTCTAGTGTATGTGCTGTCAGTGGGAGGTGAGGCTTGTTAGCTTAACTAAGAGACTGACCCAGTGTGACTGAGCTAGAAGTTAGTTAGAAGTATTAACACTTAATAATAATTTACTTTTTTTATTAACATGTTACTATAATAACAATCACAGTGTCCTTCCTCAGGACTATTACTTGACACCAACTGAAGAGGATAAAGTTCAATTCAGTGAGGGGAGGGAGAGGGTCACACAGCAGTTAACATGCTATACAGTAGTAGCACAGAACTGCATGACTAGTAATAGAAAAGAAATTAGATAAGAAATTAGAGGACAGGAGCTCAGTGCTCAGAGCTTGATGCGAGAGAAAAGAAGAAGACGTGTACTTGTAGAAGTAGAAGACGTGTAGTTTCATCAAAAAGGAAAGTCTTAAGCCTGACCTTGAAAATAGAGAGGGTGTCTGCCTCCCAAACCCAAATTGGGAGCTGGTTCCAAAATGTAACCTGTAAGTTAATTTTTCCACTTTAAATATATAATGCTGTATACACATTGCACTCTAAGAATTCCTTATGACACTCTATGCTATATTTCTTCATATCATCATTTCAGCTCAGAGCCCGACCTGCAGCAGGCAGTCAGAGTTAATCTGCTGCAGTGGGCAGTCAGATCCATCTGAGAGGGAGGGATGACCCTGGAAATCTTTGCCTAGGGCCCATATAGACTCTGAAACTGCTTCTGCTGGGGCACTCAGACAATGCCCAGCCAAAGGGCATATAAAGTTTATTTTAATTTATTTATTTACTTACCTTATTCAACCACGATGTTTGGCTAGTTGTCAGTGAATGTCAGAGTTCTAAACTGTTTCTGTGTCTCTGAATATTGTCTAATCAGCATAGAGCTGCGTTCCATGGAGTACTGCTGGTCCACCCCTTTGGGCAATTTCAATTTGGCTGCAAATTACCCAGATTGTGCTTATACACTGCAGTACGATCTGTCTTCTAGAAGGGCTTTTCCTAACCGTTACATAAGCAGTTGATTTCTTTTCCTCCAGGTGCTGCAACAGCCAGCTAGCTTGTTATAAAGACAATCCTGTGAAACACAGGAGCACTGGCCATGTTTTCCTTGGAGAGGCAACTACTCAACAAAATGCCTGATTTCAGTGATCATTTGGCTGCATTTTAAAGTACAATATTGTAATTTAAATATAAAGTTACTGCATTTTTCTTTCATATTATGTGCAATGGTTTAATTGTAAATGTTTTAATTCACTACACATCACTAACCCTCACATTATCAGCTCTTCACTCTTTTTATGCTGCACCTAAAATGAAACGGGATGCACTGAATCAGATGGTTGTTTATTTTTCATGAATACTAAAGTAGTTTGCTTTACATCCCCCTCACCCAGTCATTTATGTAGTTGGACAAAGGTCTGTTTGGCCATTACCAGAATCCCTGTTAGTTTCAAAAGACACTTAGGAAACATGTGTAAGAGCCACTCAGATTTACCCACTAATGAAGTCTCAGCTTAAACGTACTGAAGGCATAAAAGCATGTCTCCCATTTCAATAAGCAGTGTTTATTTCACTGGGGATGTGAAGTTCTGAAAGCGCTGCAGCAGAGTATCAATTTTGCAGCACAGTCATAGACAGAGCCTCCAGACAGTACAGATTTAATCATTGCTTGATACATTAAATGCACATAGTCTCTGTCTCTGGCCCCTTGTCACAGCCAATCAGACTCTGCACAGCAATTTGTACTTTGCTGTCCAAACTACCACTATTTCTTTTTTAATAAAATACTTTTTATATATCTATATATCTATCTTAAAGCAGGATATTCAACTAATATCATAAATCTTTTTCTGTATGCTCTTCAGGAAATACACCAAATATCCTTCTAAATTCCCCTTTAACATCTTTCTAATGATACCCAATTTATATGTGTCCCAAAATATATGGGTGAAATCTCCCACCGTCGCAGTCGCTCCATCACAACCTATATTTGTTACTGTATTTTAAGATGATAAGAGGATGCACATCTTTCCATTCGTTTCCTCCACAATGTCCTGCTAGATGACCCAAATGTTCAAACTTGATATATCCTCTCACTCAATACCCGAATACATCCAGCAAGACTTTGTTTGGTATTATGTTAGGAAGTGGAAGGATTTGCATTTCATCACCATTCTTCTCACAGAAATACCCATTGGCTCCAGCAGCTTTAACTCATGTCTCTTTTTAAGTACTTACCCAGCTTCTTGGGTGGATATCAACAGTGGAACACAGTCCTCATTTTGGCAACTGCGCATTGAGTGCATGACTTAGTTTTTTCTCCTCTAATCATCAGTGTTTACAGTGTCATCACTTTCAGACATTAAATTATGGTGAAGAAGAGCTGGAGCAAGACCAATGCTCAGAAAATGGAAGGCCATTTGTCAAAACCCAGCAGACCACTAGCAAGAAAAAAATGTTACGTTTACAGCTTATGTGACAAAGGTGAGGAAACAAGTAAAATGAACTGTAAATAATAGGTTATGAACAGTGTTAGCTGTTTGATTTGGAACATTACTAAACATTCCTTCAGTTATATCTAAAGACCAAATAGGCATTGTAATTCAACATGATTAGATTAGATTAGATTAGACAGATTAGATAAATACATAATTTATCCTGTGGGAAATTCGGTACGAGATGACTTCTTAATATTGTTTACTCTCCGTCGGTGTGAATTGTCTCTGGATGTCACAACGACGCTTTGCGCTGACAAGGACGTACCTGGACAGGCAACACGCCCGCTAGCCCTCAAATTGCTCCCCGGGCACGGCCCCTCAAACGCAGCAGCCCACTGCTCACATTACTGTGTGAACAGATGGATGGATCAGTACAGTATATATATTATTTTTATTAATTATTATCATTGATTATTATTGTTATGTCTCATTTTCCATCTTTTGCAGTTTCTCTCTTATCGAACTGTATCATTGTCCACTAATCTGTTGCTCCTTAGCCAGTTCAGCAAACGTTCAAGTTACAAATGATCTCTTTTATATTTAACAAAGCACAAGCTTTAGACCTCACCAACCTGCCTTTGAAAATTTAAAACAACTTTTTCTGCTTGAGTGTTATAGTCACAAGGAGGTACAATCTCTTATTCATAGAGAACTTAGGCACACTGCTAAACCAGACTAAACAAATACTGACTCTAGTAGTCTGTGTTAACTCAATCAGAATGAGTAAATTTTGTATATGTTCCAAGCTCAACCACTTTTCATTCCTGCTGCCTTTTTTCCCACAACTTATTTCTTCGGACCGATGGTGGAATAAAAAAGGCTTCTAATCAAGTCCCACCTTCAGAAGACCAAAGCTGATGGAGGCTTTGCTCTCCTCAGTTTTATTTTCTATTGTTGGGTTGCCAACCTGCAACCTGCTTAGATTCTTAGATCCTCTGTACCCATCTCCTCAATCATACTTTTTAAAAGCTCCAGTGGTGAAACATTCCTTAAAGAAATGGGCTCAGTTAGGGTTTAACTATTGCAGTTTTATACATATATAAAATGTTATTTTTTTTTTCAGCTGCACAGCCACCTTAATACAGTCACAGCCATTGTTGATACAGCTCTTTCTTTGAATCCATTAAAGAAAAAAATAAACCTCTTCCCTGTGAGCTATGGTGCTGGAAGGAGTCGCTCCATGAATAGATTTAGAACAGCATGGGAAGGAGATATGGCTTTCCCCTTGACAAAAAACACTTACAGCGGTTCACTGAAATTGTCTAACTTGACCTCCCCCTGTGCCCGCCACGGTTTGAATCAAATTAAAATGGTACATAGGGCCCATATTTTGAAAGCGGAGTTTTCCTCCCTTATTCACATCTGCTGCACCCCCAGCCTCAAAAAGTTATGGGACTGAATGAAATGAAATTGCAGATTCAACAGTAAAGTTAGTGGAGGGAAAAATATTAACGTGTGCATTGGTTGAGCAGAACTCAGAGGGAAAATAAAGGAAGGCAATGGCAGGGATTTGTGGAGAGAATAGAGGGAGGCAATATCTTTATCTTCAGTCTCAGGTTAAGGAGACTACTTATTTGCTTTTGGATATAACCGTTTCCTGTCTGAGTTGAGGGCTTGTCACAGGTTCCATGGTGTAACGGTTAGCACTCTGGACTCTGAATCCAGCAATCCGAGTTCAAATCTCGGTGGAACCTGACTTTAACGGTTATGTTGCTTGCCATAGGTAAAAACTAATTTCCACAAACAGACATTCAGAAAATAACTTGATACATGTTTCTGCAAAGTTTCTTTAGCTCACATACTGTAGATTCACGTATAGACCGGTCAGGCGTAACATAACAAGAAGGTGGCCTGTTCTGTTTAATCAGGGTTTTTTTTACATCACGTGGATGGCAGGTGCGTGTGTGTTGTTTACCTGGGGAACATATGGCACCAAGATGCACTATGGGAAGAAGGCCAGCCAGTGGAGGCAGTGTGATGCTTTGGGCAATGTTCTCCTGGGAAACCTTGGGTCCTGCCATCTGTGACACCCCTTGGGCCTCAAGGCCTATTTCCTGTTGAGGGTGGCTGCTAGGATCTGGGGAGGGGCTTGTTTTCCCCTGTGACTGCCCACTTATAAATACTGGGGCAGGCAGTCTCAATCACTCTCTCCTCCCTGGGTTGTGGTTGTTGTGGGCACATACAGGCTTACATATTCTCACACCTTGCATGGTATTGAGGTTTTTGGCTACAGTTTCATATAAGTTTAATCAATAAATTTGATTTTGACTTTAAAGAAACACGTGTGGTCTCCACATTTTGTCCCTCCCCAGGGCCAGCTCATGACACATCCCTGTGGATGTTACTTTGACACGTACCACCTACGTAAGCATTGTTACACACCATGTACACCCTTTCATGGAAACTGTATTCTCTGATGGCCACAAAGCAAAAATGGTTCAGGAACGGTTTGAGGAGCACAGCAACGAGTTTGAGGTGTTGACCTGGCCTCCAAAGGTGCTGGACAAACAATCCGATCTATGGAGGCCCCACCTCACAATTTACAGGACTTAAAGGATCTGCTGCTGACATCTTGGTGCCAGATACCACAGCACACCTTCAGGGGTCTAGTGGAGTCCATGAATCAAACTTTATTTGTGCAGTTTCCTTCATACAGGTTAGTGCAATTCAAAGTGCTTTACACATCACCGATAAGTCAATGCTGAAGTTGAAAATCCAACAAGCAACCTGCAATGTCCCTAAGTGGAACACAAATTGCATCTACTCAAGAGGTGATTTCCAAAATAAAAGCCTGAATAGGAAGCAAACAGATATTTAATATTAACCTGATTTTTTTTCTTAAATTCCTATTGTCTTGTGATCTGATGCGTCATTACACAGAGTTTACCCACATCACTGTTTAACTATACATATTCTAGAGTGAACGGTCAGTGTTTCACATTGAAATATTTCTAGCACTGTGGACTCTGAATCCAGCAAAGTGAACCTGACTTGAAGAAAATGTTTCTGATTATTGAGCCTGCTTAGCTGTCCTGACATTATGAAGGCCCATCCACACGGGTTTCCATCACTTGCACTTGGAGAGGAGTTCTCAGTTCCTGGGAACAGCTGACAGACCACTGAGATCACATTAAGCAAATGTCCACTGAGATCACATTAAACAATGCACTGCGGTCTGATGTGAAAATGTGCTTTGCAGTCTAATAAAACTTAATTCTCTCAAGGACAAGATGATCTGGTTCCTTCTGCTTTTCGGTTCACCGCAGCTAAGCAAAGAAAAAGTGTAGAAAGCAGGGTCTCTGTGGCCATTTGGTCAGCACATTTGGCTGTTACCTGAAAGGTTGGTGGTTTGAGCTCACCCAGGGATGGTGTTTGGCATACAGCACCAATTCTCTGCAGTGGATTAGTAGATATATTAGTGGACTTGGGTCTGTAGGAACAGGTTAGGTTCCTTTTACTTTGACGGCTGAAGTGCTGATTAGAAAAGTACAAGAACAGGAGTACAAGAAGAACAACTTAGTTTTATGGTGCGAAACAAATCACCTTCAGTCAATATAGCTAAAACCAAGGAGATGGTAGTGGATGTCTGGAGGTCCAGGCCCCATCTGCAGCCTGTAACCATCAACAGGGAGTGTGTGGAGGTGGTTCAGACCTATAAGTACCAGGGTCTACAGCTGGATCACAAACTGGACTGGTCGGCTAACCTAGACTCGGTATACAAAAAAGGTCAGAGCCTATTTCCTCAGGAGGCTAAGATGTACACCACTCTCTACACAAGACCATAGTCAGGCAGGGAAGCTTGTTCAGTGACAGGCTGCTGTCTCTGTCCTGCTCCATGGACAGGCTGAGGATGTCATTTGTTCCTCAGGCCATACGGCTATACAACGCCTCTCTGTGAGGAAACAACTGGACTTTGGTCATTACTGCCAATACTGTATATTTTTTACACAGCAGTATATATATTCATATTTATTATATAACTTAAATATCTTTATATCCCTTTCTATGCGATGATGAAGCTACTGGACACTGAATTTCCCATGGGATAAATAAAGTGTCTATCTAATCTAATCTAATTTAATCTAATCTGTCAAACTATTTCTAGAAGAAGATGAGAATATCAGCCGGTCTCCACTTAAAAAGTGCCTCAGAGTGTGATGAGAAGCATGTTTTCATGCACTAAGGAGGACTTCTGGCTTTTTTTGTGGCAGACTGTCAAAGCCATTGCCTCCTGCTCACAGACATCGTATTGTGTATTTGAATATAGTGTTTTTACAGATCAGTGTTTTTTGGTGTGGCCTGCACATTTCTTTATTTATTGGCGCTGGCCTGTGCATCAAGAGTGTCAAAGTCCTTGCGTCCATCACACAGACAGGAGAGAAACTGACCATCAGGACCAGCAAGAAATTGTAATTTTAAGTTAGAGACACTGGTAAGCATTTCCACTCCTAATTTATAAAGTTAAAAGTATTTGCACTTCTCAGAATTTTTTACATTTCTGCATAAAAAATGACTAACATCATGAATCTTGATGGTAGACAAAGAGCACCAAATCATTCAAAGGAAAAAATACGCTTTTGTGTATCATTTGTTTACTTGGGGTCTATTTGTCTATTTATTCAAGAAAATCATTTGTACATATCTGTGAGGTCCAAGAGTAAGTGAACCCATGTGTCCACTGATACATTCTCTGCTAGAGGTTTAAAAACAACTTGAATTCAGTGTTTTCATATATATATATATATATATATATATATATATTATTGAGCAATGACTCATCTAAGACCTAGTCTGTGTTTTCAGATGAAATCCTCAGCTGCTTTTCAACAGAAAATGAAATGGAAATGGAATTCGAACCCCCGCCTCCAGAAGACACTGTGACCAGACTGCTCGGCCATTCTGATGATCTCAGGGATTAACCGCAAGGGTGTATAAGAAGATCAAACAACAAGCAATGAATTCAATGAGAAGAAGATGTCGGTCACTGCCAGAGGAACTGATGTTGGGTTTATCTCGAGAAGATAAACTACTGATTGTTTTTCAGGAAAATAGCAAACATTATAGGTCGGTTTCAGTTCCTTTTTGGCTAGTCCAAGATCCAGACATTGACTTTACATAAGAGATTCTAGAGTTAACTTACACATAGAGGAATATCATAACAGAACAATTGCGTCTTATCTAAAATATTTACAGATGGTGCCAGTGATCCAGAGAGTGACAGAGCAGGATTTGGTTTATATGCGCTACAGCCTGGAATAAAGATCAGTCAGCAGATCACAGATGGATGCTCTGTATTCTCCACAGAGCTACCAGCTATTCTTTGGGCACTGTGGTGAAGAGAAGATGTAAGACTGGGCCAAGTCCTTATTTGCTCTGACCCAGCAGCTGCTCTGCTAGCTTTGAAAGAAGGTCAGTCGAAAGCTCAACCTGATATAATTAAAGAGATTTTGTTAGTTTTGTTTAAATTAGGGAGAGTGGTTATGGGCATAAAGCTCTGCTGGGTCCCTGGATATTGAGGGAAATTAGTAGATTAAGTTGCAAAGTCATCCTTAAAAAGATGAAATACAATAAATGTAAACCCAGAGTAGAAATGAGAGGGAAAAAATCAAGGAATCTGTTGAAAGGGAATACTACTGTGGGAAAGAGATAGCAGAGGAACACATTATTTTGCTATTCAGTCCCAGGTGAAGACGACCACTCACTATTTAGGAAATAGACAGGACTCCTCAGATTGAGTATTGGATACTATGGATTAAATCAGAACTTGTACACTGCGGGGAAACATCCTACAGGGTTATGTGCGAGCGGACGACCTGACACAATGTAGCCTGTTTTCCTGCAATGCACCAATCATAAAGAAGAAAGAAAAGCCTTGTTTAAGAGAATGTCCGATCTAGGTGTTATGTCTTTTTCTTTTAAATCATCTTTGTCCATAATGATGACCGCTATTTGATTGTGGAAACAGTTTTACAGTTTATACATGATTGTATGAGCTTTGACGTGTTTGTACACAATCGCGACCTGCAGGGGGCAGTAATACGCCCAGTAGCGGCAAAACTGGCAAAAAACCCAGAAGAAGAAGGAGAAGGCAAAGAAGAAGAAGAAGAAGAAGCAGGAAGTGGTGCTGGGGAGGCGGTCCCCTGTCTTCTCTTTAATACTTCTAATACTCTGTGTTGTGTCCATGTAAACATTGAAATGTCTCAGTCTCCAGACGCCCGCAGCCTAGTCTCTGCCTCTTCCCAGCTGAACCTGATGGAGGTGGACTCGGTAAGATACTCTATTCTTGTTCTACTGTCATGGCGAAGAAAGGCGTGAAGGAAAACTGAATTCTGTGCTTACACAGCAGTCTGTTTTTGTGCTACACAATCAAATGCAGGCTACCAGTAGCTTGCTACACTGCTACACTCTGTGGACATAGGAAGGACACGTTTGAATTAACATTAGGCTATCTAGTGACAAGTTTCAAATGAAACCCAGCTGCCCGTGCTGGATTTTACACTAAAATTCCCTTGCAATATTATTTAGGAGTAATTATATTGACCGAAAAGGCATAAAGAGGCCGACTTTAGCTGAAACCACTTACAGAGACTTCTAGTCACTTGATGAAATGCAGATGCGAGCTACAGAGTGACAAAACAGATGAACGCTACCTGCTACAATGACACAGCTTTAGACTGAATTCTGTCACCTGCATCTGCATCTGTCATAGACTCCAGGGGAGCTGACAGTAAGTAGAAAGGGCAGCAGATAAGTACGTTGGGAGGACTAGCAGGAGAGGGATACACAAGAGAAGCCAAATACAGTACATTTGTAGCTATTATTTTTAGACTTTGCACTTTTAATAATTGCATTAGGCATTAAGTGTTTACTACACATGGGGTGTGTGATCCATCTTGCCACTGGGTGGCGCTGTAGTCTGAATCATTTAGCATCTTCTAAAAATGATACAATTAAATAATGAATAATCATCAAAAACTGAAGCATATGCCTCAAATCTGAAGTATGCTCTGTCTTGACAGCCTTCTGGATCTTAAGTTCTTTGGTACAAGAGATTAAACTGTGAAGCAACTTTATATACTGATAATTTATTTTTTATTTTTTAAAAAAGAGCTATGTACAGGAAAAAAAAGCACTTGCCACTACAGTTTAATTCCTGTTTAACTGGCCTCACATGGCCCAGCAAGTCTGATGCTTTAACACAAATAAAATGACAGCAATTAAAAAATATTATGTTTATTTGTTTATTGCAGCATCCTTCTGTGGATACTGTTAAAAGCAGTGAATGATGAATGATGAATGAATGATGAGATAGGACATAGATTGTAACTAAAGGTGATTTCATGCCTGTATTTCATTCCAATTCAAGTTCGGATTAAGATACAAAATGTTGCGATATTGCATTTAACCGTCGCTTAGCTGGGGGAACAAACGGCATCAGGATGTAAGGAACACCCCCTTGCCGCTGTCATGGCATATGCTTTGTCTGCAATGTGGTACGTGTAAAAGTAACACCCACGTAAATGCCAGGGCCCAGGGTTCCCACAGGAGCATTACATTGAAAGGAGATCATCATTGTTTGTTCAGTGTTGTGGCTGATCAGTGTATATAAAGATGGACAAAATTAGGCCAAAGCACGTTAGAATTACTGATTTAATGACCTCTCTCTAAGAATATGGAGGTTCTCCACATTCTCCATTAAGGAAATCAGTGATTCCCCGAGTGATTAGTAGCACTTGGAAACGTATCCATCCATGCCTAGAGGTTTATCAGCCTTCAGTTTTGCAATTGGTGAACAGATTGATTTGGCGTGGTTATCCCTTATTTTGTACATTCTGTTGCCTGCTGCTTTTTATATGCCAGCAACTTTGTTTTAACTTCATGCCTATTTAGATTACTTCATCACACTATTTTGTTTTGCCATTTATTGCTTACCCCCTTTCTTATTTCTTTCTCCTGGCCTCCCATGGACACCTGTAGTGGAAAATGAGTGCACATTCAAACTGTAATAGGATCTTGATTGGTTTAAATAGATCTTTGTACGAGGGCTGGGTATCACCGCCACACACCCAATTATAAAAGGTAACACTTAGTTACGTTATTCTAAGTTGTTGATTTTTTAGCTTTTTCTCCCTGAACTATCCTACCTTGGCTTTCAGTGGGATTCCATAGGTGGAAATCTATTAAATGAAAGAATTATAAAGGTAAATTTTCTTTGTCAGATTGTTTTTTACATCCCTCAGCTCCTGAGCTGCCTTAAAGCAGCAATGTGAGCAATCTGCAGTCTGTTGAAAGCAAGGAGTAGGAAGAGATCAGTTGTTTCTTGCTTAGAAAGCAGTAGCACTGTGCAAGTGAAGCGTGGTTTTTGGTGTTAATTTGTGGTGAACCACATGAAAGACGTGTTGCCAGTTAGACTGAGATTAGATATGCACACAACAAAGAAAGCATAGAGAAACAAATGCTGCATTGTAACCTTCTGCTTCTTCTTTTTTTTTTCTTTTTCTTTTTCTTTTTTGCTTCTGTTCCCAGATCGACGATAAGGAATTTGACATTCCCCAAGTGGATACACCTCCCACACTGGAGAGCATCCTTAATGAGGTCAAATACATGTAACACATGAGTACTGTGACAAGTTTTTAATGTTCTTTTATTCAACTGCTCCATGTCCCGTCGGCAAGCAGTTACTGAAAATGTATTGCTTTAAGACTGTTGCTATGTGGTTGTGTCAAATAAATGAAAGCAAAATAACAAAATCTAGACCTGGCTAACAAACTTATCCAAGTTGAAAGCAACAAGCAAAAGGCCTAAATATCTTATCTACAAAAGAAGGTATAATCCAAAGTACATCAACAGCACCAACCAATAATCCTAGATTGTATAGACAAAAGGTTAGCTACCCGAGGAGGTGTATAACGGTACCCCAATCTCACCTGTAGTCCGCACCTTCCACCTCAACTAACATAAATTCAGCTCCTAGGTCCACACGTCTCAATAACAAGGCAGGTAACAGAAATCAAAGCAGCATCAAACCTTGTCATGTAGGACCTGAATTGTAATTGGACGATCTAGGGCCAAACCAACCAATCAGCAGATACCACCAGACTTCCCAGTTGAAATCCAGTTGCTGAATTACCTAAAAGACCAGATGGGACGGGAGAGAGAGAGAATAACACAGAAAATACGTTGGCCCCTGCCTGGCACGTATTCAGATCTGTCATTCAACCTTTCTTCTACTGTTTCAACATGAACTCAACATTATGACTGTCAAGAAGGGGGATTTAGTGCATGACTTTTGTATTAGATTAGATTTGTTTTCACTAGTATATCTAATGTTTCTGAAAGTGAATGTATATTTCCAAAGAACAGCACATAACTTCTTCACAGTCTGGTCTGTTTCTAACTCAGGCTAAAATGCATTAAATTAACAGCCAGGAATAAACACAATATTTTACACAAGGATGATAGCACACTGTGTCAGAGTCAAAAAGACATACACTCGCAATACCTAGTATTCAAATACTGAATTGAAACATTTACAATTAGTAGGTTCAACAGCAATAGTAAGTTCTTAGTGTAAGGCTTCAAAGTTATAGTTTTCAGTAACCAATTTTTGAAATTGTTCTAGATAGATTTGATGAATAAATCAGTTCTCACCATTGTGCACTTGTTTGAAAGTACAGCTGGATGTCTGTTCTTCTGGTAAACGAGTGGTGTTGAATATTAAATTCTTTTTCCAGTCTAAGCATGGATTCAGGACGCCGTGATTGAGGAAGGTCCTCGGTGGTCTTTGTCATGCTGTCACTCATGATTCCACCCTCTTCTCAGTTTAAATAAAGGCCAGAAGAGGGAAACTGAAAAAATACGATTTGAAAGTGAAAAAATAAGAATGAAATCTGTACAAGAATGAGGCGTGGATCTGAAAACACAAAATCTGCAACTGAAAAAATAAGAAGTCAAGTATCCCAGATGAAAAATTGAAAAAATAAGTAATTTATTCAAAAACATTCCAGAACTGAATCAAAATGATCTTTAAACTGAAATAATCTTTCCCTACACTTACTTTTAGTTTGAGTACCATGCTGTGTGTCAAGTTAACCTTTGACACTTGAATGAAAAGTTTGTCCCAGAATTGGACCCATCCATGTCAGACTGCGGCAAAGAAGTATAACTCTAGCTTGAGACAGCCTATATGTACTGTACTGTGGCAAGGTCTCCAAGATACTTGCGACAACACACTAGATTTCATTTAGGCTTATTTCGTTACACAAGGAAGAAGACACATGTCTCAACATGCATTCAGTCCACATTTTCACTCAAGGTCAGATAAGTTAAACCTCTTCATCACACCCTACACTTTTATATGTTAACACTTGCATCGAACACATTTTTAAAAAAAGAATATTATGAGCCTTTCCCTTGGGGTCTTTGTAAACATATTTCCTCACAAACATTATGTAACTGGTCTATCTGATATAAATATAATGATAGACTCGCAATGTGAAACAAGAGCCAGTAATACCAGCCAGATACATACACAGGGTGATATAGCAAACACACTTCTAGCTGAAGTGTGTTTGCTATATCACCCTCTGTTTGCCCTTTAGCTGAGGTGTCTTTATTTTGTGGGTTCATGTGTTGCAGTTGGAGGATGAGGAGGAGCCATTTGTGTTGGAGGACACTTCCGTGCTAAACACAGACAACATGGATGCTCACTCCTGTGACACCTCTTCTCTAGCCAGCTCTGATAGTGGAGATCCTGCATATCTCAAAAGGCAAGATCTCTCACACACACACACATAAAACTTCCTGCTTTTTAGGTGCTATTACATAATTATACTTGCTTACACGTCATGTACATTGGTTCTTGTTTTTGTTGATAAAATGATTTAATTTTCTTTGTGTGTCTTACCTGTGTTTTAAGAGTGTCTGTGTGTGGACATGTTTCAGAAAGAAGAGGACAGTGGATCTGAATGCCACAGTTCATGGGTCTGTCCTTCGACACAGCCTGCTGAAGGGTATCTCTGCACAGATCGTCTCTGCTGCTGTAAGGCTGTCACCATACATACCGTACATCTCGGAGAGATGATGCATTCCCCTGCCCCGTACCCCAATCTTAACCATCACAACTAAATGCATAACGCCAATCCTTAACCTAACATAAATCTAATTCAAACCTAAACCTTAACTTGAAATGAATCAGTGCATGTATCAGCCATAACAGGTGAAGTGAATAACGCTGCCTAATGTGCCCAACCCACTGATGACCAAATAATTCAGAAATGTTTGAGAACACGAGTTCAAGGTGTTGACTTGGCCTCCAAATCTCAATCCACTTGAGTGGGATGTGCTAGACAAACAAGTCAGATCATTGGAAGCCCCACTTTTCAACTTGCAGGCCTTAAGAGGATCTGCTGCTTATGTCTTAGTGCCAGATACCGCAGCACACCTCAGGAGGTCTAGTGGAGTCCATTAATCATCTGGCTCAGGCTATTTTGGCACCAACACTATATAAGACATAGTGCTATGGCTGATTGGTGGATGCACACACACAGTAACACAAACATAAATACATGTTTTCATTACTTCAGAATTTTTGACGTCATTCATTTTGGAGGCCAAGTGCAACCCATAACCAGACGAGTGCAGGATTCCATATGTATAAACCATATGAATCTCCACTTCCTTGCATGCACAGTACTGTCTGAGACTGGAGCCACGTTATCGATTATATTAACAACCTAAAATGACAGAAACCACTCTTGGAAAAAAATGTATTTG
Organism: Chelon labrosus; assembly: GCF_963514085.1. Classification (NCBI taxonomy): domain Eukaryota; kingdom Metazoa; phylum Chordata; class Actinopteri; order Mugiliformes; family Mugilidae; genus Chelon; species Chelon labrosus. The sequence goes on along the minus strand of NC_140348.1, from coordinate 1,834,283 downwards.
ATGTTTACGTTTTATTTTGGCCCAAGTCCCATCCACTAACATAGAGGGAGTGGAGCTTATGACCTATACTGTGACCAGCCACTAGGGGGAGCTCCATATGCTTTGGCTTCACTGAGGAGCCGTCATGGCGTCCATTATTCTACAGTCTATGGCGTTAACAGATTTGTTTCAATTAAGTGACGGATACAAGAAAACTACAGAAATGCACCTAAAGGTAAGGCCAGTGTATTCAGTCATAATAAAAACATTTCTGTCTTTACTCAGGACAAAGTGGATGCTGGACTGCCAACTGCTATAGTGAGTATTCATCTATTCAACTAACAATTCAGTGAAACATAAAGCAATGATAATAGTTAAAAGGATTTGTAAACATGGTCTTTTAATTGCTTTTCATGCTTCCATGATTAATTTTACTGCTTCAACATTTTAAACTGTATTTTACATGCAGAATACATGGGAAATACATTTAGAAATAGATGTAATCAAATAAATTTGGAGTCAAAGATTTTACTTTTGGTTTACAAAACACAGCCAACCAGCTACAACATTTACACAAAATGACAATGGCTTAACAATAAGAGAATGTGAAGATGTATACACTTTGGGAATCAATAATTTAGTTATCAATAATATAATTCATAAAAATCTCTGACAGCGCAAGTCTTGACAGCAGGAAGTGTCTTGTCCTATTTTGTATATGTTCTACCTCGTTCTGACTTCTTTTAATGATTTCTAACCTATATGTTTTTGCTTTTAGACTGTGTCGGGTCTAATTGCTGTGGGAACGTCTCATGGTCTGGCTCTGGTCTTCGGTGAGTTACCTTCACTATATGCTTGCTGTGATGTGGAGAGTGTTTACACATTTCAAGCCTTTTACAATGGAAGTAGAACACAGTTTAGACAGAGTTTTTATTTATTGCAACCTTACATATGTCCCATCATTGTAAACATTGTGGCTCTGTGGATCACGGTAACCTCTGTATTTTTCAGTACATCTGGGTGAACAGCACAAGCTCATTGCACATTATATTAATATTAAGTATAATGCAGTTTTGTTCTCAGCCTAGTTTTGCAAAAATTGTGCTTTATTAAAAAAAAAAAAAAAACAAGATATGTGTAATAGAGACAAAACTAAAAGGAAATGTAAAATGAGGAGAAAAAGCACATATATGTAATATTTTAAACAAGATTACTTTCAAAGCAGATATCAATTTGTCTCTGGATGAAAAGAAAAAGATTTTTATAAAAAAAGACCTAATTCTTCCTCCTAATGACAAGGGTAAGAAGAGCCAACGCTTTGTTATGACCTAGCTCTGCTAGGGGCCAGCTAAGGCTGGGCAACAGGGTTTTGACAAATTAAAGAAATTCTTAAAACTAAATGCAACTAAATTACCTTTATACCCCCATCTCTTGCCAAAGTCTTGTGTATATATATAAGTAGGGAGGTTGGCAGTAAATACCAAAAGGGCATCCACATAGAGAGAAGCACGGAGACACGCATGTGAAGTTGGTCGTGTCGCAAGGCCTGTGGTTATTTAATATGTTTTTATATTAATTTAATACGTTATTATTTTCCCAAAGCTACATTTCTCTAAAGTTAAGATAAAACAAATGAATGAATAACTTGAGGCTAAAAAAGGTTTGGTCTCTGAGAATACAACAGATGGGAAGATGTTTTCCAACCGTTGGACCAGTAGTTTTGAAAGTAATTTAAGGTCTACATTTAACAAACTTGTGGGGCAATATGACCTACATAGTAAGGAGTCCTTACTCTTTTTAAAGAGAATGTCTGAGGAAGCGAGGCAGAATTAAACACTTTAGTAAACCTATTTGCCAACAGTGGTGGGCTGTTACCAAAAAGTTTTATAGAAGGAATGTTAGGAAAACAATCGGGTCCAGGACATTTACCACCAAATTTAACTCTATATCAGTCACTCCAATCCCTCTGCCACATTTTGGTCAATAGTAAGGATGTTCATTTTATTAAATACTGCCTTAAATAATGAATACATTTAAGGCATTGAAAAATACTGTATATAAATGAGCACATTCCCCAGGAGCCCACCCAAAACTTGTCCAACATGTCCCCAATTACTTAGAGACAAGTTGGACACACTTGTCTCTGCAGAGCAAGAGCCCATCTTTCAAATTTATATATTTTACATATTTTATAAATGTAACCATTTATTTCCTCATGTCTTTTTTTCTGAGGCCCTTGCGCTGGGAATAGCCATTGCCAGAAGTTCTATGTTTTTGTGTTTTCATTTCTCCACACCATTCTCATGAACACAGTGTCCAATGTTCACCCAGACTGAAGGATGAACAGATCAGAGCCAGTGTCTAAGGTCAACTTCACTATGACATCTTAACATAGTGCAAAGGCACTGTTGTTAATTTCGTTCAATGTCTGTCACATAATATATCAGTCTAATTGGTAATTCAAGTTTGTGAATCAAGTTTATTAATAACAGACTCTGTGGGGGTTCAAATGTAAATAATTTAATATAAGCCTATCATTTGTATTAGGCTTCAAGCACATAATGAACTTAAATCTGTGAACATGAGAATAATAGATGGAATTCCAATACAGTTGAATTTTATAGACAAATGCAAAGACAACATGATTTTGATGGGCACATAAAAATCTTCTTTATTTGAAACTAGCCATCAAATGTTGAAAAACACTCCAAAGACGGCCTATATAATAAGTGTATCATCAATACTGATTCATCTGCACCTCTTCAGCAAGTGTCAAATTGAGTGAGTGGATTTAGCATCACAGGTGTGTTTTTGAATTACCGTTTTTCTTCATTTGCCTTAATACATGCCAGTATCACTGACATCCACCCTTAGGACTGCTTCACCTGAATCTGACATGGAGGCACTGACAATAGCATAGTCACCCTCATAAGAAATGCAGGAGCCATCAGCCTTTCCTCTTGCAAAGTTAATTTCACTTCCATTGTACATAATATCATAAAGATTATAGTCGCAGTTGTTTCCTCTGTCAAAGATCCCCACCGCAAACCAGTTGTCGTAAAGGTTTCGGTCGAAGGGCACAGAGTACATGACAGCCATGATGTGGCTGTAGTCATTCAAATCTGGGTTAAAAAGGTCATAGGTGAAGACGCCAACGGAGCCGGTGGCCGCTCCGGTGGTCTTGTTGAAAAAGGCGTTGGCAGAAGAACAGGGACCCACCATGGGTGGTAAAGGCACTTCACAGCAGCCACTCTCAATGAACACCCTGAATGATGTAGAGACACAGTGTATCAGATGGGCATCACAGTAGGGTTTAGGGTACCATGAATTCTGCATCAGGGTTGTGTCCTCCTACTGCTCTGAATAATGAAATGTTAATTATGGAATGAGTAAATTAACTAGTGTTGATGTCTATCTTGATGATTGATAGAGAAATGTGTGTAGGTCTATGCTGTTAAGTACTTAAGTGAATTTGAACAAAATTAACGCCTGTGTTGATGGCACCTGCAACACATTACCTTGGGTTGGCCAGAATGTAACTGCCAGAGGTGTTGTTAATTTCAACAGAGCAGTGGCGATGAGGCATTATGGTGAGATGTGGAGTGGTGTCTGGAGGAGATGCTGTGAATTTAAAGCATGACAGCATCAGTCCAGTCAGTTCAGCAAGGCAGTATTCAGTGAGCTATGCTCTGTGTCAACACAGTGACTGAGGGCCTTTTATAGGAAATGCAAAGCTGATGTTACATGTTACAACATATGTGCCATTATAAAGTCAAATAGGACTATTTATTAAACCACTACATTCTAATAAAGCCTATAAAACATTATGGTTGGGGCAGTTATTATTTATTTACTTAATTTACAATCTTTTTAAGTTTTGAATTTTGCAATTCAGTAATTGTTTTATTGCTTAGACATATTTCATTTTAGTGTTCATTATTTATTTTTATAATTTGGGTTACTTATCAGGGACGACGCTTAAGAATTACAATCACGAACACATACATCTAATCTGAAGCACAGCCATCAGTGCTGGTGTTGACAGATTAGACCAAACTGACAAAGACACTTGCTTTATACTCTCATTTTGTTATATTTTTTTTGTTCATACATATCATTTATTTTTCTCATTTCCTCCAGTCAAGTTTTTACTTTCATTTCATTAAACTAAATGTTTTGGACTCCTCCTTCAACCTTTGATTGGGGCAGAGGCTGAAAATACGTTACGCAAGGTCACATGGCGCGTAAATGCCGTAATGAAACTGAGATGTAGTGCAAAACAGTTTACAACACTATGGTTTGGAGTTTGACATTGTGGAGTAGTTAGATTAGTCCTAGAAAAAAAAAACCCTTATCAACATTCAAGGAAGTAGGTCGAGCATTATCAGTGGGCATATCAAAAAAACTGAAAGCATAGATGCCTAAAAGCCTAGGACCTTTTTCCACCTGTGGTTCTGAGAATACTTCTGGGTGGGGGAACTGGCCCGTTGCACAGTTTGTAGTTCCAGTACCTTTTTTCTTTGTTTTATTCTGGTGAACAGTTTAATTTGGGATTTTATAGCGGAGTCAGCCGCTGTCTGACACCATGACTCAGTAAAACGGCGTAGCAACGTGAATTAGATGAGAGATAGTAAGAACGATAATTGGATGTTAGATGATTACTATTAAACTATTAACTATTAACTACTAAAACATGGGTTTAGATAGCAGTATAACCTTAAAATATAAAGCAGTATTCACAAGGTATCATCAGAACAAGACACATGGAAGAAAAACCAATTGTTCCTAACCTATCAACGCATGAATAGCAATTACAATTTTAACAGTTTCACTTCACAATGTATCGTGATCCTGTATGCTAGAAAAATAGTTTAGTTTAGTTTATAGGAATGGTTTGTGGGTGGTTGTCTCTCTTCATATATAAGAATGTTAACAGGGTGCCATGATGTCTTCTGCAAATGATAGCTTAGTTTAGATTTTTTATTTATATATTATATTGGGTAATTAGAATTGTTACTCTTAGTTCTGGGTTTGATCTAGTTGTGTATTATTAACATCAGTGCCTTTGTCTTTTTTTAAACTTTGTCTTCATGAATAACCCCAAAGAGCAGTCCAATAAATCCAATAAGCTAAAACATTAAACTGTTGATGGTTTTCTTTGACTAACTGTCCAGTGTATAAACTGCCTCTAAAAATAAAGGATAAAGGACTAGAGACACACTAAACTTTTCAGGGCGAAGGACTCGACAACAAAATCAAAAGATGGATAAATGTCATAAAGCAGAATCAGCATTACCAGTAATTACCATTAGTAAAATAAGTTTCAAGCTTTACTTTGTCAAATTTCATGTCGGCATATTATTACTTACCTTTTAACGATCTTCACAATCAAAAAGCCAAAACTAGTTGTTCAATTTGCCAGGTTGTGGCTCCAGGTTTCATACAGAATGTGGTAAGGCAGTGACATTGCCCATGAGCTGCTCAAACACCACATTTTATTGACTCAGGTAATCAGGACTTCCCTTATCTCCAGTACCAGCTACCTGCACCTCACTGTTCCCGGATGTGACTGCACCCTTATCACTGTGACACGATTGAATCAGACTAATTACATCACCATATACTTTTGTTACAGACTTTCTTTGTTCGTGCCTTTTCAAATAGGCTCCAAGTATTTGTATAGGGAGGGATATCAGGAGGGCAAGGACTTACAGGTCTGCGACTTCTACAGAAATGCCGCCTCAACACAAACACACACAGACATGCTGTTTTTTAGCAGATTTATCAAAAATTAAATAAAAAAAATAAAAAAGAATCCCTTCTCACCCCTGGGGTGACCTTTTTCTCAGGTCAGGACCCCTGCTTTATTCGACATGTTAAATATTTGTTTTCTTTGCGTAAGCAGCTTTGTCAACCTTCCTGCAGTGAGATAGTTAGATGAATTATCTTCAGACAAAGACAGATTTCTGTGGAAGTAAAACCACAGACAGCAGATTCCAGCTGATAATTATTATGGTATGGGATAGTTGTACACTCCCCGGCCACTTCAGTAGGTACACAAACAAATACAACAAGCCACAGCCTCCAAAATGAAAACACAGTTGAGTCTAGAACTAACTGATGCTTCTGCTATCAGGTTGCTATACATAGACAGTCGTACTTTTAAATCAAGATTTTAATGACTGTACCTTTACATGGAAACCTTGTTATTCTTCCTGTTGTAACATGCTTGTTGTAGAACATATTCATTGCTGGATTGTACATGTGTCATTACCGTGCCATTGGCTCTAGTTTTCCAACTCTCTCATCTTACTCATGCAAGTAAGATAGAAGATTGATTGAAAGATCAATTGATCTTTATTTAATTGTGCAGGCTATGTAAACTGTCCTTGTCTGGTTTTAGGTTAAAGTATAAGCTAGCTAAAAGAGCATTGATCATTTCAACTGTAGACATAAAACCTTTGATTTATATTATGATTATAATCTGCAGGGGAAAATGCTAAAATATGCTAAGAGCCGTTGCCCCTATAGATACAAAATTAATTTGTTTCAACAGTTGATTTGAACTATGATGTTATATGGGTTTTGACTGATAAGGATTTCAATTTCACCGTGCCTGACCTATGTTTCTTTACATTGCTGAAATAATGATGCCGAGGCAGGAAAAGGTATGACCATCCTTGTCAGATCAAAATTAATGTTACTCATTTTATGTACCATAACTGGCAATAAGACGTCACCGTTCATGTACAGTCTGGTTTGGATGAACGACTTTGATGCATGCTTTGAGTTTGTTTTTTCCATTCCATTATCATCCGCCTATCCAAGGTCGGGTACCCATGGCAACAGGCAAAGTCTGGAATTTCAGATCCCTATTCCTGGCTATGCATTCTTCCTGGGGGATCCCAAGGCATTCCAAAGGCCAGTTGAGATACATCCCTGGGGATATACCTGGGGTCTCTTTCCAGCTGGCCGTGCCTTGTAAACCTCTAAAGGAAGGTGCAAAGGAGGCATCCTCACTGGATGGCCAAACCACCTCAGCTAGTCCCTTTCGCAAAGAAGGAGCAGTTCTACTCCAAGCTCCCACTGGAACTGGAACTCAGATCTACTGGCCCAGCTTAATCTTAACCATGATGTTTCAATACATAGCTCGCATTACTGCAACTGCCATCCAGATGTCCGTCTTTCATTCTATTTTACCATCACTCGTGAACTCCCTAAGATACTTGAACTCTTTTGTTTGGGGCAGGAACTCTGCCTCAACCTGACGAGAACAATTCACAGAGCACCATGGCGTTGGACTTGGAGGTGCTGACTCTCATCCCGGCCGCTTCCCACTTGGCTGTAATCCGGCCCATTGTGTTCTTAAGGTCTCTGCCTGATAAAGCTAAGAGTAACATATTTTGCCAAACTCAGAGATGCATTTCTGAGGTTCCCATACTGGACACCCTTGTCACCTTGGTTGCACCTTGAGATCCTGTTCATGAATACCATGTTTGGCTGTTTTACCCCAGCAGAGTGCAACACCCAAACATGCTTGACTTAATGGCCAGGATACAGACAAAGCTCTCACTTTGGTTGTACAGCGACCAGACGACTAGTTGTGTTTACTGAAAATGAGAACCACCACAATGGTCTGCCTCTCAACAAGTACTGTCCCCGACCTCAATGCTACATGAACAGGCAAGGCAGTCTGAATAGTCCAACAATATCCAGAGCCTTCAGGATCTCAAGGCAAATCTCGACCACCTCTTAACAGTGCCTTGCTTCTTAGGAGCTCATTAGCTATTTCAGCAGCCTCTGGCCAGGATATAGACAAGGCTTTGCCCAAGTCCTCACACGCACGAACATGAAACCACAGTATATGGTTTGCTGAAACCTGCTTGAGGCCAACCGAAAATACTTCTCCATGGACTCTCCATACTTTTTCCACACCCAAGTTTTTGCGTCTCACTACTGAAGCTGCAGCCCTTCTGGCATCAAGTTACTTACCTGCTGCTTTCAGAAACCCCTGGACCCACCAAGCCCCAGGGTCTTTTATCTGGGACGCACAAACCACTAAAGCACTTTTAGGTGACGATTCTTCGGGAGAATGCTTTGTGTTTTGATTTGGTTATTTGCAGTTAGCAGTTTTATTGCTTTACCAGCTCATTTATTGTCGGTGTTCATTTATATTGATGTGCTCTTAGTTTCCACTGTTGGGCCCAGTGCGTAGGATTTAGCAGCATCTAATGGTGAGCTTGATGGTTGCCACAAAGCGAACACCCCTCCCTCACTCCTCGCTTTCTAATCATGTAGGAGAACCTATGGTTGCTTCCATTTTAACATAAAAACATCAGTGAAGACTGTCTTTAGAGCTAGAATTTTTAATCTGTTCTGGGATACTGCAGAAACTTGGCAGGTGAACATGGCGGGTTCAACTGAAGACAACCCAAAATCTAAACATAAATACCTTTTACATTTACATGTGATTGAGCAAATTGAATAATACAAATAAATATTATATTCTTCATCTAGATTCCCTTAAATTCTACACACTGGTCCCTTTAAAGTTGAGGACTGGGAAAATCTTGTTTATTTGACCATACACAGCTGTTTAAAATTGTACTCCTGTTTCAGAAGTTAATAACTTCCTCATCTCTCTCTTTAGATACCAGTCAAGCTCTGCGGCTTTGTTTGGGTAACAAGACATCAGGAGCAGAATTTGGAGCTGTCTCCGCCCTTAGCATCAACCATGATTGCTCACGACTTCTCTGCGGTTTTGCTAAGGGACAGGTGAATAATACACATACAAATATATAATGTTTTATATACGTTTTTTTGTATTGCATTTCATACAAATGAAAATATTGTTGTTTTGTATTAACTCATGACCTATGCCAGTGGTGTCAAACTCAATCAGTGAGGGGCCAAAATTAAGAGCCGACGCCAAATCATGGGCCAACCAGAATGGAATTTTATTTAAAATGAGATACAATTTGTCTTTTCAGATGTATCATCACAAATCATTCATTAGATATATGAACTTTTTCCAAGCCATAATAAAGAAAAAACTGTTTTACTAACGGGACTGTTTTACCAACTGGGGCCAATACAATGCTATTTTTCACAAGACATTGAGAGATTAATAGTCCACAGTATTGTTTCCTAATGTTATCTGTATGTTGAATGAATTCACTGTTATCGACTCTTTGAAATGGTGCCAGAATAAAACGAGATAAACAGGGCTAATGTGGTAGTTACTATAAGGTAGAGAGCAGAGCTAACCACTAGGCTAAGCTAGCATGCTAATGCCGTGTTAAACATGCTGCTGTTATTTAGCTGACGGGTACTTTCTGTGTGTCTGTATGTTAGTATGTATGTTAACCAACTGGTGTTTAGCTGTAGTGGTGTTGTCATTTATATTTTACTAAGTTTTCTGTTTGCCGTGTGTGCTACCCATACTTTATATCTTCATATCTTTACATCTTTTTACTGTCTATGGTGCTACCATATTTAGTGCTCTAATGCTTGTAGTTTGAGCTTTTATGGGTCAGCCGTACGGACTGATGTAGCTTCAGAGCGCCGTGCTGCCGTAGTCTGCCGATACGCTAAACGGTTGCAGAGGCAACCATGAGACACCGATGAGTTTGTCAATAAAGTTGGGAGGGGCAGCTGATTGACGTACCTGCCTGATGCCAAAAGTTCAGTGATTGCGATGCAGTCTGGGATTTGTAGTATCATACAGATACTGTGGATACACTTGTCCCGCGGGCTTTGAGTTTGACATGTCCGACCTATGCGGTGGATAGTCTACACACCAATATAAAAATCATGTATTGATTTTCAATAAATTAACTTGTTTTTATGACAGTGCAAATAGTTATCCTACTAGTAAAATGTAAGGTTATATTTGTATAAATGTCTGAAATGTGTTGCTTACAATATATATAGTTTAGCTTGTACAGTAATATACAGTAGATGATGTGTTTACCTCTTACACTTGAGATCCTTAACAATCTTTTTAACTTTATCTGTTTGTGTGCATTATTAGATTACAATGTGGGATCTAGCACATGGGAAGCTTCTGAGGACTATCACTGATGCCCACCCTCCAGGAACCGCTATACTGCATGTGAAGGTACACGGACACCATGGACATGAAGAATGAACCCCTTGTCCATATGTTTGTATGATTATTCCCACGTATGTGCTTGCAAGTGCTCCTGTGATTAGTATAACACAACCATGCAGACACGCATGAACTCAGTTTAATTAAGACCTGCCAATAAGGAGTAATGGACCATGTTCAAAACTAAATATTGAGAGGACTTGTTTGGTTGGTTGGTTGTAAGACTTTCCTCTGAGTTTGTATCATACATTAGCAGGATCCATGATGATTGTCCTCAAAGCATGCATTTGTGCATGTTGACACAGCAATGGCAACATCATCAATTCTATTATTATTTAACCCACAAAAGCGCTTTGTTTCTTGAGTGTCACATTCCTTGAAGCACAAAGCGAGGACGAGGAGGAGTGCTAGCAATCATCCACTGTATTTAAATAGTGAATCCTAAACCTAAACTAAGCTACAACTTAATTGAAAGCCAGAATCTTTGACTGAATTCTTCACTATTAGACTCAATTGGCTTCTCTTGGGATGTAAACAAACAACAAATTGTTTTATGTAAAATGCATCAGCTATATCTGTTACTCCTGATTATATCATTTTTAGATGTTGCATGAATGAATGAATGCATGAATGCATGAATCAGATGTATGTATTATTTTATTCCTCCTGTTGCTGTCTTCTCCTCTCCTCTTTTCTCTTCTCCCTCTTACCATGTCTCTACCTAGCTGATGGTTCCTTCACATGAGCTAGGTTCTGCTCAAGATTACTTCCTGTTAAAATGTTTTCCTCACCACTGTGACCTTAGTGCTTGCTCTGGAAAGTGCCTTGAGACAACTGGAACTGTTACTGAACCTATATACATAAAATTGAAATTAAAATTTTAATCACACCCTTGATCTTGTTCTGACATGGCATAGAAACTGAACATTTGATGGTATTTCCTCGTAGCTCTTTTATGTCCATTGACCATTTTCTAATTATTTTTAAATTTACAATTATGGACTATACAGCCATTGGAAAGAAATGTCATTATTACAATACTGTAATTCATTATTTTCAGATTGCTGGATAGCTCTCTAAAAAGTCTCCAACTGATTCAAAGTACTGCAGTGAGAGTATCGATGGGAATTAGCGAGAGAAGTCACATTTCTCTTTGTAAACAATCACATGATTTTACACATGTTCAGTTCATATTCCATGTCCCTTCTAACCAGCCATACACAAATGCATCTGCTCAACCACCTACTTTCTTTAGAGTAGCATTGCTTTGCTTTTTTAGCTGCTGCAGTTAACACACAAAAACAAACAAACTGACTGTGTCTCACACACTCACAAATAGGCTTATTGTGATATGAGCTGGATACTTGATAATTTAACAAAGTCTGTCCTTTTCCTGTCTGTAGTTCACCGATGACCCCACTCTTGCGGTGTGCAATGACAGTGGAGGATCTGTTTTTGAGCTGGCTTTCAGGTAAATCATTCTCATTTAAATAATATAAGTAAGTAAGATTGCTTTATGTATTTAGTTTTTTTACAACAGGCTCATTCACAGGGTCATTGACTTATGTTACGCAGCCATTCTGTATCTCCCTGTTCAGATTTTTCCTTGCCCCTGAATGAAGCACATTCAGCATTACTTTCACATCAATCTCTCTAACTTGAAAAAGTGGATGGGTGCTCTGGCCTGGGAAAAAGCAATCTGTAAAACCTTTAGCTCACACAAGCCAGAGGACATGGGAATTTTGTAAAGAGTTTTTTAGCTCCCATTCAGTGAGTAATCTTTATCGGTTTTGTCCTCAGTTCACTGTTGAGTGAAGGGGATCTCTTCTTAGAGGGTGGACAACATTCTCACCTGTCTTTCAGGTTGACTCCAACCCTCACCAAAGTAGAATAGTGATGGTCTCAAGGCAGTGTCTTCAATCCCAAACAGCCATGAAGAATTCAGGCTTATGTGTGCCACAGTGTGTTCTTTGTCTCACTTCTCTCCCACTGGAAGACAATGGTAACATATTTCATCACTCTGAGGCCGGGTGACACCCAGCAGAGGCTCCAACTATCGAGATGTGTGCAGTACACTTAGTCATAAGACATTTTCTTCTCTCAAATGTGAAATATGTCAGTCCCTGAAGTAAGCACATGGTTGGATTGTACTGCAAGGGACCTACACAGAGTAGGCTGGGACGCTGTAGTGGGCTGTTGTGTCACATCATTCTGTTATTACGCTCATAAGTGCTGGTTGGTGGCTAGTCAGCTATGCTGTGTTTCTCTGTCTACTTCAGACAATGAAGACTGGAACTGAGCAGCTCAACACACAAATGAGAGATTGTGTCTGAGTAGATGGACAGAAGGAAGGAGAATTTTGCGTGCTTGTCCAGCTATTGATAGATGTGAACAAGGAAATACATTGTGGACCAATCACAACTGTAGATTACAACCGGTGTGATTGGTCCAAAATGTTTTTCCATCAGACTATGATGTGACAGTAAAGTGCACACAGGGATACATGCATTGATGTCTCCCTCCAAGTTAGGATCTTCAGTCACAGTTTCAGGGTTCATTTGGCATCCTTAGTTGCATTTTTGTCTCCTCGAGGCCCATTATGGTGCTGGAGACCATAGTTAATGTTCCAGCATGATCAGTTAGGATGCTGTATTCGGGCATGTGGAAAACTTATTCAGCTGTTGGGGAATGAGAAGCTTTACAGACATATTATAGAGAAAACTGTTTTCCTGTCAAATAGGAACTGTGCTCTGTTCCTGTGCAGATGTACAAATATTGTACATTGTACAAATATTTGCAAATTTTCTACCTATTCCTCCGTGAGTCGTCCGGCTGCTCTGGCTTCCTCCCACAGTCCAAACACATGCCCGTTAGGTTCATTAGTGATTCTAAATTGACTATAGGTGTGAGTGTGATAGACTGGCGACCTGTCCAGGGTGTACCCTGCCTCTTGCCCAATAACAGCTGGGGTATGCTCCAGGCCCTGCAACCAGGCCCTGCAACCATCTAGAGGGCAAGCGGTTACTGATAATAGATGAATGGATTTAACATATGTAACAAACTAATTGTGTGGGACAGTTAACCTAAAATATGTTTAACAGATGCCCTGGTAAACATAATTGTGACCATTGACAAGGGAGGGATTCTGATGTGCACCTTCTTACTTTTCCTCTAATTTCTGTGACCTGCTTATTGTCTTTATTTTTGTTTCATCTTCTTTCTTTTTTTCTCCAGGAGGGTCATGGGTATGCGGTCTTGTGACTCTCGATGTCTCTTCAGTGGTTCTAAAGGGGAGGTCTGTTGTATTGAACCTTTGCGTGCTCCTCCAGACTTCAAAGACCATCCCGTAACACACTACTGTCTGCTGGCTATGGCCTCTCTCACTAAGGTATTCACAGTGCATTGTCCAACCTTCGTTTATCTACACACTATGTGCGAAGTTTGAGATGTTTTTGCCTTTTGGTTTCCTTTCAACAGATTCTGGTCATTGGACTAAAGCCCACCTTGAAAGTCTGGATGACTTTTCCTTACAGCAAGGTCTGAATTTCTGTTTTTGTCTATCCTGTTGTCAATGAATGCATGATGGCTTATATTTACTGAAACTAAGACTTTTAATCCGTCATCCCAGCTATACACCAACCACGTACATTAGAATGAAATTACATTTCACTGAATCAGCAGTCAACAATGACTATACACAGATGCTTAAGAAAAACAGTGATCAGGAGTCTGGGGGCCTGTGGGATGAAGTTGTAACAGAACCTGGTTATTCTGGTGCAGGGAAAAGTCCAAACAGTGTTGGTATTAATTCTGTGTTAGCTTCTGATTCTGTGCTGAGGTTGCAAGTTAGTTAGTTACGTACTATTTTTGGTACTTTAGTAGTCCCCACTAATGAGTTAATAAGTTACGAAAAGTATGAAAAGTCCCAAAGAAACTTCTAGTTTTCTTGCACCTACACAGATCACCCTTCATGCTCAGTACTTTCCAGTATGATCCAGTAAACCAATAGTTAAATACAGTATACTACTTACTGTGGAGGATAATAAAGTTCCTGCAGTGATCGTGCTATCATTATAATCGGAATGAGTGCAACAACATTGATATACCTCAACATTACTGAAACCACAGAGTAAGACAGATAGCTGGTAATAACTATGTCAATGATGAAATCAGCAATATATGTAATAAGGAGTGGTCTTATCTACACTTCATGTAGGGCTATCAGCAGGTGTGCAGGAAGTATTCAGATCGTTCACATGTCATTATTACTCTTGCATTCATAAACTGGAAAAAATGATTTAAGTGTTTTAATTGGTTAATATAGAAGTTGTGTTTTTACACAGTTGCAGCTTATTATTTTTCTTAATCAGTCAATAATTTTGTCCATTCATTCATTGATTGTTTGGTTTGTAAAAGTCAAAAAATGACGAGAATCACGGTTACCAACATTATCCAAAGTGACACCTTCACAATGCTTGAGTTTTTTAAAAACGTTTTGAAAGCTGGACCAATTAAATGTTTTTACAAGAAAATAACATAAATGTTTAGTGTTGGCATTACATTTGGTTAATAAGCAATATTTTGTGCCCAGAAAAAGAACGTGACATCAACTCCATAACCATAAAAGTGCTATACAGTTGCAGAGACCCAAGATATTCATTTTATGTTATGCATCCTCTTTCATTAGTCGGATCCATCCAGTGTTCCCCAGCTTGCCTGGCAGTTTGTTCCTGCTCAGAAGACTGTCAATCCCCTTCTGGCTTTTTGCAAAGGAGATACAGTCCACTTCCTTCTGGTATCTGCCCAACCTCCCTTTTAACTTCAACAGTGTCTGTGTCTGCTTACTGGATCATGTTTTCTTACTGAAATGATAATGACTGGGAACACTGCTGTTTGCCCAGGTAAAGAAGGAGGACACGGGGACCATTCATGTCATCAAGCAACGACAACTCCATCTCAGCTGTGACATCATTAGTTTGAGTGTAAGTACCTAAAACAGGCAAGTGGGCCAGTTGTAGCGCAGTTTATTTATTTATCCCTCGATATCTGACTTTCACTCCCCTATGACTCATGGGAGCTGCCCCATTGTATAATCTGTACGTTCTTTGGTTAATTATTATTGAGTGATTTACACTGATCACCCACAACATTAAAACAACTGACAGGTGAAGTCAATAACATTGACCATCTTGTGACAATTCAATGTTCTGCTGGGAAACCTTTGGACCTGGCATTCATGTGGATGTTACTTAGACATGTACCACCCACCTAGACCAGACCAGACACCCCCACCCCATAGCAATGACACTCCTTAATGACAGGAGCCATCCCCAGCAGGATGCAGCCTGACACAGACACACACACAAAAACGGCTTAGGAACAACTCAAAAAACATGGCCACACCTTTCATCAAGTATCTGTAGGATGATCAACAGATGCCCGTCCCCTCAACCCACAGGACCCGAAGGTCCCCACTGACAACATTCTGTTACCAGACACAGCAGGACACCGTCCTGAGCTGTTCAGGAAGGTGGTCATAATGTTATGTCTGATCAGTGTATATACAGTTTCTGTAATTGTGCCTCTTCATTAAACAAATAAGTGGCAGAATTAAAACACGGTGGAAAATGGATTAATAAAGTTTATCTATTTATATACCAGAGTGTGCAAGAGCAGTTAATAGACAGTGATTAAATGTGCCCCTGGGTAGAGTAGTGATTCAGAATGATCTCTGGGGCCTTGTAGCAGTTGAAGCAGCGCCCTTTCTAGTTTTCCAGTTAATAATGGGTCAGGTTTTTATGGCTATATAACTTTGTTTATTGTCACGGAAAAAGCATGACCTTTTGTACTGTCGCCTCTGTGTCTCCGCAGTGGATTAACAGCCATACACTGGTTCTTGTGGACAGCCATGAAAAGCTTCAGGTTGTGGACCGACCCTCTCAGGAGGTTTTGGAGACTCTGGACTTGGAGCAGGTGCAACTGGTCTATAACAGCCGACATTTCAAATCGCTGGCCACTGGAGGAAATGTCTCCCAGGCGTTGGTGAGAGATTAGTTGAAGACAGGATCAGAGGTTAAACTTTATGTTGTTTAGATCAAGAATGAGGTGAAGTGTAAGATGCAGTAAAAGTGTATGGTGTAAGGTTAATTGGCCTTGAATGACAAGACGTTATTGCTGTTTAAGGGCTGACATTTAGAACTAATGTGAACATGGCATAGCAGAGTTGAGCAGCTCTTTCTATGCCGACTTGGAGCTTCTGTCTGTTTTAGTTTTGTTGTCATATAAAAAGTACTCCAAAAAGTACAGTGATGTGACATTTTACTACTTAATAAACTTAAATAGCTAAGAACATATTAGTAGAACATTCAGATGTTTATTTTTACACATATTACTGTGAACCCACAAAATATTTATACACGACAACCCGCACATTTTCCATATTTCTCTTGATTTTGAATGAATCCTCATAATCATCATAAAATGTGCTGCTCTAAAATTAGAAGAGTCTTCCCTGTTAGATTAGAATGGCTAGATCAACACACACACAAAAACCTAACAAACTAAAATCCTGCCATATTTGATAAAATGAATTCTGAAGTTCAGCTGAAGGTAATGTCAGTTTTGACTGGACCTATGTGTGTATCTAACAGTGTGCCTATGTTCCAGGCTTTAGTGGGAGAAAAGGCTTGTTACCAATCAGTCTCAAGCTACGCAGGACAGATTGTCTATTTGGGCACCAAGGTATTGTATTATATTCATATTCAACTCTTATGTTGTCCATGTCTGCATGTACATTTTGTGAAGTTATCTTTCCACGCAAATTGTCCATGTGGGAGCTGTTGAATGAATATATTCTCATGGCAAAAGCAGGCTGACACCAAAAACTGTTTCACTTGTGCTGTATGTTAAAGAGACTCTAATATGATGGGAGAGTAAATATGCTGCCTTTAGCAGCATGTCCTTGGTTTGACAGTCCTGTACTCCTTCAAGAAAGGAAATACAGCAAAACCAAAACATTATGGAATATATGACTGGTTCCCATTTGCTATTGTCAAATTACTGGCATATGACTCAGCTTTCTATAGAGTACAGTAGGAGTGGCTTTGTTACATATTCCAGGTTACACATTGTTGTACACAGTATAAACGCCTAACAAGCACATATACTGCAAAACACTTGATTGGATCTTGATTGACTGATTGACTAGTTGCAGTATGTGTGAAGTTCTAAAACATTTCCATTTAAATTAACAGTATGAATAATTAGCAAATACGACCGATTACGATCAGTTAGGTTAAGTTAACAAAGTCCTTTTATGATGCTACATGCAGGTCATTGCATAAATCATTTATATAGCATGTTGGTAGAATGTTTTGTTTTTAGAGGTTTTGGTATTTCAAACAGGTTTCAATTATACTGAGCCCTAGAACAAACAGCCCTTAAGATCTGGTAATTAACTTCACAACCTGGATATATTTGTCACATTTTTAACAGTGTTTTATCTTGTCTTGCAGTCAGCTCACATTATGACACTGAGGAACTGGAGAGAGGTATGTTTGATATTGCCTTCAGTAAACATGACTAAAATCTTGAGTCTGTTTGTGGAGTCTATCTGCAGCAAATTACAGTAGCCAATAACCTTAGTACTATAGTAGCCACAAATATATGGACTGTGTTTTCAGCATCATTTTTTTATTCTTAATTTTTTTTTTTTTAAATTGTGTGGGTGGAAGGAGGCAGTCCTAGAGACTTGTTTTATGTGTCAGTTCTAATTTCTGCTGTAAAATAGACAAACTGGACACTCCAAGCATGATCCCAGTTACACCTTGTCAATGTCTCTGTGTCCAGCGTATAGATTGTTTGCTGAAGCAGGAACACTTCATTGAGGCTCTCTCTTTGGCCTGGTCCTTCCACGAGGGAACTGCTAAAGCTGTGGTTGGTGAGTATACTGCACGGCACACATCCAGCAGCCTTAAATCAGCCTATCGATCCCAGTCACAACATACACGTTTCTAGTATGCTTAGTGTATATGGGTTTATGGCCCTTTGATTAGGGAAGGTGTAATATGATTTGTACAGTCTACTTCAATATTTTTGCTGCAATCACATCACACAGCAAAATCGTGTTTGCAGTGTAAAGAGATGCTGACATAATCTGATGTATATCAGGTTAAGTTAACAGATATCACAAACGGTGATTATTGTCTCAGTCTTGATAATCAGACCATGGAGCTGAACTGATTCTTTGTGACCTCAGCCATATTAGAATGTGCTCTTGCACCAGTTGTCTTGCTGTACATGTGTTGCTGCAGCATATACTTACAGGTATACACTGATCAGGCATAACCTTACATGTCCAAGTACCATCCACATGAATCCCAGGTCCATAAGTTTCCCAGCAGAACATTGAATTGTCACAAGATGATCAATGTTATTTACTTCTCCTGTTAGTGGTTGTAATGTTGTGGCCGATCAGTGTATGGGCTCTCCGCCCTAAATGAAAGTAATAGAAGTGCATGCTTTTTAAAGCAACCATGCAACTTTTCACACATATTTAAACTGCTTTTAACTACACTAAAGCTAAAGTTTTTCAGATTGTATTGAATAATTATTAAGCCTCTCCCTTGACAGAATCCTGTTGGACAACCAATTGGAAAAGACTGCACATTTAAGATTTGCGTGTACTCAGAAGAGCCATTTTGCACTCAGTTTACGTTTAACTTGACTGTTGTGGAGTTTCACAATTGCTATGAAAGTACATTATTTGTTGTTTATAGTTAATCCAAGATAGTTTAAATAGAAACTTGTTAATGTACAAATCAGTTGTTTAATAGATAGACAATGTAACATTAATGTGTGATGTTTGTTAAAGGCTTGTTTGGTGATCCACTGAAAAGGAAGGCCGTGGTCAGTGACAAGGTACGTGAATAAAGCCTTGCTTTCTATATTAAATCTGTCTACCCTGGACAATGTGCTTTGACAGTGCTATGCTTGTTTTTGAACTTACTATAGCACTGTCTGTGCACAGATGGTGGAGATACTTTTACAGTTTGCAGAGCATGCATTGAAGAAGTGTCCAGAACACGGCAAGATCCAAGTGATGGAACAGCATTTCCAGGTAAATTAACATGCCTACAACGTGCCAGTTTACATGGTTTAGTCTGCCACAAAGTCAGCACGATAGCAAAGTACCATCAGTTCTACTGTACAGTAGGGTAGAAGAAAAACCATTCAAATCCATATTTACTGAAAGAGCTGTATTCTGAATGCAAACACACAATTTTACATCTTATAAAGCTGACATGTGTCAGAACAGTTTAGTGGATTTGAAAATAGGTGGTTGGGGTTTGAACGTTGCCAGCATCTGCATTTGATTATATTAGACACAATGTTGGCCAAATTGTTAGAGTGGTGGAGGGTGTCACAAAGACTACTGTTGAGCCTCAGGTTCATAAGCAGTATGTCAGTCTCATAAAATATTACTAAATATCAATTTTAAATGAATAACTACATTAAACGGACCGGGTTATATATTCAAAAGCAATTGTTCAGAAATAGTAAAACTAAAACCGAGTAAACAACGTTGTGCTGTAGGTGTTGGCATGTTTATCCTCAATAGTTAGTAGTGTGTTTATGATACGGCTTGTGGTCAGTAAGCAGTTGGAACAGCTGGAAGTATATGATGAGAAAGAAGAGAGAACAATGCTGTTGCACCTCATTTACTAATAGGAAGAGCATTATCATTTTTAACCCTTTCTATTCCAAACTTCTGAAATGGTGGTATCATTGTTTTGGGGACGGAGCACAATATTCTGCTGTTCCCTAAATTATATAACCTACACATCAGTTAATAGTAGAGGAATGGAGTCCTGCTGGTGCAGTGTGTAGTCTGGCAGAGCTCAGAAAATACGCAGTAGCTTTGCCAATCAACCGTTATCCAGGTATAGCATATACCTATGCCTATATAGTATAGGTATAGTATATCTAAGTTAAAACAAACAGAACTGGACTTGTTTGAGTTCTCTCAAGACATTTCACCACTATCCAAGTGACGTTGTCAGTTGAAGCTTTGTTACCTACCCTGGCACCACTCCCGGGGACCATTTTTTAGGAGGAGTTTCAGAAGTGGGCAGAGGCAACTTTTGCTATGGTCTCAGTACAAAGGCTCGGAGGAATCAGAGCCAGGCACCATCACCATGGCAGCCTTGACTGGAGCTGGCCTCTGGCCATTGTTCTGTTTACATACACGTAAATGATATTTCAATCACACCTGTTGATACTGCACAAGACAGATGGCTTTTAACTGACTGCACACACACATGCTGTACTTTCAAAAGAGCAGTTTTCATTAGCTACATAGAAGCTTAGGCTTTCAACATAATACAGAGAGATTAACAGGAGAGACACTTTGCATGTCATATTTTCAAAATAAAAGCTCAAAGCTCCTTACAGAAGGTACCAGGATACTTTTCTGTATGCTGGACTCTCAAAATGAAAGCTCAGTTATGTTTAAGATTTGTAATAAATGTCTGTACCAGGCAAAAGGAGCTTAGGAAGAAGCTCTATAGTATCCTGAACTTTCCAAAAAGCTCAAAGTCCCTATCAGGGGCCAGCAGAAGGGATCTATGTCAGATTTTCAAAATAAAACACCCTGCTACTAGTTACTAGGGTGCGAAGTACTGCACTGGCAAAATATATGCTCACAAATGTACAAACAAACTTGCCAGGAACTCTGTAATATGTTGACTTTTCAAAGTGTATCACATTTGATGGAAACAATAGCTTTCTATTGTAAAGTATTTCTTAAAGATAAAAGCTTCTGGCTGATAACAAGACCTTATCTGCAGCCTTTG
The DNA here is from genome assembly GCF_963514085.1 of Chelon labrosus. Classification (NCBI taxonomy): domain Eukaryota; kingdom Metazoa; phylum Chordata; class Actinopteri; order Mugiliformes; family Mugilidae; genus Chelon; species Chelon labrosus. The sequence goes on along the minus strand of NC_140348.1, from coordinate 1,813,340 downwards.
ATTTAGTTATTAAATAACATATAGCAAAAGCACTGGTACTTTTAATAGTACTTAAAATCTAAATGTTTTAAACAGTAAATCACTTGTAGTGGCCCTCATCACAAATGGCACCAGGTCCCTTGTCCTCTTTCTCTATTTCCTTACTTACGTTTTGTGTCATCTTGAACTTCAGCCCTTCACACCGTTTAACATATTACACTTTAGTAGACATTTAATTGCATTCCCTGAGGTGCCTTTGTCCTCTCAAATTCTTGAGCTGATGGAGTTTAGCCACTCAAGTTTTATATATTAGCTTCCAGATTCCTTTTTAGCATTTAGTGTTTCTGCTAATTCGGGTTAGAAATCAGCATTTTCCAAGATATCAGCTTTTATCTATATTACATGCAGTATTACAGTTTACCTTCATTTGGGCAGTGTGATTTATTTGGATTTCCAGCACATTCTGTTTAGATTTGAGTTTTTTGTGCATCTGTCGGTACTGACATAAGCCTCCAAATCAACATTTAAATTGTAGAATTTATATTGAAGCAGAAAGATTGTGATGATGGTTTCAGGCCGGGTTTTTGTAAAGCGTCTTGAGACGATTTGTATTGTTATTGACGCTATATAAATAAAATTGAATTGAATTGAATTGAATGATGATGATGTTTTGTGCCTGGGTTCCTGTATGGAATCTTTTAGATACAGGTAACCTTCCATTCATTGTCCTGATAATTACTTAGTTGTGCACATGTGTGACAGTACACAGACTTAAATGCTCTGAATGCCCCACAGATGTGTGAAGTGTAGTAGTGGTATTCCAGGTTTGACATGATTAGACCAGATTTAAGTGAGCACGACCACTATCATCAGCTGACTTGAGCATTTGAAATGAATATTCCTCCTACCTCACCTATCTCTCTCTGATTTGTTCAGGATGTGGTTCCAGTCCTGGTAGATTACTGCCTGCTGCTTCAGAGGGCGTAAGTAAATATATAACAAAGCATTCAGGTGATATGAATAAAATGTAATGGAAACTTATCACCGTTTTCATTTCATTCATATCACTTGAATATACATATCACATTAAACAGTTAAAGTGATTTTTGGGAATATAATGTTGAGCTTACTAAAACTGCTAGGAATAAACTCTTTACAGAATTCACACAGTTCAGCAATGTCTTCCATGTTGAAACAGTCATCGTTTCATCATCACTGCAGTCAACTGGCCATATGGGTCACAGAGGGAGAAGAAAATGGAGCCGTGTTTCATATTATTCAAAATCTAAAACTCTATATATTGATTGAATTCAGTATACCACCCAGCTCTAGTCAACCTTTATGAAACATTCTACAAGTTATTATTTAAAACTCATCAGAGTGACACATATTAACATTTCCTGGGAACTCTAAAGGATTGGTTGACTATTGATTATAGGTAAGAATGTTGTAAAAGGGCAAAACAGAAATGAAAGTAGTTTTGTCTGCTAAACAAATCCATGACAGTTGCTCAATAAGAGGTAGTTCTTCAGAGGAGGAGGAACTGAACTGTCCTGCATGCTGATGACACAATCAAGCTGACACATGGATTTGATAGTTGATCTGCTTCTGAGAAAAGAAGTAATACAAACATCATTATTTCTGAACTGCCACTTAGATTTATCACTTTTGATAAGTTTCCCTACATCCCCCGCTTTGGTTGAGGTTGAAATAACTAAATTTTGTGTCTTTTTGTGGCTGATTGCGGTGATCTAGTGAGATAACTCTATTGCCACCATCAGGTTATCAATGCTGGGTTCTGTGTCTGTGTGCTCTCATGTACAGAGACCTGCTCTTTGACCAGATATATGCCCGACTGTGTGAAAACACGGTTGCTAAGGGTGTCTTCTTGGAGTCACTGGAGTCGTACATTATTGCCGACCGCCTTGGTCACCTCACCCCACCCATTATGAAGGACCTCCTGGCCCATTATCATGGCAGCGGTATGATGCACAGCTTGGAGAGATGCATTGTCCATCTAGATGTCACCAGCTTGGATATACAGCAGGTTTGTATATGTGTGTAGAAACAGTTCAGATCTTATTTACATGTAATCTATTTAGATTTACAAATTTAAAAAAGCTCAGTGGAAAAATATCCTTGTATTTTCTGATCCCTGAGCTACACACTTCCACTTATTTCATGTTCTCTTCTGTTTGTATGTATTTGTGTGTATACAGGTGGTTCAGTTGTGTTGGGAGAACCAGCTCTTTGATGCAATGATCTATGTATTCAACAGTGGCATGAATGACTTCATTACTCCAATGGAGGTAAATTCTCTGCTAAAATGTTGTTTTTCAATATTAATATCAATATGTAAGAATTACACACTATTACGCACCACCACCCTTTTTGGGCTAACTTGCTGAGATAAGCCATTCCACGCACGTATGTAAAGGTATATAACTTCTTACAAGAAAACCTGGAAACAAAAATGACATTGTCAGGATAATGTGGTTTAAGATGAGTATACAACAAAATTATCAGCAGCAACTCAAGTGGTGTATTAGTTCACCATAAAACACACTGCACAGCATTCTAATAAAATAGTGTAATGGCACTGAAGGCCAGTAATTTATAAATATAACTAAAAGTGCAGATTAAACCAGTAATTTATTGTTTATTCAATGTGACAATGGCTGAAGGAAAAATCGGTTTCTGAGTACCACTGAAGTATCGTGACATGACAAGGTTTTTCAGTGGGGGCAGCTGGCAGCCAGTGATCTATTCTTCAGTTTTTATTACTCTCTGCACTCATCCCCCCAAGAGTTGCACACAACCAAAGTTTTGTCGTTAGGAACCTTGGTGATGTTATTGGACAAGTGAGCTGTTTTGCAATAATGTGTGTAGAGAAAGTAGAGAACTGTACTCTGCACATAACCCTGTGGGACCCCAGTGCTGAGAGGGATCTAGGAAGAGATCTGGGAGCCAGTTGTGACTCTCTGTGAGGGATACTTTCTTCCAGGAGCAGCATGTTTGAATTAACTGACTTTGTAGAAATCTGTTTTCCCATTTGACGGTAAAGATTTGAGCTGAAGTGTAATTTTTATGTTAAAATAGCCTAATTATAATGACCACCATTGCATTAATAACAGCAATAAACACAAGTTAATATGTTGATATTGCTTCTAATGTCACAATTTTTTCTAACGCAGCTGCCAGTTGCTGATGGTTGATATCATTTAACTTTTCATACCAGCTTGCAGGGACACATAGATAGCTGTTAAGACTAGAGGCAACTCTTATTAAATCACTCTGAAGCTGTAACAGTCATAGCTATGTTGACCCCGTTCAATGGGTAAATTAACTGCTAGGCTAAATGGACACTGTCACACTGCATTGAACAGTGTATATATAAATAAATAGCATTACTGAATACCAGAAGACAAGAAGGGCATAGACAAATCGTAAAGAACAGATTAAAATGACATGAACAGAGTAAGTCATAGACTCACTTAGGAACATTTACAGCAGTCTTTTTTGTGAGTTCCCCCTGAAGTCAGCTTTAGTCCATCCGTCCAAGGGGTAGTTCCTCTTTAAAGGCCATGCAAATCCACTCCCATTGATGCTCGTCGGCCAGGGCTCTTGTGCACTCACAGTTAACGGAGTGTTGTTAGTAGGTGCACACCGCCATGCACATCTGTCTAGTCATACTTGCATATACCTTTACTCACACATTCACGTGTCCATATACACATATTTAAGTTTGTGTGTGGTAGCGTGGCTGAGCGTTCCAAGGCGCTGGATTAAGGCTCCAGTCTCTTCGGGGGCGTGGGTTCGAATCCCACCGCTGCCAAAGATTTTTCAGTGAAATCTCAAAACAGAAGATTTGATGTGTTGCAAAGGTTTGAGGTTTGACAGGCTGAGACAAGGGTACACAAACTGTTAAAGATGGAGATAAATGGCCATCTACAAACAATTTCCTTGAAGGATTAATAAAGTATTTTGATTCTGATTCTGATATGTACATACACGTACACTGGTGTGTGTTGGCCCCCTTCCTGATTTCTTATTTTTTTGCATGTTTAATTGCCCTCTAAACCTAATAGCTGGTTGGGCCACCCTTAGCAGCAACAACTGCAATCAAGCATTTGCGATAACTTGCAATGAGTCTTTTACAGCGTTGTGGAGGAGTTTTGGCTCTCATCTTTGCAGAATTGTTGTAATTCAGCCACATTGGAGGGTTTTCGAGCATGAACCACCTTTTTAAGGTCATGCCACAGCATCTCAGTAGGATTCAGGTCAGGACTTTGACTGGGCCACTCCAAAGTCTTCATTTTGTTTTTCTTCAGCCATTCAGAGGTGGACTTGCCGGTGTGTTTTGGATCAACGTCCTGCTGCAGAACCAAATTTCGCTTCAGTTTGAGGTCACGAGCAGATAGCCGCACATTCTCCGTCAGGATTTTTGGTAGATGGTTCCATTTATCACAGCAAGTCTTCCAGGTCCTGAAGCAGCAAAGTAGCCCCAGACCATCACACTACTACCACCATATTTAACTGTTGTATAATGTTCTTTTTCTGAAATGCTGTGTTACTTTATCGCCAGATGTAATGGGACACACAGCTCCCAAGAAGTTCAACTTTTCAGTCCACAGAGTATTTTCTCAAAAGTCTTGGCGATCATCAAGATGTTTTCTGGCAAAACTGAGACAAGACTTTGTTCTTTTAGCTCAGCAGCGTTTTTTGTCTTGAAACTTTGCCATCAGTCTCTTTCTTATGGTAGAGTCATGAACACTGACCTTAACTGAGGCAAGTGAGGCCTGCAGTTCTTTGGATGTTGTTGTGGGGTCTTTTGTGAGCTCTTGGATGAGTCATCACTGTGCTCTTGGGGTAATTTTGGTCGGCTGGCCACTTCTGGGAAGGTTCACCACTGTTCCATGTTTTAGCCATTTGTGGATAATGGAGTCCCAAAGCTTTAGAAATGGCTTCAGAACCTTTTCCAGACTCTTAGATATCAGTTACTTTCTTTCTCATTTGTTCCTGCATTTCTTTGGATCTCGGCATGATGTCTAGCTTTTGAGGATCTTCTGGTCTACTTCACTTTGTCAGGCAGGTCCTGTTGAACGATTTCTTGATTGAGAACATGTGTGGCAGTAATCAGGCCTGGGTGTGGCTAGAGAAATTGAACTCTGCAATAAAACACAGTTAAGTTATGTTTTAACACTGGGGGCAAACACTTTTTCACACAGGGCCATGTAGGTTTGGATCTTTTTTTTCCCCTTAATAATAAAAACCCATCGATCCCATAGATTCTTGATCAGTTCAGAGTATGGGGAGTTCGGAAGCTGAGTCAAAAGCTTGGACTAATTTTCATGTTTTCTGAGTTGTTCCTAAGCAGTTTTATGATGTGGCAGGCCACATTGTCCTGCTGGGGATGGCTGGTATCTTTGCTATGGGGTAGGGGTGCCTGGTCAGCAACAATGTTTGGGTCGACGTTACATGTCTAAATAACATTAATACCAGGACGGACCATTCATAATTTTTTGTGTGTGTACTTTGTGTTTATATTTTAGAAACTGTTTGCAGTCATTGGTCCAACACTGAAGGGTGGGAGGAGCCTGTCAGGTAAGGCTGGATACCAGATATAGTGGATGAAATACCTATTTTTAGCATCTTAATAGCATGTTTCAAAGTAACTATATCCTCTTCTTCTTGGTCAGATGAGGATGTGGTCATGGGAAACAAACTTCTGGTGTACATAAGGTAAATCACAAAGATATCAGTTGACTCTTTAGTGTATTGGACCATGCAGCTGCCGTACATTATGGCCAAACGTTTGGTCTCCACCTATAGATACATGCTACTGCACTTTTACTGTTAAAGATGAATCACATATGTAATGGCATTTGTGTATACAGCTGCTGTCTTGCAGGGAGAGCATATCCACGAGGAGACATCCCTGAAGATCTTGTGGTGCAAGTCAAGAACCAAGTATGTAGACGACAAACCCCATGGAAGAGGATGTCTGTATACTTACTTATATTGAATATATGATATGCACAAGAGTTTGGATTTGTGGTAAATGGTTAAAGCCTCAAAAGGAAAGAATGCAGGAATGTGGTGAAACCAAAGGCAGTGGTGAATTTTTCACGATCAACAACAAATGGTACAACCCCAGCAATGTCTCCATCTTGTTGCTCTCCTGCTCACCTAATCTCAACCACCTAGCGATTGACTGCTGTCCATTTGTACCTGTCCTAGGAGTTTGAAGTCATCCAGTCATCCAGTGCCATGGACTTGAATTTGTTTACAGCAGAATGACTCTAATTGGTTGTAGGACTATCAAGTTGTGTTCAGAGGTTGTTGTTTTTCCTCTGTATTGGTTGGAACACACTCCACAAAGTCTCAATGCTGTGTTACCAGATACATATTCTCATTATCATATCCAAATATACTTTTTACCAAACATCTGATATTAACAGGATGTGACTGGACTATAAGTAAATTCTGTTACTTTAGTTGTTACAAAGTTTTAACACATTTTTATACAAAGTCTTTAAAAATCCAGAAACAGGAGTTATTTATTAGGTGGTCTAAACCCTGTTGTTTTGACTCAAATTTAGTACTAGGGTCCTAACCCTGAAGAGGAACAGGAAACATACCTGCAAGTTGGGATGGTTTTCTAATTATAGGTTCTGTGAAATTTATATAATAATGAATTATGACAGACTTCTGCACTTTAGAAAACTGATGTATTTGACATGAAAGACGGTGTAAGGGTTTTGACATCTCCACGATCAAGCTGTATCTTTTCTTGTGGTACAACCCATTACATCTTTACATGAAGAGAAGCTGGTCTATAATTGGGTTGGTACTCAGTATCGTTTATACACTAAAAGTGTCTGGGGTTGTCTGTGCTGAGGCATGTGTTCAGCTATGTGCAAGAGGATGTTGATCAGGATAGTAGCACTTAGGTGTCACCTGAAGAAATGTAGCTGTATTAACTGCAAGTAAACTTACTAGTAAGCTAATGTTGTGTGTGTTTGTCTGTGTCAGGTGTTTGAGTTCCTGATCCGTCTTCATTCAGCCGACTCATCAGAGGAGGAGGAAGTTTTCCCATATATTCATACTCTGCTCCACTTTGACACCCGGGAATTTCTCAATGTCCTTGCCATGGTGAGATGTCTTCATATCGTTTCTTTATATCACATAATTGTTACCCACGAACCAGCAGAGAGGTTGTAAGGGACAGTCAAAGTACTTAAAGCCATGAATCCTAAACCCAGATCTAGGGAAAATTATGCCAGCACTGATGCCGGTTGTATGACACACATCCTTACCATACCACCCAAAGCTAATCATCTGATGTTTAACAGCCAACTGGGAAACATCAGGCCATCATGTTGTCTCACTGACATAAGAGCATAGTGGAGTTTCACAGCTTCAGCTGTGCTGTGGCAGAAACAGTTCCATATGCAGGTTTTAGGACCCAATGACTACTGAAATGACAGTTCAGTCATTTGGATACTGACCTCGGCTTGTTTTGCCAAAATAAATTCATAATCTTCATATTGTTCTCTGTAATATAACATTTGGTTCTTACTTCATTCTAGACATTTGAAGACTTTAAGAATGACAAGCAGGCCCTCGAGTACCAGCAGAGGATAGTGGACATCTTACTTAAGGTAATATCATTTGATGCTGTTGTGTTTGATGTCATATTTATTTTATTGTATTATTTGTCTCACTCATCTATTTATATGGGACAGCACATGTCCATTTACAAAAATGTTAGAACAAAAATGCCAAGTCTTATTAATACATGAGCATTGAGCATGACGAGAGGCTTGTTGATATTAGCCTTCTCTGAAAACACATGACTCCGCAAAACTATTTCCAAGACAACATTTTTCTTGGGTGTTGAACTCAGTCACAGTAATTCAGAGTAGCACTCAACAAAAATCCAGTGAACATTCTTCATGCATAATAGTGTATAGTGCATCTTTAGTAATTCAAATTTTTAAATTACACAAAATCCTAGGACTTTTAAAACCTTGCACACTTCTCACCGCATTCTGTCATTCTGACACCCAAGCAAGAGCTGCATATAAAAGCAGTGGCAGATCTGATCTCTTTTACCTTAGACAGAGAGAGACAACTCATGGGGAGAAGTTTAGCTAATTTCATAAATGGCTATTGTAGTTCTTGTGTTGTCTTCATCCTTTTCATTGGTTTGAACATTAGCATGTGTTTATTTTTACTTAGGTGATGGTGGACAACCCAGACTTTACTCCTTCCCAGGTGGGCGGGCTCTTCACCTTTTTAGCTCGCCAGATGGCCAAGCCAGACAACACACTGTTTGTGAACAGGAAGCTCTTTGATCAGGTAACCTGCACCCCAAAGATTTTATTAAAGATATTATCCTGATATGTTCACTCAAAGATGACTCACAAGATGAAGCACAGTGTATAGGCACACAAAGGCCATGAGAATATTTCAACACAAAAATATATCTTAAACTTTTTTTTTCCTTCTCTGCAATTGTTACAAACCCAGTTAAAATACTTGCTACCCAAAGAGATGTACCATATCCTTAACTTTAATTTTCCTCAACAAAAAGTAACTACACAACCAAAACAACATCTAAAATGGTTTGTTTGACCAAAAATGACAAAAGAAAGGGATGCCAGGGATATCACTTGAAGTGATCTGGTGTAGACTGATTAAGAAGCCTGGGTTTATGTACTATAGGTAGGTTTATGCCAACATAAACTTAGACAGACAGAACGAGAGGACATACGTGTTATTAAAGCAAGCTTTACGTGAATAGATACAGAAGTGATTTGAACTTTTAACTCTTTTACTCTGCAAATGTTTTTTTTTTTTTTTTTTTTGGTCTTTCTCCATTGTAAAGTGGTCTTAATTCTTACTATCTTTCCAGGTTCTGGAGTTCCTGTGTTGCCCAGATGATGACTCCAGGCACACTGAAAGACAGCAGGTTGGAGTACAAACTGAAAATTAGTGATCTTAACCATAGTAGTGTAGTCATCTGGAATAACAAGTTTGATATTTTTATTATTTTCTGCAGAAGCTCTTAAGTTTTTTTTTTCCTTAAAAAACAGGACCTTATCTGCAGCCTTCAAATGAGATGAACTAACTAAAAATGATTTAAAAATAATACCTGCAGCAGAACACTGGATTGAATCCCGTGTCCTACACATCTCTTCTCTCTTCTTCTTTTTACTGGGGTTATAGTTTTGTTAAATTTGAACTGAAGCCTTTAAAGTACACCATTACAGTTCACCCATTAGTAGAAACTCATTTTGTGTCTTGTTCTAGTTTTCAAAATGCTAGTGCATTCTACACGTGTTAAGGCATTTCATTCTGAGCTTCTGTGTTTGCCTTCCAGTTTTTATAGTGCTGTGTTTCCGTTCTCAGCTGCTTTAGTTAATGAAGCAGTTAATGATTAATATTTGTGCTTCCATGTTATTTTAAGCAAACCATTACAATATATTTCAGATTTTCTATCAATTCAGTCAAGATGTAAGCATATCAGAGTCTCAAGTCCATGGACAACCTTTTGTAGCTCTGTTATATGCCAGTGTTACAGTTCACCTTCATTTGTACAGTGACTTTCAGCAATTTCTGTTTTCAGATTTCAGCATTTTTCCGCAACATAAGTTTTCAAATTCATCCCTACTGTGGGATCTGAGCAGATCTGATCTGACTTGCTAGTGTTGCTTATTTTAAATTAAATGTTCTGAAATAGAACCTAAAAGAACAAAAAAATGGTTAAATGTCATGTGACTAGTCTTTATTGTTCCCGGTTTGTAGGTTCTGCTGGAGCTGTTGCAGGCTGGAGGTGCAGTCCAGTTTAATGAAGAAAGACTGTTGACTTTGGCGGAGAAGGCCAAGTTGTGAGTAGCTGACATAATACTGGAACCAAAGGCATTTTAATTTAATAACTGTACTTTGTTACCTTTGTTAATGAAGAATATCTGGAACCTTTTGTCCTTGTCTTTCCCTACAGCTACCAAATCTGTGAATTTCTTTATGAGAAGAAACATCTGTATGACAGAATCATTGACTGCTACCTTAACGACCCCCTCAGAAAGGTATCATGCGTTCCAGATTTATTGGAGCAAATGGTTGATAGATGTTCATTTTAATATGAGCGTTTGCAAGAGTGATGAATTGTGTCTTTTAAATGATGTGTGTGTGTTTTTGTTTATTCAGTGGGAGATCTTCAGCTACATTCACAATCTGCTTTCCATGCCTGGCTACAGCCCTGACGAGAAACAAACAGTCAAGAACAAAGCACTGCAGCTTATGCAGGTCAGTACATGTTCAGATAGACTTGTTGTGCTTACAGTGGCCAGGTCACGATGGTGGAAGCTGGCTAAACAAGGTCGGAAGAAGATTCTTCTCCTGAGCTGTGTTCTAAATTAGATATACAGTATGGTTGAATTTCATTTCATTCATTATCATTCGCTTATCTGAGGTCGGGTTGTGGTAGCAACAGGCTGAGTAAGGGATTCTAGATGTCACTCTCCCCAGCAACACAGTTCAGCTCCCAGGTCAGGCAGCTTATAATCCCTCCAGCGAGTTCTGGGTCTCCTCCCAGCAGGCTGTGCCTTGCAAACCTCCAAAGCGAGGCACCCAAGAGGCATCCCCATCAGATGCCTGAACCAACTCAGCTGGCCATTTTTGATACGAAGGAGCAGTGACTACACCTATCTCTAAGCCCAACCCCAGCCAACCTTCGAAGGAACCTTATTTCAGCTGCTTGGAACCATGATGCATCAGCTAATTAATTAAATCCACAAGGCACAACCGATGATGTACTTCCTGTGGCAGCAGAAGGAGTTCAACCTAACAAGACAGCGAAGGTGCACTTCTACATCTCTGTCATTGAGTGCATCCTCACCTCCTCCATCGCCATCTGGTACGCTGCTGCCACTAATAAGGACAAAGGCTGGCTGCCACATAGCATTTGCTCTGCTAAAACCGTGATTAGCTGCAATCTGCCAGGTTACAGGACCTGTTGGCCTCCCAGACATGCAGGAAAGATTGCAGTCAACCCTTTTCACACCTAGCAAAATTTCTTGTGAGTCAATCCCGTCTGGAGGGAGGCTGTGGTCCATTTGTTTTTTTATGCATATGTTTTCTATACCGTTTGTATGCAAGTGCAATTTTCTTCATATAGCGACATACCATTGTCACAGATAAAACTGACGTCAATAAGTGACGATGTTTCACTTTTCATGGTTGTCAGGGATTTATGCATTTTTCAGATTTCTCAAATTCACGATTGTCTCATTTCTCAGATGGCGTTATCAAGGTATAAGAAATGTATTTAAAAAAAAATATCAATTATTCCTAAAAGTATAAGTTCAAACGTATTCCTTTTATTTTACTATATTTGTTTGTTTGAATATAGTATGCATGTACTGTAAACACACCTTTTCATAATACTAATTCATATTTACTTACTTGCGTATTTAGTAATTAATCTTGGTTAATTTTTATATTAATTATTGCAACACCATAATCTTCCTATGGGGATTAATACAGTACTGTACCTGTTAGATCAATCTATTTTGCAAACAACATGTAGGAAGTGTCTGCTGTTGAGTGGGAGGAGTTCAGGAAGGTGGGTACTTTTTCAGTTCAAGTCTTTTCAGTGACTTGCAACAAATAGCAAGCTATTTTATTTCTTACAGTTTACACAACAGGCTTCTTAACCCTGTTATTCAACAGAGGTTACTTCTGGAACATGCAAATGAGCAGAAAGCAGTTTCTTTTCTATTAAATTAAACAAGACAGGACTTCTTAGAGTAGACTCAAGTAGACTGGGACACTCGCTTGAATTTAACCCACACTGTGGGTGCAGCGGACAGCTTCTGAAACATCCAGTAGCTGCAATTCAGAACGCCAGCACCGAGACTTTTCTTATTATATCAGGGATTTTCAACATGGAAGTCTGTACCCTACCCTCTCCTGTAGATTCATAGTAGCACCACATTGTAAAGGGGTGCAATACATGTTGTTTGCCTCTCTCTGTTCTCCCTGGCATTATGTGAAGCTCACTTGTTGTTCTCTCTCAAGTATACCACCACACACTAACCCGCCATAGAGTTCTCCATTGCAGGCCTGATGCCTTGACTGCACCACACACCAAAGCCAGTTTAAATGGTTCATGAAGTTTACATGGCGTTAGGGAAAACTGGACATTGTGTTATACATTTCATAATTCATTCACTGTAGTATTTTGGAATATGATGTAATTATTTGCTGATACAAACCACCTAATACTTACACAAGCGAATGAGGGGAGTACTGCCACTTTTCTTTTTATTGTTCACTTAAAACACTGGCCAGCACCACCAATAATTTTAGCAAAACACATTTTTGACTCTTTTCCTCCCAGCAGATAGGAGCAGTTTACCTGATTTGGTGATGGTGACAAAGAGTAGATTTTATGATTTTCTATGAATAAAACACAGCCATATGTTTACAGGAGCTGGTGACCCTTGACCCCAGCAAATCAGCCGACCTTGTGGTGTTTCACTTTACGGAAGAGGTGCAGCAAATCATCTCTGAGCTTCAGGTAAGGTCAACATAAATGTGATGATTCTATTGCTAAAGCACTTAAACTGATCAGGGAAAGGTGAAGGAATGTGTAACTGTAAGCTGATGAAAAGGACCAAGCTTTAAATGTATTGCAGCCACTTAAGCTTACTTTGGTTTATTTATTTATTCTCTTTTAATGGCTGTCTTGTATACACAAACTCACTATGACTGTCATTCATGTTGCTCTGCTAATTTCTTTACTTTGCATTCTTTTGAGTTCTTTAATTAATCACATACATTTTCAACCACATATACCAGTGCATTTCTAAAGATTCCCAAAAGCATGAGCTATGTGAGTGGATCTTTTTATTTTTTGGCATGCCAGAAAAAGTTTTGGGAACCACCAAGTTGTATATTCTATATCAAAACAGGCATTCTTACTGGACCGTGATAATGAGTATACTAATAGACATTATAGATTATAAAAAACTATGGATGTTATAACAGTATCACCGAAATATGAAAAAGACAATGAACAAGAATATACAAGTATACAATCTCTCTCTCTCTCTGTCTAGGATGACCAGCTACGTTTCAAATTCCTCAGCTGTCTCTTGGAGCCCCGGTACTGTCTGCATCCTTCTACCTCCCACCTGTATTTCTTGGACACTGGACCGCTGTTGCCCCGTTCTTATTTTTCCTATCCCATCTGCTCTGTTATTCAGGGAAGGCCTACAAATGGAGTTCACCCTGCCTTTGGAACGTGACCTCCATGAGCTTCTTCTGGACTTACTGTGCCGCTTTGACCGCAGCCAGCTCCTGAGCTTCCTCAAAACCTCCCAGCACTACAGACTGGAGGAGGCCATACAAGTAATATCTGTTATACTCTATTTTATACTGATACAGAATCCTCTAATGTAAACCCATGCTGGGTACTGGATTTTTAGTCATGAGCAGAAGGAATGTATTTTCCAACAATTTACAAATTGTTACAAATTAGAAAGAACAGGAACAGCACAGGAACAGGATGCTATGGTCTTTCATCAGCAGTGGAAACTTTACAGATGTTATGTATCCTATCCCGGCACAGGTGTATTTGGAAGCATTTGATCTGGGATTGTCACCTAGCACACCTAGTTACTCACTGATATAATAAAATGTTACAGATATCTCAGATCCCATGAATCATTAACTTTTGACAGTAAGATATTAACAATAATATTGGCAACACATATGTATTCTTTACAAACGGTGTGTGTATATATATGTACTGTATAAAGGATAATCTGAGAGGTTAAAGAGCAGTCCAATAAATGTTTCAAATTACCAAATAGTCGAGGCCAAAGCTCTGTACAGAGCAAGGTTTGAACCAGATTTCTCCAGGGAGGATTGAATCCGGGGCCGACAACCTGTGTGTCAGCCCATATTCCTTATTATTTACAAGCTTTGTCATTACCATTTTTGAAATGGAATATGGTGAAAAGGAACGTGAGCTCATGTGCCGATGATATATATTTAATGATGATTAGTAACTGTCTTATTTTGTTACTACCATTGGAGAAAAATAGTCTGATACATGGAGAGGATAAAGCAGTCAGCATTAGAGTTTTCTTTCTTTCTTTCCTTCTTTCCTTCTTTCTTTCTTCTATTCTCACCTGACAACCTAACTCAATTGTTAAAAGGCTGGCAGTTCCTTCTTACCTTTAAGAGGTAAACAACATGCCCACCCTCTTCACCAAGCCAGATCTCATGTGAGACTTTCTAATGTTCCACGTTTGTTTGTTTTTTCTAGATAATGAAGCACTACCACTGTAACGAGGCTACAGCGTATCTGCTTGAGAAGAAGGGTGACGTGCAAGGGGCGTTTGCTGTCTTGTTGGAGGTAGTTGAAAAACACAAGGAGTAGATTGAATAGATTGATTGATGCACTAATTGTTCTTCATTTACCTATTTTGTCTTTTATTCCCTTTGAAGACACTGAAGGAAAAACTGTGTCTCCTCACTGCTGAGAGTGACAAAGGAGTTGAAGGACAAGCTGGGACACGGGATGATGACGAGACAGACAACGAATCAACGCTGATGAGAGTAAAGGAATCGCTGAATGACATCATTGCCTTCTGCCAACGAAGCTGTCAGAACCTTGATAGCCAACAGAGAGAGGTAGGTTCAGCGTGTGTGTGTTTAGTGGAGGGAGACTGTCATCATCACAACTCATTTATGGCTTCCTTGTGTCACAGGTTTTATGGTTTCCACTTTTGGACACCATGATGGCTTCTCAGAAACAAGTGAAGGGGCTTAATGCCAAACATACCTCTGAGGGTAAACACAGACACACACACAGACACACACAGACAGTTGTTTGTATCATTACACATGAAGTCCCTTGTTTTTTTGCTCAAATGTGGACCTTAATCCTCCATCTTTTTTACGTTGGTCTTTGCTGGACTCCTTGGAATGCAAAATATGGTTGTTTATCTCTCTGGAGCAAAAGCCTCTCTACCCACATATTTTGAAAGTAGCTATTTTTCATTTTTCATACATATTAAATAAAAATCAGTTTTGAATGACTAGTCTTCACTTAATGGAATGCAACTTATTTAAAAAAGTCTTGAGCCTTAGTGGGGAAATTATCTTTTTTTTCTGCCATGACAAGGATTTGTTCTGTTGAGAATGGTGATATTGTATATGTATATATATTAATGATGTTTGTGAATGTCTTAGTGCTAAAGCAGCTGACAATGAAGGTTCTCAACTGTATGAGCAGCTTTATTTCTCTACCTGCCATCATTCAACAAATACTGCAGGTGTGTATGTTTGGTTTTCTCCGCTCTTTTATCTTCTTGGTTATAATGCTCTCCTAGATAGGAAACCAGCTTAAACTTCCCCACGCATACATTTTTTGTTTTGGGAAGTTGGTCAGAAGACGCTTCATTAGAAACTGATTATGCCCCTAGCTGTGTAATATTGTGTCAAGATTTAAAACTAGCCAGAATATGTATCCAGTGTCTGCAGCAGTTTCGTTACCTATCCACAAGCATCTTATTTGCTCCAGTCACTGTTTTATTAAAGCTAAATTAAGTGGTTTTCCCTGTGTTGCTATGGTGTTTATGGCCATTACTTTTATGCTCTCCTACAAAGACAGACTTGGTAAAAAAACAAAACAAAGAAAACTGTAAATCTGTGTTTCCTTATAAATTCTGAACTGCTCTGATTTTCCAAACAAAAGCCTTAAGCCTTCAAGTTTGAAACAAGGATATACATTTCAGACAGAAGGACTACGAAATGTCTGAATTGATATTTATTATTTCAGTTTATACCTTGCACAGTATGCTGTACTCATGACATGTGATCCTATCTGCACTCTTGTGTCTGTCAGGACCCGGTCTATGGGAAAGGAAAGCTGTCAGAGGTTCAGTGCCTCATCCTGGGTATGCTGGACACGTTTAACTATGAACAGGTAAAGCAGCATGAGATATGCTACACATGTTCACATGTTGTCATGTTTGAAAGAACTGGCTCTGGAGGCAAAACTCAGAGTCACCAATGCTGAAATACAGTATAACTGTATGAATGGTGGTATACACCGATCAGGAATAACATTATGACCACGGACAGGTGAAGTAAATAACACTGATTATCTCTTCATCACAGCACCTGTAAGTGGGCGGGATATCATAGGCAGTAATTAAACTATTTGTCCTCAAAGGACAACAGCCAAATTGTGATGGCTAAACACCTGGGTCAGAGCATCTTCAAAACTGCAGCTCTTGTTGCGTGTTCATGGTCTGCAGTGGTCAACAGATAAGCTACTGTAGCTCAGATTGCTGAAGAAGTTAATGCTGGTTCTGATGGAAAGGTGTCAGAATACACAACTGTTTGTTGCGTATGGGGCTGCACAGCTGCAGACTATTCAGGGTGCCCATGCTGACCCCTGTCCACCGCAGAAAGCACTAACGATGGACACGTGAGCACCAGAACTGGACCACGGAGCAATGGAAGAAGGTGGCCTGGTCTCATGAATCACATTTCTTTTACATCACATGGATGTGTGCATCGTTTACCCGGGGAACATATGGCACCAAGATCCACTATGGGAAGAAGGCAAGCCAGCAGAGCCAGTGTGATGCTTTGGGCAATGTTCTCCTGGGAAACCTTGGGTTATGCCATCCATGTGGATGTTACTTTGACACGTGCCACCTACCTAAGCATTGTTGCAAACCATGTACACCCTTTCATGGAAACTGTATTCTCTGATGGCCGTGGCCTCTTCCAGCAGGATAATGTGCCCTGCCACAAAGCAAACATGGTTCAGGAATGGTTTGAGGAGCACAGCAACAAGTTTGAGGTGTTGACCTGGCCTCCAAAGGTGCTGGACAAACAATCTGATCTATGGAGGCCCCACCTCACAACTTACAGGACTTAAAGAATACACTGCTAACATCTTGGTGCCAGATACCACAGCACACCTTCAGGGGTCTAGTGTCCATGCCTCAACGGGTCAGGGCTGTTTTAGCGGCAAAAGGGGATTAACACAGTATTAGGAAGGAGGTCATAATGTTATGCCTGATTGGTGTACCAACCTACCATAAACTCTTTTTTTATTACTTTGCATAATTATGTAATTGCTTTGCATGCGTTACTTTAATAAAGAAACAAGTAATGGTCTATAGATAACTTTGTGAGTGACTTCAAGTCTGCTAATACAGATCTATATATTTAGCAGTGAAAAACACATCTGTTGTTCCTGTTGTACAATGTATACTCTTCTTTTGCGTTTGGCATTATATTTGTAAATATATATAAAAAAAAATCTCTCCTAGACTTTACTTGAAACAACAACAAGTCTGTTGAACCATGACCTCCACTGGTCCCTGGCTCACCTGCGTGCTGCTGTCACAAGGGGACTCCACCCACGTCAAGACTGCTGTAACATCTGCCTCCAGCACTACAAGGGGAAACAGGATTCAGCTGAAGAGATCATTGTGTTCAGGTAACAAACACTGGAGATGTACTACTGACTTCTGAGTGACAGTAAGGGACAATAAGCTATTGTTTTCAGATGGTATCATCTAACTCTAACATCTAATGATGTGAGAAACGGTGTTAGTTCAGTGCCTGATGTTGGCCATATCGTTTTGTGTAATGTGTTTTCAAAGGATTTCTTCTGCTAGGAAAATAGTGTGAGTTGTAAATTTGTTTTCTTAAATGAACCTAAAATGTCTTAATCTACATTTAGACTTTTGCTCCTCTATGTCTGTATTTCTACTATGTATTATTCAGTGATGTTTGTCATTTTCACAATGTGTTGCTTGGGTCGCTGCCATACCCCTTCATGTCCTCCACTCCCTAGTGTATTCTTGCTCAAATAGATGTTTTTATATTTATATTCCTACATATCTAATAAGTGATTCTGTGTATGTCCTGGCAGCTGTGGCCACCTTTACCACTTGCAGTGCCTGCAGCAAAAGGGCTGTGGGCTGGGCCTTGCTTCAGAGGTTCATCAGCGGTGGAGGTGCTACAAATGCTCGTCTAGCCATGGAGGAAGGGGCGGGCCTTTCTCAGAAGCAAAAAGAGGTCGTGTCATGTCTCTGGCACAGGTATGTGTGTTTGTGTTCACGCAGAAGGAATGCTTATAAAATGTTTGTCACTAAATCGCAGAATCCCAGAGACAATCCTTTCTGATCACTCCATTGTTATTAAAGGGGTGCAGATGTGGAGCTTAGAAGAACTGATCTGGGACTGTAAAGTAACTGGTTCTGTCCTCAGTCCCAATTCATAAATGACTGAACTAAATCATATTTAGTATACATAAATAGTATTAAGCAATGGCCATAAATATTGAAAAGTTCCCTTAACCTGTCTATTCTCCTACGTACACTGGCTACAGGATTTGAAACTAATAGCTCGACACTACATTACTCGGGTGAACATGTCAGATCAGGCAGCGTTGAATGCACCACCCCACGTTATCTCACATGAAAGTGAATGTGAACAAAACAGAGACTGCTGTGCAACAACTTCCACACTCTCACCCAGAAGATGGTAGTAATATACCTGCCAGCTGGTTGGCCAGCTGCCAATCAAACCAAGACACTGGTGAAGCAAGGCTTATTAGTGGGAAAAGCTACGGTCTTGGTTGGGATTACTGTTCCCTCACAGAAGTTGATGTTGTTTATGGTGCAGTCAGTAATGTTTAGTCTTCTTAACACTGGCTTTTGTCTTTGAGATTTGTTGGTAATAAGAGAAATGCAGAATACGACAAGGTAGGTCTTTTGATATGAGTAACGAGAGTTTAAGTATATCTTAACATCCTGTTGTAGCTTGAATTCCCTTCACAGGTTTTTAATCATGGAAATGACTACCAACTGTCAGTTGTATCATTTCTTTGAATATATGCCTTTATTAATAGTCAGTGTGGCAAAGAGGACAGTTTGTATTGTTATAGACGGTATATGAATAAGATTAAATTGAATTATTCTTAAAATTGTAAAGTCATGCCAGCAACATTCACCAGACCTGTTACAGCTGATGTAAAGGGCCTTTTTGTTCTGTTCTGTGTGACAGCAGTTATAACCCAAACATTTGTTTTAGTCCTGACCAAACCATTTCCTCCTCTCTGTGCTTCAGACTCATGTTACATCAGTACATCATGACACGGGAGCAGTGGCTCACAGGAAGAAGGTAAGGTTTTATTTAATCCCAACTAAAAATACCAGCACGGTGAAGACAGTTTGAGACAGCAAAGATGGTATGCTGTTTGTTTAAAGACGGTTTCTTTTTTTTTTTCTTTGTTGATAAGTGATAATAATTTGTAGCATCACATGTAAAGTCTGTGGGCTCTATTGTAATAGAACCTAACCAGATAACTGGGAGTCTAGTCCAGATTTTATCAGTGACAGAGCTTAATTAAACAGATTAGCACCAATTCTCACAATGAATTAGTTGCACTATACATATATACAGTATGTATAGAATTTTTCACATTTCAGCTTAAACTTCATGCTTTGACTACATCCTGTGTGGTTCTTTGTTGTGACCCAGATGTTTGTTGAAGCAACGTTGGACCTTCAGCAGGAACAGTCCTGGGATCAGATACGCTCTTTATACCGAGGACCATCAAGGGTATCATACTACATATATCACCTTTTAATCTAAAAATGTTTGTCAGTCTGGCTGCCTGCCTTCACCTTTCAATACTGAAAATGTCTTCACTACTTTTTTATCTCAAGTAGCTAGTAATAGTGTTATTCTTTTCACCTGTTATTTCTGCATAAAAATGACTCAAAACATCAGCAGACATTCTCCTGACAGTCCTGACTGTAAGACAACAAGAACCCAATCGAACTTATCAAACAAAAATGTTATACTGAAATGAGCCAATATTACATTATCTATGAGCCGTGATTCATATCATAGATATGAGTGCAAAAGTATGTGAACCCTTCTTTTCAGTATGTGCTGTGACCCCCTTGTTCAGCAATAACAGCAACTGAACATCTCCTGTAACTTCTGATCAGTGGTCTACAGCAGCTTGGAGGAATTGTAGCCCATTCCTCAGAACAGAACCACTTCAGTTCTGAGATGTTGGTGTGTTTCCTCCCATGTTTGTTTCACGTCCCTCTATAACATTTCTGTTGGACTAAGGTCAGGACTTGGACTTGGACATTCCTAAACATTCATCTTGTTCTTCTTTAACCATCTTTTGTATGACTTGTGTTCTTCGGCTTGTTGTCTTGCTGCGTTACCCGGTGCCTCTTCAGATTCAGCTCACTGACAGATGTCCTGACATTCTCTTAGGATTCACTGGTCCGTCAATGATGGCGAGCTGTCCTGGCCCAGATTCAGCAAAACAGGCCACAAAGTCATTACCTGCTGATGTTTTGAGTTGTTTTTTATGCAGAAATGTAGAAAAATGTATAAATTTGTGCATAAGTTTATGATAAAATAATAATAAGAGACATATTATCTGATGAATGACAATAATGCAAACTTTGGACAGCACTGAGTTGTCAGCCTTACAAAGACACATGTGTTTGTGTTGTATGACCATTACTGGACACAGACTACAAAAACAGATTTCTAACTTACTGTTCTTTTTGCTCAGTGTAGTAGTTCAGTGTTTTCATTTTTATTTGTTTTTTCTCTCTCTCTTACAGTTGTCCATGCTTACAGAACTGTCCCACTCCCATTGCAGTGAGAAGACGGGGTTTCTAATGTCAGTCCAACCAGAAACGGAGACTTTACAGCTTAAACTCGCTCCTCCACCTGTACTGGAAGAATAGAACAATAACTGGTTGAGGATATTATTTCCCATCATTTGTTCAGATTAAGGTCATGTGGGACAAAGACAGAAAATGTTTTCTTCCCCAAATTCTTCTTACCATCATCAAGCATTGTGTGAAATGTTGGTGTAACCTGTGATATTTATGTACAGAAAATGTTAAATATAGATAATACTACAGCTGGCTGAACCGTCATAACTAAACTACTACCAAACTGCAAACAATATAACTATTTTGATTTTTTTGTGTATCTTTTCTTTTTGGTTTTAAATGGACCTGTAATGCTTTTCCTTATTTTCCTCATTTGGGATTGCAGCTTTCTAGAGAACAGCTCATCCAGACAGCAGTCCACCTGCTAGATCACAGACGTGTGAAGCAATGCTACAGTTTATGCTTCAGAGCAAATCCAGTTCTATAATATAATGATGAATTCATGAGTGAGTGATTGAAGTCATTAACTGATTTATCTGAAGTCATTGCAGGGCTCAGTTGTCAACATTAAGCAATGATCCAACAACATCGCTCCTGGACTGTTAGCTGCCGTATCCAGATTATATCCACAGGCTTGTTTCGCGGTTCTTGCTATAATAAATAAAATAAAACCAGTTTGTAAAGAGTACAGCTCTAAGGATACACTCACTGAACAGAGCAAGCATGTGTAATTATCCAGTATCCACTGAATGAGCTGCAGACTATAAAGATATGACTGAAACCTACTGTCAGCAACCACTGAGGCAACCTTAAAGGATAACAGATATTTGCTGTGGGATTCCAAGGAGCTCTCAGTTGTCAGCATCTTCCTAAAAGGGTTACGGAGCAATGAGGGGGGAATGTTCATATTCAGGCTCAGGAGGTCACGTCCCTGTGTAAACTTTTGAAGTCTATTGCCTCGTCTCCTCAGCAGGGGGCGCCAGCTGACCGCCAAGCACTACTGAAGACATTCCTCAGAGGACATCTGCCACATCTGGCCTCTTTTTCTACCCGACTCTCCTGTTCTTCATTCTATTGTGCTGCTTATACTTCATACTTCCGCCTCTTGGTGGCTGGTGTCAGGGATAACGGTACAGATAATGATGTGAAAATAACTTACGTGCATAAGTTTGGGAGAGGAAATGCTACTTAAATGTGATATGAGTCCTGTAGGCCTGTAGGCTAATTAAATCGGCTCTTCCTTCAACAACCGTTAAAGCTGTGTGTCAGCCTTTCCTTTAACTGGAACTTAATACTAATTCAATTCCAAAGAAAATCTGATCAGTCTGAACCCCTGCTTAACTAACAGTGACAATTCATGTTTTTCTTATAGCTATCTCACTGTTCCATTTTTCTGTATAGACCTTTGTAAATAAATCTCCTCATTTGTTACAGAGCCTTGTTTCTGTTTCCTTTGATGCATAGAGCAGAGAACACTGAAACTGCCCAGTGCATGTGGTATTGACAAGTGTTTTTTGGTTTTTTTATGGAGTTTTTTTTTTTGGAGTTTATGAAATTCTTACGTGGCCTGACTGATCCTCAGCAACATACTTCTAGGAGAGATAGCAGTACTTTCATAGGTTGCTTGTGTTGTCTGGTTCATCAGATTAGAGAATATAACAAGTACATGCAACAGCAGTAATCATAATTTTATTACTGTATCACAACCAAAACTTTTTTTAAAAAAAAAAGAGGAGAGAATACGATGGGAATAACTCAAAGAACAAACCAAAATGTTCTTTGGTAACAGGACAGTGTGCTATGAAAGGAGTCATCTCTGTAGAGGTTTGTAATCAAACTGTAGAACAGGAGATTTGGCAGTAATAGATACAGCTAAATGGTGCAGGAGAAAATCTAAAAAGATAAACCGGAGCAAGAAATGAGGTGGTTCCTGTAACGAGGCATGACAGAGGAAGCAAAGAAGGGCATGGAGAGGACATTGTCTCTGTTCAAACTGAGATGAACAGAGACAGAGGAACACGCCTTTAGACGTAATCATGAGGTGTCCATGTTACAAATACTGTTTGACAGCATATCTGCCGCTTCTTTGTCATTTTGTAGAGATTTTAATGAAAAAGTCTGTAAATCTGGCAGCATGATCAGTCCTCAGAAGTCTTTATCCCAGCCAGACAGCTCATCAGGAGGCTCCTCTGTCTCCGGTGGAAATATGTCAAAGTGACTGTGATCCATCGGCCCGTTCAGCTGCAGAGAGAGCAGTAATCATATCAATCATGGCTCAGATTTGTATGCAAATGTTCAGGTACGACCTAGATAATCCAGATAATTTCGTTTATTAAAAAACAAAAAAAAAAAAAACAACTCATGAGTATTATAGCACATATAGCGACACTGACAATCAAAATTCACAGAACTCAGAGGCTGAACTCTCCATCAGTAGCAAGAACTATTCCATGTTAACAAGAAAACACCTTGAACCCATGTAAATGCAGTATACTCATATATACATGATACAGACAGGATAACGGATGGATAAATTAGGGATGTGCTTCATTTATTCATTTGATATTCCACTGAAAATACAAAGTCAAAGAAAGGGACATTAACTGTACCAATGTAGAGAAAAACAAATGATTTCTGATTATTGGTGTCATGCTCAGAGGAAAAAAGTGGTCTCTAAAGTGGTTAAAAAAATAGATTTAAATAAAAAAAAAAGAAAAGAAAGAAAGTAGACTGTGTAACCTGTGGTCTCAGAGTCCCGATCTATCATTTCAGACGGGTAGTTTTAGGTTCTGCACTTCTGGCTAAATTGTTTACTTGTCATTATTTTATCCTCTGCTGGACAACTTGTGTTAATAGCTGTCACTGTGCACTTCAACTAACCTCCTCCATTGCCTTTATTCTGAGGTACTGAAGCAACCCTGTTGGTAACTGGTAAATTGCATTAAGCTACAGATCTTCCAAAGTGAAAATGGAAAGAGGCAGGACTGTGTTCCGCATTCTCTATCCATGACGAACTCAAGGTGTGTTGTCATCAAGTACGCTGCTTCTCCTGTTACAAAATGACAATTCTGCATCTTCCCATCCTCCAGAGCATGTACTTCAGAGATGAACTCGCCGAGTCCATCTGCCTTGCTGAGGTCACAATGTACATCTGTGTAATTTCAACAAGTGAGTACAGTACATTATAGACATACACTGCCTGGCCAAATAAAAAGTCACCCCCTGGACTTAACGAAGCAAATAGGTACGAGCCTCCTATTGGATAATCACTGCATGGGCAATTATCTTTCAGCTGGCAACAAGTTATTTAACACCAACTGATGCAATGAGTAGCTTCTCATTTCTTAAGAAAACCACTAATACTACTACTTTTTTTATGCAAGGGAGCATAAAGATTGGACTCTGGAGCAATGGGGGCATCAGGGTAAGAAGAGAGGCAGATGAAGTGATGCACCCATCCTGCCTAGTGCCTACTGTACAAGCCTGTGGGGGCAGTGCTATGATCTGGGGTTGCTGCAGTTGCTCAGGTCTAGGTTCAGCAACATTATGTGTCCAAAGAATGAGGTCAGCTGACTACCTGAATATACTGAATGACCAGGTTATTCCATCAATGGATTTTTTCTTCCCTGATGACACGGGCATATCCCAAGATGACAATACCAGGATTCATCGGGCTCAAATTGAGAAAGAGTGGTTCAGGGAGCATGAGACATCATTTTCACACATGGATCTTGTGACATTGCAGAAATTTATTGAAACAATGCCACAGCAAATGCGTGCTGTAATCAAAGCTAAAGGCGATCCAATGAAATATTAGAGTGTGTGACCTTTTTTTTTTGGCCAGACAGTGTATCTAGTATTTTCTGCCCTTCCACGTTTATGTCCTCTGTACAAGATGACACTCTCCATGACCCCCCAGGTATTGAAGGCACAAAGACTACTGATAGACTTCCAGACTTTAAAAACTGGAAATGCTAGATGAATGAATAAGACACAGACCAAAAAGGACGCATAAAGCCAGCATTCAAAGGATTATTCCCCATTCATCCAATTCTCACCAAACTTGGCATATATCATATATGGACAAGCACCCCAACTTTTGTGACCCTTGGTCTCTAGGGGGCGCTACAAAAGCAACATTTCAATATCTCAAAAACTGCAATAGCTAACGTCATGAAATTTGGCATACACAACCTTTAACATATTGTGTAGACGCCCATCAAGTTGTGTGACATTACGTCTACAGGGGGCGCTACAGGTGACACGGAAACATTTCATATAACTTTAAGGCCTATAACTTTTGAAGTATTCACCCAATGAAACTTAACAACCGTCATTATAATATGCTTGTGTACAATCATGCCAAGTTTCGTGAAATTCGGCCTGTAGGCACTTTTTCCTGGTCCCACTGTCATCTTTCGTTTTCCAGGTCCTCCTGCATCTTGATGGCTGCAGCCGTCATAGTTGACGTTGTCACTATGTTCTCAGAAAGGTAGTGGAGCTTTTCCTCTTCCCACTGACATTGTTGCTCGTCCATCTGAGTCTCCATGCGAGTCAGTGCAGCTTTAACTTTAGCGGTCTCCTCTGCTTGTTGTTGAAGACAGGCCTCTGCTTCCTTCCTTTTGTTTTCTTCTGCTTGGAGAGCTTCTTCTAGCTGTTTACTGTGCAGGGAAACATTTTCATGCATCTTCCCCTTCTTGTTGAGCTCCTGATGAAGAACAGCCATCTCTTCTTGTGCCTCTTTTCCTTGGGATGTGAGCTGTTCTTTCAATTGCTCTAACTCTTTTCTTAGAGCAGCATTTTCTCGCTCCAGTCAAGAGATCTTATCTGTCCCTTCACCCAGAATTCTGTTAAACTCCTGCTCTGAGATCTGAAGTAGAGCGTCGTTCTTGATCCCAGCGCTGGTGGGTTCAGGCTGGGCTGCAGGCTGTGGTTTCTCAGCTGTGTTTCCACGCAGCATTTGGAGTATTGGATGTAGCTGCTGCCGGCTGCTGTGTGGGCTCTGTAATAGCCTGCAGTTTTTGCAGGGTATAATTCGTGGGAGGCAGTTTGGGATTGACAGGTATTATTAGAGCTGCAGTTTGAGGCCTGCTGGACAACAGCACTTTAGGTGTCAACTCCGTCAGTTTTGGCAATGCTGAAGGTTGCACTTTAATCCTTATGGTCGTCTGTGCAGAGTTTGGTGCAGCTGGTACGTTGAGAGCAGCGACGGGAATTTTTGGAGCTGCCCCAAGTACACAGGTAGCTGTGGCAGGCACCTTTGGAGCTGCCCCAAGTACACAGGTAGCTGTGGCGGGCACCTTTGGAGCTGCACATTGGAGTATGGCAGTAGGCTCTACTTTAGGTGTTGTCTCAGCCTGTTGTTTTGGTGTGGATTGCCGTAATTTAGGTGTCCAATCCATGGGTTTTGGTCCTGGTTGGACTTTAGGTCTCATGTCCATCCTATATGGCCCTATCAAAGGCCTCATGGTAGCTCATGCAGGGGTTTCTCCAGCATGGGCTGGCAACTTCAGAAGTTGCCGGAGATCCTTTGGGACCTGCTTCAGGAATCTCTGGAGATGCACCACGTACAGCAGTAGCTGCAGCAGGCATTTCTGGAGATGCGGCAGGCACTTCTGAAGATGCGGCAGGCACTTCTGGAGAGCCGGCAAGCATGTCTGGAGATGCGGCAGGCACATCTGGAGATAGGGAAGGCATATCTGGAGACACGGCATTCACTTCTGGAGATGAGGTAGGCAGTTCTGGAGATGAGGCAGACACTTCAGTAGCTGACTCACGTACTGTGGGAGCTGTGACAGGAATCCCTGGAGCTGCATCAGGTACTGTGAGAGCTGTTTCAGGTACTTCAGCTTCTGTTGCTGGTATCTCGGCAGCTGTGGGGGACAGTTTAGGCCATGTGGCAAGGGATGCAGGTTTGGTTGCCTGTGTGTTTGTCGTTATCAAACCGAAGCTGATTTTAACAGTTGCCATCTTGTCCTTCTGTTTTCTGATTCCTCTTTTCAGGTCAGCGGCCTTGGTGTTCTTCTGTGCCTCCTGTGCGGGGGGTTGAGTCTGCTCTGTCTGTAGTGCTGGAAAGTCTTCATCGTAAGCTGCATGCTGACGTTTTGCTTCGTTGGCTGAGACATCTCTTTCCTCTGCAGACGTCGTGGCAGACTTCATGGCAGACTTTGTTGGAATGAAGACTTGGTGTTTAAAGTCACGCAGGATGACTTTAAATTTACCTCTGTGAACCTTGTTGCAGTTATGGTTTGTAGCTGTAGTCTCCATTTGAAATCGAGTAGTGTTTACTGTTCGATTCTCTGGCTGTCGCTTTGTGGAATATGAAGTAATCTTGTTTGTTCGCCGTGTGTCTTGTGGTAGGTACCGATCAAAAACTAAGTTATGGCTTTTTTTTCTTTTTTTTTTGCGGCGCCGGTTGAAGCCAGCAGCTGCTTTTTTCGAATTTAATTCACTTTTTGCTTCCCTTTTTGTGGAGATTACTTTTATACTTTTTCAGACAGCATTGCACTTTTTTAGTTTAGTTTTTTATTGGGAGTCTCGCCATAGCCAAATATTTTTAACAACATCCAGACCGGCCGGTGTAACTATGCAAGAAACAGCCAGCGTGCACATTGTTTACAGGAGGGAACAGCTGATCGCCCTGCGTAGCGCTGTAGTGTTCCCTAGGGAGAGACATGAGATCCCCCTGGAGATACTTCGTAAGACCTGCTGTGGATGCCGAGTAGGAAAACAACATCAAGAAAAGAAGAGACGCTTCACTTCTCAGCGCTGTTCTCCCCTCTGTTACCATGGGCAACGTGAGATCGCTGCCACATAAGACGTTCGAACTGGCCGCACTCTGCAGGAGGGGACAGAGCGGGCTCTGCCTTCTGAGGAGACTGAGGTCTTTTGGAGTGAAAGGGGCACTCCTGAAGACCTTCTTTGGCTCTGTAGTGGCGTCTGCCATCCTGTGTGGAGTGGTCTGCTGGAGCAGTGGCATCGCAGAGAGGGAAAGGAAGAAGCTGGATAAGATCATCAGGAAGTCCAGCTCTGTCCTGGGCTGCCCCTTGGACTCGGTGGGGGAGGTGGGTGACAGGAGAGTCCTGGCTAAATTGTCCTCGATGCTGGACGATGAGTCCCACCCCCTGCACGGTGGCCTGCCGGAGTTGAGGAGCAGCTTCAGTGACAGACTGCTTCACCCTCGATGTGTGAAGGAAAGATACAGAAGGTCTTTCCTTCCTGCTGCTGTTAGACTCCACAACGAGCACTCCTAATATGTGCAATATTATTCCACCTTATGGTGTAATAACACCAGTCTGTGCAATATATCTATCATCTGTTCTATCTCTGTCACTTCTGCATGCTGTTGCAAACTGCAATTTCCCCATTGTGGGACAAATAAAGGTTTTCTTATTCTTATTCTATTTAAACTCTTGTTAAAATTCTCCAGATCAAAGGCAGACTTTGATGACCATTGCTCTTTGATGACATCACATTCCATCAAAGAATCTGACTTGGTGATGTCAGCTTCTCTGATGACATCACATTCCATCAAAGAATCATCACTCCATCACCAAGTCAGAGTCTTTGATGGAATGTGATGTCATCAGCGAAGCTGTCATCACAGTCAGATTCTTTGATGGAATGTGATGTCATCAGAGAAGCTGACATCACAGTCAGATTCTTTGATGTAATGTGATGTCATCAGAGAATCTGACATCACCAAGTCAGATTCTTTGATGGAATGTGATGTCATCATAGAAGCTGACATCACCAAGTCAGATTCTTTGATGGAATGTGATGTCATCAGAGAAGCTGTCATCACAGTCAGATTCTTTGATGGCATGTGATGTCATCAGCGAAGCTGACATTACAGTCAGATTCTTTGATGGAATGTGATGTCATCAGAGAAGCTGACATCACAGTCAGATTCTTTGATGTAATGTGATGTCATCAGAGAATCTGACATCACCAAGTCAGATTCTTTGATGGAATGTGATGTCATCATAGAAGCTGACATCACCAAGTCAGATTCTTTGATGGAATGTGATGTCATCAGAGAAGCTGACATCACAGTCAGATTCTTTGATGGAATGTGATGTCATCAGAGAAGCTGACATCACCAAGTCAGATTCTTTGATGGAATGTGATATCATCAGAGAAGCTGACATCACCAAGTCAGATTCTTTGATGGAATGTGATGTCATCAGAGAAGCTGACATCACAGGCAGATTCTTTGATGGAATGTGATGTCATCAGAGAAGCTGACATCACAGTCAGATTCTTCGATGGCATGTGATGTCATCAGAGAAGCTGACATCACCAAGTCAGATTCTTCGATGTAATGTGACGTCATCAGAGAAGCTGACATCACAGTCAGATTCTTTGATGGCATGTGATGTCTTCAGCGAAGCTGACATCACAGTCAGATTATTTGATGGAATGTGATGTCATCAGAGAATCTGACATCACCAAGTCAGATTCTTTGATGGAATGTGATGTCTTCAACGAAGCTGACATCACAGTCAGATTCTTTGATGGAATGTGATGTCATCAGAGAAGCTGACATCACAGTCAGATTCTTTGATGGAATGTTATTTCATCAGAGAAGCTGACATCACCAAGTCAGATTCTTTGATGGCATGTGATGTCTTCAGCGAAGCTGACATCACAGTCAGATTCTTTGATGGCATGTGATGTCATCAGAGAAGCTGACATCACAGTCAGATTCTTTGATGGAATGTGATGTCATCAGAGAAGCTGACATCACCAAGTCAGAGTCTTTGATGGAATGTGATGTCATCAGAGAAGCTGACATCACCAAGTCAGATTCTTTGATGTAATGTGATGTCATCAGAGAAGCTGACATCACAGTCAGATTCTTTGATGTAATGTGATGTCATCAGAGAATCTGACATCACCAAGTCAGATTCTTTGATGGAATGTGATGTCATCAGAGAAGCTCACATCACAGCCAGATTCTTTGATGGCATGTGATGTCTTCAGAGAAGCTGACATCACAGTCAGATTCTTTGATGGAAGGTGATGTCATCAGACAAGCTGACATCACAGTCAGATTCTTTGATGGAATGTGATGATATCAGAGAAGCTGACATCACCAAGTCAGATTCTTTGATGGAATGTGATGTCATCAAAGAGCAATGGTCATCAAAGCCTGCCTTTGATCTGGAGAATTTTAACAAGAGTTTAAATAGAATAAGAATAAGAAAACCTTTATTTGTCCCACAATGGGGAAATTGCAGTTTGCAACAGCATGCAGAAGTGACAGAGATAGAACAGATGATAGATATATTGCACAGACTGGTGTTATTACACCATAAGGTGGAATAATATTGCACATATTAGGAGTGCTCGTTGTGGAGTCTAACAGCAGCAGGAAGGAAAGACCTTCTGTATCTTTCCTTCACACATCGAGGGTGAAGCAGTCTGTCACTGAAGCTGCTCCTCAACTCCGGCAGGCCACCGTGCAGGGGGTGGGACTCATCGTCCAGCATCGAGGACAATTTAGCCAGGACTCTCCTGTCACCCACCTCCCCCACCGAGTCCAAGGGGCAGCCCAGGACAGAGCTGGACTTCCTGATGATCTTATCCAGCTTCTTCCTTTCCCTCTCTGCGATGCCACTGTTCCAGCAGACCACTCCACACAGGATGGCAGACGCCACTACAGAGCCAAAGAAGGTCTTCAGGAGTGCCCCTTTCACTCCAAAAGACCTCAGTCTCCTCAGAAGGCAGAGCCCGCTCTGTCCCCTCCTGCAGAGTGCGGCCAGTTCGAACGTCTTATGTGGCAGCGATCTCACGTTGCCCATGGTAACAGAGGGGAGAACAGCGCTGAGAAGTGAAGCGTCTCTTCTTTTCTTGATGTTGTTTTCCTACTCGGCATCCACAGCAGGTCTTACGAAGTATCTCCAGGGGGATCTCATGTCTCTCCCTAGGGAACACTACAGCGCTACGCAGGGCGATCAGCTGTTCCCTCCTGTAAACAATGTGCACGCTGGCTGTTTCTTGCATAGTTACACCGGCCGGTCTGGATGTTGTTAAAAATATTTGGCTATGGCGAGACTCCCAATAAAAAACTAAACTAAAAAAGTGCAATGCTGTCTGAAAAAGTATAAAAGTAATCTCCACAAAAAGGGAAGCAAAAAGTGAATTAAATTCGAAAAAAAAAAAAGATCGAGTAAGAGCTGTTACAAGCAGCTGCTGGCTTCAACCGGCGCCGCAAAAAAAAAAAAAAAAAGCCATAACTTAGTTTTTGATCGGTACCTACCACAAGACACACGGCGAACAAACAAGATTACTTCATATTGGTGATGTCAGCTTCTCTGATGACATCACATTCCATCAAATAATCTGACTGTGATGTCAGCTTCTCTGATGACATCACATTCCATCAAAGACTCTGACTTGGTGATGTCAGCTTCTCTGATGACATCACATTCCATCAAAGAATCTGACTGTGATGTCAGCTTCTCTGATGACATCACATTCCATCAAAGAATCTGACTTGGTGATGTCAGCTTCTCTGATGACATCACATTCCATCAAAGACTCTGACTTGGTGATGTCAGATTCTCTGATGACATCACATTACATCAAAGACTCTGACTTGGTGATCTCAGCTTCTCTGATGACATCACATTCCATCAAAGAATCTGACTGTGATGTCAGCTTCTCTGATGACATCACATTCCAACAGAGAATCTGACTTGGTGATGTCAGCTTCTCTGATGACATCACATTCCATCAAAGACTCTGACTTGGTGATGTCAGATTCTCTGATGACATCACATTCCATCAAAGAATGTGACTGTGATGTCAGCTTCTCTAATGACATCACATTCCATCAAAGAATCTGACTTGGTGATGTCAGATTGGATGGAAGGCAACATTCCATCAGCTCAGTGTGGACACGTAAGATGTGATCTCAACCAACCAACCAATCAATAATCAATCAACCAATACATTTTAAATGTCTTCAAAAGCAACAAATAGCTTGATTCATCTGTAATTAGGGGTCCATGCAAACAAAGTTGCAGGATGGATCGGAGTTAGTACAGTTTTACCCTGAAAGCCTGACAATTATCCAGGTCATGTTATATCTAAGATACTGGCGATAGAGAGGCTGCTGTGAACAAAGGATGGGGTATGGATTAATATGTAAATGGCAACATCTTGTAGAGTTTCCACAGTGACGGAAGGTCTGTCATACAGGTGGTGATGGCAAAACGTAACAAGATCGAAGGGCTAAAGCTCTAGGGGGTAGAGCTCTTTCTTCTGTCTGTACCCGGCTGGCCTTAGGCAGATGGGTCCCTCCATATGAGCTGGGTTCTGCTCGAGGTTTCTTCCTGTTAAAAGGGAGTTTTTCCTTGCCACCGTTGCCTTCAGGCTTGCTCTGGGGGTTTCAGGCCGGGTTTTTGTAAAGCGTCTTGAGACGATTTGTATTGTTATTGACGCTATATAAATAAAATTGAATTGAATTGAATTGACACAGCCCAGACATTAAGTTATCTTATTTACTGGAGTCCCATGTAGATGTGACCCTCTGGATACTAGCAATAATGTAAGGAAGCATGTGAGGATGGAGTTGGTCCTAAAGCGTTTTTGTGTGTGTGCCTGTGTCAGGCTGCATCCTGCTGGGGACTGGTGCTGCCATCAAGGAGTGTCATTGCTATGGGGTGGGGGTGTCTGGTCTGGTCTAGGTGGGTGGTACATGTCTAAGTAACATCCACATGAATGCCAGATCCAAAAGTTTCCCAGCAGAACATTGAATTGGTCAATGTTATTTACTTCTCCTGTCAGTGATCATAATGTTGTGGCTGTTCAATGTAGGCAGGGAACATTCTTTCCATCCAACGGTAGACTGTTTTTGACAGCTGAAGGAGCTGCTTCAGCTGTATGTTTTTGAGTGGAATTCTGTTTGGGTTTCATGCATAGTGAGGTGTAATGCAGATTGTGTTTGTCTTGGACTGTGGTTTATCTGTCAAGGTAACTGGCTGGTCGATTAGAGTTGCAGAGTGGTAGTACGTTAAAAACTTAAGTTAAAGACTGTGTTGCGTTTCTTTTTACTACAGTGACGATGGGAGGCCAGACAAAGCAGCCTGTTTGGACTGGAAGACTGTCATGTCAACACTCTTTCGCAGCCGCAAATTCAGTGGCCAGGCTGGATGTGTAACGTTCTATGGTTGTCCCAAAAACACTTTCTTTATTGGATTTCAGTTCAAAGTGACGCAAATACTACTACATACATATAATTTAACTGTACATGTCTAAAGACTCCACCAGAGTCAAATATCAACAGTTGTCAGCTTTGTCAGATTTCTTGATCAACAAGGAGATAAAAGCACATGACCACAATAACCTCGTAAATTCAATTAAACTGAGATGCTTTCTCTATAGGTGTGTTACGGTGCTGTATTTTTGTGCTTGGAATCTGTTATTCTCTCACCTGTCTCTTAAGAGGTGACAGCAGCTTACGACATCTCAAACCCTCCCAGTTGAAGCCCTGGAACCACCTACAGAACAAAGAAAAGCTCACAGTTACAAAATATGATTCCGGTTTACTTTTTAAAAGAATGAAGCTTCAAAGACATCACTGTCAGGTGAAGACTGTAAGTACAGAAACGACAAATGACCCCTACTAGCTGTATTTTGGCACAAATACACCATTGTTACTAATCGGCTAATTAATAACTGTATTACACCAAATTTAAATATGCAAAACAACAAAACATATCCAGTCCTATCTAGCATGCTAACAGCATGTTAAGCTATCCTCCTCAGTGAATACAGGCTGGCTAGAACTAAAAGGTGATGTGTACAATAAACGTACTTGTGTTTCTTGATGTCAATGATGCCATTCTTTTTGATTCCCAGCCTCTCCACTGGGTTTATCCTAAGAGGAAAACACCGCCATGACTCATATGGTTTATTTTGTCTCAGACATGGCTTTAGAGAAATAAACGCAATGAACATGATGAATGTGAATGTGTTTCTAGATCTTGTTATTCCACACGACCACTTAGAGAACGATTTACTGATTATCTGTGTGTATATGACTGTATGCACATCTCATATGATGTGCAGTATCTGACTGTACCCTGATCTGATATGATGGGATGTGATTCACCATACTTGCAGAGTTTCCTGATGAGGTCGTCTGGACGCTTGCCTATTTTCTTGGGAAAATCCACCTTCTCAATGCCGTGGAGGACCATGGTGTAAATCTTTATAGGGTCGGAGCCAGCAAACGGTGGACTGTAAGGAAAATAAATGGCATTTTCTGGATAGCATTAGGCAAGGATTTTCACGGGTATCTTCTTTGTGCCATTCTCACCTGCTTCCACAGTTTAGACTAAACTTGGCTAAATTTGACGCGACTATCCGCTCATCTCGCTATCAGAAAGAAAGCAAACAATTATATTTGCCACAATGTTCACATCTGAACATAGCTTTATTTATTCTTCTGCTCTCTCTAGGCGAGAAAAACACTATAAAGCCAAGAGTTTATGCTTTGTACTCCTACATTTTTGAACCATTAACCATGGACTTTGCAGTAACAAGGTATTGATTTCTACTGTTTCTTGATGGAGTTAACAGGTTGATGGTAAAAAGCTGAGTTATTAAAAGTATCCTTGGACTGAAATCAAACTTTGTCTTTCACTGAGCATACATGAACTTTCTTCATCAGGCCTTAACTGCTGTGCTGGTGCTTTCACGTCTTTCTTTCACTTTGAAATACCAACAGCAGACTTAGATATATTATCTTACTGACTTACTTGCCAGTAAGAAGTTCAAATATGAGGATTCCCAAGGACCAACAATCAGCTCCAAAATCATGGCCTTTGTTCATGATGACCTCTGGGGCCACATACTCTGGAGTCCCACAAAATGTCCAGGTCTTTTTTCCTCGGCCAATCTTCTTAGCAAAGCCAAAGTCTGCCTAGGAAAATATAGATGATGTTCACATAGAATGCACAGTACTCTTTAGAAAGATGTCAAACTAATATTTTGAAGATAAGTGTCTCACCAGTTTGACATAACCCTCTGCATCCAGTAGAAGGTTTTCAGGTTTCAGATCTCTGTAGACAATGCCTATAGAGTGGAGATAATCAAAGGCCTCCAAGACACAACCGGTACAGAACCTGGCAGTGGGCTCATCAAAATAACTCCTGGTAGGTTACAAAATGATCACTTAATTAATGGCATAAGACAATGTATCCTCTAAATGTACATATTGCAGATAAATGGAAAGTGTCAGGAAAGTACATCAGTTGGGCGAACCATTAATCTTTAAACTTTAAAATGATCAGTCAAAGCAGAAGAGATTCTGCCTTTATGAAACATTGATATTCAATCTGGGCTCATTGCAGGCCGTGCTCCCTGTCCTTAACTCCTGGAAAAATACCATCTTTTGATGATATAAATTTATGGGAGGTGACCTACCTCTCCTTAATACATGAAACAAACAGAACTGAGCTATTTCTATCAGGACTGTTTTATGGGTTTCCATACTTTCACTGAATGTTTTGACCAGAGGTCTTTAACTGAATTTTATAGCCGTGTCTTCTAAACGCTGATCTGGCCCTCAGACTTTTGTGCATGTTGGGGCATGCTACATATGGGCCTGCAGATGTCTTCTTACCTGACTCTTATAGAAAGAAACTCCTGCTAATTATATGTTTTGTGTAGAACACCCCATAGATTTTCATGTAAATCCGGTTATGTTTGCCAGTGTGCTGTCTGAGTATTGTCAGGTTAATGTCTTTATGCCTTATCAAGCATAAACAATGTGGGGCAGACTGGATAATAAGCATTACATATACAACTTTCAATTTAATAAAAACTGCATCACAAACATATTTGTTTGTGGCTCTGGTTAATCTTCTAGGATAATTTATTACAGTGCAATGATATAGAATGGTGACAACACAAAAAATTCACACACAGTAAATTCAAGAAGCCTTCCTTCTTGGGGGCTTAGAGTGTGAGGAATTACATGTGATACCAACTTTAGATTAAACCTATTGCGAAGTCTGTCAGTTTGAAAGTAGCCTTTTTAAGCCACATCTCCTACTGCAGTAACATGAAACCATATTTGACTATACACTGTGTCAGTGTACTGCAGCAAGTGGAAACTCATGGGATTAATTGTCATAATTCAAAACTATAAAAAGATGCTTTGAGTTGAAATTCAAGTTATACCATATGTCAGTCATGCAACGTGTGACTGGACTGTACTTCATCAAAAAGTAACCAATGGCTTAAGCGTTAATTGGTCTGCCTCCATAATCCTGGCTTTTTTTTTTTCCAATCAAAACTGAAAGAACACTGCCAAAAAGCAGTTGTCTCCAGCAGTGGTGTGGTCAACTCTCTGATTATTTTTTGAAATAGTAATCTCTGAAAGGACAGTGCAAAATGAGTGTGAATCTGTCAAAATATCAAAATGAAGTTCAGAGGTTTCAGAACATTTTACACACATACGGGCAGCAGTTTAAAGTTAAGCGTTTAGTTTTGTGTTTCCTGTTTTATTTTGTTAAGTTCTCGATTTCCTGTTATGTGTTACTTCCTTCTGATTAGGTCATTGCTTTCTCCTTGTGTTAGTTCTTGATTTGTTTCACCTGTGTCTCTCGTCACCCCTCTGTCCCCTGTGTGTATATAGCCCTGCCTTCCCCTTTGTTTCTTGTTGTGTCATACTGTTTCATTGCCACGTTCATGTCTTTCCTGGTCATAGTTTTTCATGTCTTGTTCATGTCTTCATAGTGTTTTGATTTTTGTTTTTAGATATCCTGCCTCGTCTGCAGCACCTTTGGTTTTCTCAGCTTTGTCTTTTTTTCATTAAATGCCTTTTTGCCTACTCCTGCCTCATCCCTGTAAGTCCTGCATCTGGGTCCCATTCACCATTACCTGCCGTCCATCTTGACACTTTTATACTTTTTCATTGGATTTCAACACTGTCTTTCAGCTGTTCAAAACATTGTTTTGCAGCTTCAATTATGAAAAAGTCCAGTGGAACACTGCTCTTAGTGCAGCTCTCTAACTATCAGTTTCTTGATGTTTTCATTTGTTGCTGGAGAAGAAATGTAGCAAAATGACCTACACTCACATGTCCCGCAGTACAGTCCACAGCTCTCCACCAAGACAAACCTCCAGCAGCAGGTAGACAAACTTATTGTCCCGAAATGTTCGGAATAACCTGAAATACATGCACAGCCAACTCAGCTAGTATTCTACCTGCTGGCATAGAAAGAATAACAAAACATAAATAAAAGGTCACATCTGAATCTAGAAAATGCATAAAACAGTAAAAATAATAATAATACAAAAAACAATGATAAATCTTGTCAATGTGCTCTACATTGGTAGTCTAGTATTCATGTCTTATGAGTACACTATAGATATATTAAAGTATAGTAATAAGCCATCATGCCCAGTTGTGTGTACAGTACAGATTACAACTGCTGATGCTGCACTCTGTATTTTACAGCCCATGAACACTGACACCTTGTGTATTCTCAGATTTCATTTAACAATGCGAATGACATAAGGAAGAAGTGAGTCATAGGAGGACTGTGGTATTAGTGAAACACAGGGGGACAGTGAAGATCACATTTCGGGTGAACTTTTCTTTTTGAATGACAGTCAACAGACTGTGTACACAGGGCCCTTGTTCTTTAAAGTCAAAGTCAAGATAAATCTTTGCGTAGTGGCAGGACCTGGGTCAGCAGCATTCTCTGAGCAGGGTCCTTAGCAACTCCATTCAGAAACCAACATACTTACCAGCCTAGTTTTATCTTCAACTTAAGGAATGCCTAGAGAGCTATACGGGCTTACTTTCCTCTGCTCAACATCTAAAAGATGTTTTTTATAATCTTATAAAAACCAACCTAATATCTCTAATCTTGAGTCGACTTATATAAAAACCTTAATGCGTGATACGTCATGAGGCTCACACCTGATGATAAACGCTGAGTTTGTTTGCTGGAGGATATTTTTCTCTGAATAGATGTGCTCCTGCTGTCTGGTGTCCACGATGTGCTTCTTCTTAATGCATTTCAAAGCAAACGTGGAGTCCTCATCCTTCAACTTTACCTGAGAAACAGCAGAAAAGAGAGCACTGGGCAAAGCAAGACGCAAACAACTGGGGCTGGGTTAAATAACTGACAAGAAATGGTAAATATTACAGGTCAGCACTAGTTAAATGTGTGTAAATGAAATCATTCTCCAACCAGCAGTGGTGGTTTGCATGAGAAGTGTTTGAGAAGTGACATCTGATGTGATACAGCTCACCCTCTGCTTTCTTTAGCAACAAAACAATCTGCATTTCTTTACATAAGCCTGTGTTTGCTCAAGGCCAGTTCTACACAGCCTTCTCCAAGTCATCTACCTCTGTTTTTAGTAAATTGAGAGGGGGATAACTGGACAACCCGCTCTACCTACTGAGCCAGAGCCGCTCAGAGAGCTACTATAATTGCTTGTCAGTAGCGGCCATTTGTACAAGGTGTATAGCAAGCTACTATAATTGTGTGTACGTTGCTGTATTTTCACAACCCACCCCACAGTATAGAGCTCTGGTCACCCTGCACCAGCAATCACAACACCGCCATATTGGCAGCATGCTTTTCAAATTACTATTCAGTTGACAACTGCAAGCAACTAACTAACTTGTCCTTGTACCAATTACATCCAAAAATGGTAGACAGCTGTTGTGCCCCAGGATGCCAGAATAGTCGGGGACAAGCAAAGGAGAAATTCCCAAAGATCCTGCAAGACGGCAGATGTGGATTACTGCAATAAAACGTGCAAGAAGCAGGCACGAGAAAACGGAGCGGTGGGATCTCTCAATGGCACCATTCATTTTGCCAACAGAGCTCCGGGCGTCACGTGATTTTTTTTGTTGGTATCGCCATATTGGCAGGAAACTCTGAGGATAAACAAGACATTACACTTGGAAA
This sequence comes from Chelon labrosus, assembly GCF_963514085.1. Classification (NCBI taxonomy): domain Eukaryota; kingdom Metazoa; phylum Chordata; class Actinopteri; order Mugiliformes; family Mugilidae; genus Chelon; species Chelon labrosus. Next base: position 1,774,648 of record NC_140348.1, on the reverse strand, counting down.
ACGCTGGATTCTGTACCTGATATAAAGTGATCGCTACACTAGCCAAATACATTTCTTGAGGGATCCCACCGCTGAATGGCAGTGTCAACAAAAAAAGTCACTTGAAGCCCAGAGCTCTATAATGTATATTTTAAGGGCTGGGATCTGAGGGTCAAGTGTGATCAGGGGAGGGCAGCCGTGAGAGCAGAGGAGATTGATGGTTTACATAGGACTAAAATGTCAGGGGTTTAGAGGGGGGTCAAGAGAAGCAATTCCTAGACCCAAATGGTACTTTGTTGGAGTAATAACTGATAAGGGTTCCACCCAATGCATAACGATGGATGAGCAGCTCCTCAAAAGTGAAGCCAAAGCAAGTAGAGCTCCCCCTGGTGGCTGGCTGCAGTATAGGTCATAAGCTCCACCCCCTCCATGTTAGTGGATGGGGGTGGGGGTCCGCGTGACCACACAGTGCAGACTTTGGCTTCAAACTTGCAAGATGATGCTGCCTATATTCCCGGGAAAATAGCGTCGGGCACATTGTCCATATTTACAGTCAATCAAGCCTTTACGGTGACTGTCCGTTAGGTTGTTTATAAACCAACACAAATGTAATAGGTTTCTACTGCTTCAAGTTTTGAATCACAAATAACCAACATGCTCTAGAAAAACAACCAAAAATCAAAAATATAATAAAATAAATGTTTCTAGAATGATTCAAAGGCTATGCATAACTTTGTACTTGTCGTGAGGAGTACTGCATAGCCTTTGAAAACAGCTCTACAATGTATTGTGTGACTCTTGGGGGAGCTTTTATACTAGAATACTAGAACCTTCATAACCTAAGTGTGTGTAATGTCTGGTACAGCTTCACCTGTTTTCTACCTTGAGTCAGTGGGAAACAAAATGTTATTTCGAAGGGACTTGATCAGTGCTTGCTGGGGTCTTATAGTGTTGCTGCAGCTCACCAGCTCCACACGTCCAAATCCTCCCATGCCCAGTGTCGCTATGACCTCGAGCTCTTGGAAAGGCTTGTGTGCAGGAATGAGGGCAATCCTCTCTCTCAGCCTCCTCAGCTCCTGGGCCTCTGCAGAGTCAGTCTGAGGTGAATGGGGCCTGTGAGATGAATAACACAAGGAATCTGGTTATGTCCCGGCCCTTGTTTCTAGGCCTAAACTAACTCATCTGAATAATCAGTTTGTTCTATTCTGTCATTCTGTTCACTCACAGGGCATTTCTCCGCTCATCACTCCTGGAGAGTTCTTCCACGTATTCCTTCAGGTAAGCCTGAAGTTCCTCATAGGTTCCCACCATTTGGTTGAAATTGCTGGAGACAAGGGACAGAGGGCAAAGACAAGACCAATTTCATTTGTTTTTACAGATTTTACTGAAGGTGTCACTCACTATAGTAGTCTTTATGGTCAAATTTGTATGCTATTCAAAAAAGCCTTCACTTTAAGGAAGCGCAATGACTGCACAAAGATAACGATTACATACATTACATTACAAAGGATTACAGCAGATTACAACTGAACCCTGGAAACCTCTGTATGCGCTATGATTTCACTTCTGCACTGTTTGTAATAAAGGTAAATAAAGACTCTGCTGAGAAATTAGGCAACTTCAAAACTTTACGTACACTTACGGTCTTTAATGTGACCAAGGATGCACTGTTTGTTAACCCTTTATGGGGTGAGGAACCATATTTGGTAACTTCCCTACACCACCTCTCAGTGAGGTTTAGAAGCATGTTGTTTTCATCCAGCCAATAAGCAAAGATCAAGACAACATCCTCAGGTCTAATGTGGTCTGTAAGGTCCACCTCTGCATGAACGCTGAGCTTAACTGCTTTATTAGGTACCACAAAGAAGTAGCCTAATTTTGTCTGATGTGATAATGTGTATAACACAGGTAGAGCAATGCTATCAAATGCGGAGTTGGGATCTGAGTTGGGATCACTCAAATTATTTTTCAGATAACTAGGTCTGAACAGGACTTCCCACCAATCTTGAGATGGGTGCCAGGACAGCTGATGTTTACTCTGAGTTAAGAGTGCGTGTCATGAATAACAAAATACCTTATCATTAGAGGAGCATTAGCAGGATCCATCATGGCAACAGGTATGTGAAACGCAGGTCTATTGATTATGAGTCAAATACATGTGGGTGCTAGGTGGTTTTGATGTGATAACGGTGGAATCTACACAAAATATTTCTTTAGTTGTAACCTGACAGGAACAAAACACAGGGAGGAAAGACGATATTACAAAAATATATAGATCAAAATGACATTGTACTCATAGACGAATACTTTCAACTTCTGGGAATGAATACAATTTTAGATATTTATTTTACAACAACAACATGCCCTATGCAGATACTTACTCTCTGTCCACCACCAGGCAGTGTGTGTCATTCTCATTGCAGATTATGTTGGCTGAGCGAACATCCTCACTGTAAAAACACATGCAGTAAACAACAGGAAAAAAATCTAAGTCTGATAAAGCCTGCCAAAACAATGTGATTGGCCTGGACCATAATCAGTTCCCAGTGCTCCAATGGAGCAACTCCCGAACGATTCTCTGCAGCAAAACCTTTTTTTACATATACCTGATCAGAGCTTTTTCTCCAAAGTAGTTCCCGACTCCCAAAGTCTTGATTTTCTGAGGTTCAGCAAAGTCTTCTGTGCTCTGAGTGACTATGACCTACAGATGGAAAACATTACAATGTAGTACAATATTTGTTGTTCACTTTAATTATGGAATTGACTTCAGTTTGAAGACTCATTTGTTCATTTAGATTTGTTATCTTCAATAAGCCGGTATGCTTCTAACTTTTCAGGGCAGTCCACTTTTTCAGTGAGACTCAACAATTTGAAGAGGACATTCCAAAGCGCAGTGTGAGTGGTTATATTTCAACACAGCTGTACAGAACTACACTATTTGCCTCAAATGTACTAATTAGGGTTGTCTGAGACTTCAGTGACATGCCTCTAACATTCACTGTTTATGGCAAAAAAATATATGAATAGGTGTATGTGTATGTGACATAGTACCAGCTGCTGCCTAAGTATAAGAACTAGAGAAGCAACTAGCTTTGCTAGCTCCAGTTTGTTCTTCTCAAGCTAACTAAATAACTAATTTATTTTAGAGGGAGCTTTCTGACCTTTAAGAGGGCATGTTTCTCAAGACTGGACAAATATCTCACCTCTCCTTTTGAGATAATAAAGAAAGTGTTCCCTTCTTCGCCTTCTCGAATAATATACTCCCCCTTTTCAAAATATTCCTGAAAAGACAAAAACTCAGTTATTCACTTATGCATTTGTCAACTATTGTTCTTTAATGTCTAAGACCTAGACATCATCATCAGGGCCAGGAAAGCCTTCTCTGCTGGCCCAAACTTTATCAAAATCAATGACTTACATTTCAATATTTTTCCATTAATCTTATTAAATTATGCCCAGTAGCCTAATTTTTTTATTTCATGGCTTGTCTGTCTCTCAGCTTTGGTGCTTCTGGCAGCGTAACTTTGCATTAGAGCCTTTATCCAATCATATTTCAGCCATCACTTGTTGCTGGAGTCAAAGGAATCTGCCTGGGCCTTCACAATTAAATCTGCAGGCGGCTGAAGCTTGAAATTTATTGTAATGACGCTGTCCCTTTAAGCAATCACATTTCAAGTTTGTATTGTTAGGCCTTCTCTGTGGTCTAAGGTAGCTTCAGCGTTTTCGCGTCCTCTGTTTGGAGGGTCAGTGAGACACTCAGTTTAAGCCTTTGAAGGAAAAGATGGATATTGTAAGGAAAGGCTACTCAACTTCAGAGCTAGCTAGCCTGACCCAACCGGGTAAAGGGTGTGTCCACCATTTTCAGGGCAGCAACTATGAGAACTCTAAATTGTTTCTTAAGTTCTGGTGAGTAAAATGAATTATATTTACATCTTTTATGTACGTTTTTACCATTTTATATTGTCATACATTGATGCTTCTGTCGGATATGAAGTATGTGGCGCTGGTGTGCAGCTGCAGCGCTGGCTGCATTGAGTGAGAGGAGACTTTTTTAATTGTTCTAAGAGAGTTTATTGCTTTAGTAATGGCAATCATCTCGCTATATGAGATCTACGATACAACATCCTGTTTTGTTGCACATCTGTATGATTTCCATATGGTTTCTACAGCAGTGGGATCATAACTATCATATTAAGAGCTGTTCTGAATAAGGTTGGAGGGCACTGAAGGCCTAGGTGCAAAATGCACGGCCCGCCACTGACTGTAATGTATCATCAAAACATGTATGGACAGCTATAAACTGTGTATGTTGAGGTAAATACCAATGGTTGCAGTCAGCTAAAGATAAGCTGTAACTTGTGGCCAGTCATGAAACAGGCTGAGGGAAGCTCACTGGAAATGAAAATTGTACTCTGCCACAAGTACAAAGCTGATGTTGTGGGACGCCATGGAGCTCCCACGGGTGCCCACTTGGATGGTGCAGCCAGTAATGACCCGGCAGAAGATTCCCTAGTCACAGAAGTCACAGAACACAGTCCATAACAATGGCTCTGTGAGAGGACACTTGGAAAGTGAATGCTGTAAGCCCCTTGGTCTGATACAAATCCACTGGATTGTGGACACATTCAGCAATGGCTGTGAAGGAGGATGCTCAATCCAGGATTAGCAGCAGGTGCACAACATCCAACTCTACATCTGTGAACTCCTCATCACCAACACACTGACTACCACGTCTTAAAACAGCTGTACTGTACATAATAACAAACCTGTGCTGCCAACTGCTGTAAACTGCTAGGTCATGGCATCCACAACAGCTACGGTTCATACGTAAAATGTACATAAATGGGATTATATATAGGATTAACAGCAAAAAGGATAAGTGGGAAATACTCACCACCTCAAGGCAGTCAACAATCCTGGCTAGTTTTTCCTCAGGCAGTTCTTGGAGTAGAGACACACTTGTAAAGAAGCAAAGACATTCACCACAAATATTGACGTGACTGTTCACAAACATTTATGACTGTGGAACTGGTACAGCATGCAGTAATTGTTGAAGTTATTGTACTTATATTTATTCAGAATGATAAAACTCAGGTTATATACTGTATACTATACATGCATATACAGTTATATATGTTTGGACAAAAACACAATACACAAATTGCGATGTGAGAGGGGGTCCAAAACATCTTAGAGTTACAATGGTATAATGACTAAAGGCTTCATGTGCCTCAGTGACTCAGCTTTAATCTGAGGGGCCATCCAAACTGGAAAATGGAAAGGAACCTTTTTCTATACACACATTCCCATATTTTAAGGGTGCCCTAAAGTGATCTGACTCAAAAGCTGTTTCATGTACAGACTGGGATATTCCGTTAGTATTCTTCATCAGTTAAGAATGTAAAAGGTCTAAAGTTGCTTCAAAGTGCGGCGTTTGGATCTGGAAACATGTGTTTAATGGAGCTCACAGTGCAAGTGAACCGAGAAATTGTTAAGCTGCAAAACAGACTGCAGGAAGTTTGAATCAGTGGTCACATCAACAACGTGGTGAATTTTGAGGAAAAAAATAACATATTGGTGGATGTACACTTAAACCCTATTCATTACTGTAACTCAAATATGTTTAGATAAATAGCAAGAATAAAAATAGGTCTGTGTCCAAACATGTACAGACTGTTTGCATTTAAGGATATATTGTATATATTTACATAATGATGCTGCCACTGCCATTGTTATCATATATGTGACATGTTGCCTTATACAGTACAGTATTGTTAAAGAGACATACTTTAACATATCTTTACATGAGTAATTTTGTACCTGCGCAGAAAACTGAAGTACTCCTTGTGTCTAGCCTGTGTGGTCTGCATCATGATAGTCTGGAAGGTGTGACGGTCCAGTGCCCAGATATGAGACTGGGCCACAGCTGGATGAGAGTGGAACAATAAACCCTTCATTACTTTGTCACTGCGAAGGACACATAAGGGTCCTGAGAAAAAGTGTTCTACCGGGATTCTGAGGTAGCCATACTGGACCCTCTCCTCATGCCCACAGCTTGAGATTCTGTCCATGTGTACCATCAATGCATACCATAGAATAGGGACAAGGGACAGCCCTGGTGGAGTCCAACACCCACTGGAAACATGCTTGATGTATTGCCAAGGAGACAGATACAGCTCTCACTTTGGTTATACAAGGACCAGATGCCTCATAATAACGGCCCCCTGCACCCCGTACTTACTCAGTACCCCCCACAAAATTCCCAAGGGAACACAGTCATAGACCTTCACAAGTTCACAAAACACATAGACTCGATTGTCAAACTCCCATGATCCCATGAAGCAACTCCACAAGGGTAAAGAGCTGGTCTATATTGCTCCCTATCTCTGCCAGTCTGCAGGTACTATCTCAGACCTCCATGTGGCTTTGGCTGCCAGGGAGCTTCATAACTACCACATCTACCTCTGCCACTTTGTCTGAGTTTTTAAACTCTGCTTTATTTCTCAAGGACATGGTAGCAGGGTTCAGGAGATCCTCAAAGTGCTCTTTCCACACTATGCTACTTCCATACTATGCAAAAGATACAATCATGCAGTATATGGAAGAGTAGATTTATTTTAAAAATCATACAGGCAGCAGACACACTGTACGACCAAACAGTAACAATTCATTCATCTTCTGTGAATGGGTCACGGGGGTGTTGGAGCCTATCCTACCCCGGCTGTCATCGGGCGAGAGGCGGGTTACACCCTGGACAGGTCTCCAGTCTATTACAGGGCTAACACAGAGAGACCATTTACACTCACATTCACACCTACAGCCAATTTATAATCACCAATGAACCTAGTGAGCATGTCTTTGGATGGTGGGAGGAAGCTGGAGTACCAGGAGAGAACCCACGCAGAAACAGGGAGAACATGAACTTTAAGGACTCCTCTTCAGAGAAAAATAGTTTTGGGTGGGTTTGTATGATGGGATCAGACAGGGAGCACAACATACACCGATCAGCCCCAACATTAAAACCACTGACAGAAGAAATAAATAACATTGACCATCTTGTGACAATACAATGTTCTGCTAGGAAGCTTTTGGACCTGGCATTCATGTGGATGTTACTTAGACATGTAGCACCCCAAAAACTTGAAGAGGTTTCTTTCTAGTACTAAGGCTTTCTTCCACTGCCCAAAGACATGCTCATTAGGTTCATTGGTGATTCTAAATTGGCCGTAGGTGTGCATGGTTGTCTTTCTCTCTGTGTTTGCCCTGTGATAGACTGGAGACCTGTCCAGGGTGTACCCTGCGTCTTGCCCGATGACAGCTGGGATAAGTTCCAGCCCCCCCGCGACCCTTAACAGGACAAGCGGTTACAGAAGATGAATAAATGAATATGTAGTGTCGCAAAACATAGTGTCAGAGAACTGTGCCTAGTGTGATCTACCTCAAGATGTGTCATCATGGGTATGATAAGTCCAGCCTTAACCCCATGTAGTTCCATGTCTGCATTGTACACAATTTGAAGACACAACCAGGGATAGCTTCCATGTTCAATGCAATGCCACCTCTATATTGGAGATGCTCGGGTGGTGGCTCTAGCCTGCAAACTAACCTTTCTAGCTGGCTTGCTAGATCAGCTAAATCACAAGAGCACTGAACTGACTATGAAGGAGAATGTGGAGGTCCAGGGGCTGCTGCTTACGAATGTCATATACATCGGAGCAGTTGAGCTTTCATCTCCCCCCTCAGCAACAGCACCAGCAGCAGGAGGCCAGGTAGAGATGTCCATATGAGGGCCCTGGATTCTGTGCCCCAGTCCCAGCCCCAGTGTCTTCCATCTCAGCGTCACCTCCACAGGCATCCCACGCTCTGACCAGCCATGCTAAAGAGGTGGGCCAGTATTGAGCATTTGGCAGACGCTGCTCTCATGGTATAAATGTTTCTGTGTTTGGCATAAATAGTTATTATATTCACAGTTGGCACTACACAAGCCCACCATGTTGCTTCTGTGAAGGAGGTGGGGCTTTCAGAGGGTGTCACCCTCACATAGGGGCATGCATGGTCACAAGTCACACACCTGCATGACAATGAGCGTATTCTTTGTGTCAAGTCCCATCTATACAGTATATATCCTCCAAGCTATGAGCCGGCCTTACACTTTATGTGTTAAGACGCATTGATGTAATCAAAAGGTGAGAAATACAGTATTAAGAACCATGACTGGTTTGGCATTGTTTAGGGGGAAACGCTGCAGTTACTCACCTTTAACCGTGGCTGTTCTCTTGCAGTTGTACAGTATGGCCAGTTCTCCAAATGCTGTTCCAGGACACATCTCCCCCAGCAGCTTCCCGTTCTGAATGACCTGCAGCAAGCCCTCTGTGAAGAAAAGAAAGTTCAATTCAATTCAATTCAATTTTATTTATATAGTGTCAATAACAATACAAATCGTCTCAAGACGCTTTACAAAAACCCGGCCTGAAACCCCCAGAGCAAGCCTGAAGGCAACGGTGGCAAGGAAAAACTCCCTTTTAACAGGAACACATTATAAATTAATTGTATTGCTTTTTATCATGTAATCTATGGGAGATCATTGGCATCACAAGAGAGGTAAGACTGTTTTCTAATTTGCTTTATTACCAGTCTTTGCTTTTTCTATCCATTCATACATTCATAGTCCTGACATCCTTCTGCTCAGCCATGTTCTCCAGCAGATCCTGGTCAATCACTGGTACTTGCATTTGATTTTTATCTCAGCTCGAACATTTCATTGCAAATTTCTGGTGATTCCATTACAAGCTCCATATAGATGTTGGAACTTACACACCTATTTGAGGATGAACCCACTAGTCTTATATCACTGGCCTATTTTCTTTTCAGTTTGAATGCAAAACCCACGGCCAAAAGTGCGATTTGAAATGTAAATCTTCGTCTGGTCATCCTCTTGAAAGACGCAAACATACAAAACACAGAGGCTGGTTGGTGCTTCTGGAAAGGTTAAAAGGCTTTTGGGTTCTGTCTCAAGAAGAAGAAAACAACTTTGTTTTGCCAATGACATTTTAAGTACAGTGATGGAAAAAAAAATAGAATTTTGATTTTGCTTTTTTTTTTTTAAATATAGTCAGATAAATTGTTGGTGCTGACTTCTGCAAATAAAGAAAGCTTTTTTTTCTAACATTCAAAGGCCTTGAGGTCCCATCAGCGCTATACACATCTTGACATTCTGAACTGACCTGCCAGTACATAAAGGTAGTTTCCAGCTTCCCCCTCCTGGATGACCAGCTGTCCCTCGGTGTAAACCTTCTCATACATACAGTCCACCATTTCCCTCATGTGCTGGGGCTCCAGCTTCTTCAGAAAGTCATTGTTCATGATGGCATCGTTGATAAACTTCTTGGTGCTTGGACAAAAAGACGCAAAAGCAAACCAGTTAAGCCATATTATTTAGCTCATTGATTATCACTCTTCTAGCTTGGTCTGGAGTCTTAGACTCTGGGTTTTGCAAAGCATCTTGACACAAATGTGACAATCAATGTATTTATTTCAAATAAAATTAAATTAGAAAAAAAGTAATCCATGGAGTTATACATAAAAAAAAAAAAAAAAAAGTTGTACAATCCAGCATGTTTTCCATATTCAGATTCCATAAACCAGCTGTCAGCCTCGTGGTGACTACATCTCCAAGTTATTTTTTTTCTTCTTTTTTTTTTTTTTATTGGAAAGTACAGAATGCAGGAAAAAAATGTAGAGACTCATCCAAGCGTAATCACTCTAACTTCCTACTTATAACCTACAGGCAGTGTGTGGCGGTGTCTTTGGCTATACAACCTTGATTTATCTGCTCTCATCTGATTCTCACCTGATTCTGCACCTATGAATGGCGTAATTTACAAACATCAACTGGCAGGTTGTGAATGCTGTACAATATTTCTATTTTACTGGATAATAAAGTACTCTATAAATACAATTTGATAATTCCAACAGAACCTTGTGTTTATGGCTGCTTGGTCCAAGTCACTGCAGTTTCAATTAATGCAGCAGATTCCCCTAAGCGGGTTTGTGTGCGTCCATGATTACCACATCACAGAGATGATGCACTTGTCTATTCAGTGAAAAGGAGCATGATTGGGTCTAAGAGTACTGGGTAAGCATAGGTTGTGTAATTGAAGCCCATAATGACCCAGTCCCTCCATTTAGATCCTGTGGTCTTTTGTTTCTCTCCATATCTTTCTATTATCCTGCCATGCTAATAAAGCCTTTCAGATGTGGGGGTAATACAAAAAGCTTGCCAGAGCTCTCACCTCCTCCTGCCAATAATATTCTGTTTGTGTTGATCACAGCTAATCATACTGTATGAATGACAATGGAATAGTCAGTCTTGAGTAACTAAAGAACTGGTTGATTTCTTCTGATGTAATAGTTTTATTAGGCGGATCATTGTGGAACTCTACACCTCTGAATGAATGAATAATCAATCAATGTTCTTATAGTTCAATGTTATTATGAGGTGGATATGTTGAAAGACGTATATAAAGCAATAGTATAATGCATGTTATCATAGAGACTATGTATTGCACTAATATTCAAAAGATATAAAAAAAAAAACAAACGTACAGGCACAGAAAGTTCCTGCATCATACAAAGTCAATCACCTTTGAATCTAAATACAAATAATGTGCAAACCACCACTAACCTTAAACGTGATGTGTTCATGTGTGAGAAAAAAGTGGTCTTCACATACTTACTGGGAATTTTTGCGAATGGCCTTTGCGATTGATTTTTCCAATGATTTGAATCCGCTACAGAAGTTCTCTGAGGTGGGTTCTGCAGAAACCCCTTCTTTTGCCTTGAGCCGGCGGTGGACCTCCACAGCCACCCTGTGGAAGCGACTCGGACCCTGGTTGATGGCGCTGAAGTGCCGGCACCTATGGCACCGCAGCGCCTGAGGGGAGAGGCTCAGAGAGTTGTTGTAGCCAATGGCGTCCTGGAGCTTGTCAATCTGCGAGATCTTGGCCTCCAGTTCCTTCTGTAGATGCTGTAGCTGAACCTCCTGTGTTCTTAACTCGTGGTCCCGACGTGCTAGCTCTGCCTCTAAGTGGATGATCTGCAATCTGATGATCAGAACTGGTTCATTCACTAAATAAACATAAAACCAACTCCGCAAAACTTGACTACAGTACACAAACTCATTTAATTTGTACAGCCCAGTACTACATTAACCAATAAATGCATGGGGTTTTCAGCCAATTGTGCACAAACTGACTTTATACTTTATACTTTGTAATATTACAGTTGCATAGTACTTCTATATTTTGTATTTATATTTTTAGTTGTATAGTGATTTCTATATTTATACTTCTTTTTTTTTTTTTTTAACTAAACTGTTGACTCTGTGAGAGCCCTGCACAAGAATTCCAATGTGCCTGGACTGTTGGTTTATGCACAAATGGCCTAATAAAGAACTTTTATGAGCATCTACCAGCTTTTTCAAAATTGCCAGGGTAGGATCTGTGAAATTCTCTGGCTTCCCAAGATACAAAATTGTCCTGGAAAAACTCCTTGGGCTTTTTGTAGCTGCAGGGTTGAGGCAGCTGAGTTAACACTTGTATATGAGGTTCCCTTATCTGTCCTAACTTGTCTTGGTGCTGCTATTTGGACATTCAAAATGTATTTGTCTTATATTCACGGCCCAGAAACTAATTCACCATCATTAACAAAATCAAACACATCACCATCATGCCAAACAGGAATTTTCAACAATGCCCCCTATAATCTTCTACCTAAATTAAAAAACAAAAAACAAAAACACAATTCTACTGAGTCCTCAGGTGACACTATTGTCACCTATATGCAGTTTAGCATACTGTATGTATTCACTAAACCGGAAGGTAGTATTTAGCATACTACATTGTATCTGTAGCTCTGTCTGACACACACACACACAGATGTACATACATATATTCATAAGGTTTGATTCTAACCTGACAATCTCTGTGTCCAGGGCAGGAGGGTCTGTGTGGATGGAGGCCAGGCAGCTGTTCCCCTCAGCCCGTGGGGCTTTTATCGAACCGTTGCCCATGGCCAGGCACTGGCTGCCCACCATATGAATGAAGCTCTGGTCAAACTCACGACAATGACCGCCTGAGAGGAGGCTCTAGACTCAGGCAAGGTGCTTTTCTAAAACCTTTCGCGGAAATAAAAAATGAAAGCACTTTACCCATCTGCCAGTTATGATTCTTAATATAATGGAAACCTGTACGTTCACTCGCACAAATACCTGCCAGTTTCACAGTGCTCATATCTGCCAAATGTCACACATTAAAGCATGTCTAATCAAAATGTTAAAAATGTACAACAAAATATACACCTGTATCTATCAGTTATCCTGAAAAGTCTCAAATTAGACACTCTGTGAAGTCTACATACAGACACAAAGTACATTTTCCATTATTTACTCACAGAATGGTTGAGGAATGTGTCAAAAAATGATCCCAAAGCTCTGAGACTATACACAACTGCTTCATACTGCCTTCAGACACAGAAATGTCTCGTTTAGCTTCTGTCTACGAGCACAATGATACTTATCCATGCTAGGAGGGAGGGATCTCTTATGATTCCTGAGTCACAAACAAATTGGTGTTCTTATCAGTTGCAGGTGTCTGGCAGCCCCTGGTGGCCATGTGGGATGTGGACTCAAATAAAGAGAGAGAAGACTTTTTAAGGTTAATTTTAACTGCACAAAAATCTGACCACTTTAGTCCCTATCAAACAACTAAGGGTCTTCACAACCTGCGTTTGTTTGTTTTTACCTGCTCATCATTGCAGCACCTTGTGTTCTTCACTGTTAAAAGTCTTCCTTACATTGACTTTGAGTTGTTCATCCTGCCTTTCCTGACTGCGTCTTAAATTTGGGTCCTCCCTTCCCCTGCTACACCGTGACATTCCAGACCTTCATTACCTTCAGAGAACATGAAAAGGTTTTTATTATTCGCTTCATTCTGTTGTTTGACCCTTATGTACGAAGAGGGGTTACAGTGTTGAATGCCCTGCTATAATGTGTGCAGAATCTCTTCAAATAATGTGCAACCTAAACTGCAGTTTGAAGTTGAGTTGAGGTTAGTTTCAAACAAACTCACACAAAATCTTATGTTTTTTTTTATTATTATTCAGGGTCAGTGACAAATTTCCAATTTTCAAATTGTTTCAACATGTACTTAGCACAGAAATTTGACAGATTTCTTTTGACTTTGCAGAAATAAAATCCAAAATCGGTTCACAATATAGGAAAGAAATTCCACAAGTGTAAATAGTGCTTCATACAGGCTTAAACGACAGCATGCAAATTATGTATAATGCCCACTCATCCATTCTCAGAAGTTATTCTAATCTGACAAGTACAGAATTTCAAACCAAACAAATGATACATCAAGAAGTCTACCTGACAAAAAAAGAATTAAGTTAATTGGACTTGCAAGCTTTATTTATTTTTTTTTACATCTCATCTTTATCTTACTTTCCAAACTTCAATTCAAACGGTGTGACCTAAAGAAACAATTGTGCAACTTGTAGACTGTGTTCATTTCACCTGAAGAGCTCTGTGAAGCATGAGAACACCGTCAACGCCTTCAGTCTAAATTCAGTGTTGCCAGATACAGCTGATGGTTTCCAGCCCAAAAGTTGTTCAAAAACCACCAAAAAGCAGAACCACCAGGAATATTAGATCGATATTTGTTTAGTACTTTAACCCAGATTCCTTTCACTGGTGTAGCCTATATCATTAAAAAAATGCAGTCACATTCGGTCTCACACACAGGAACACGCAGGCACACACGCACACACACCCACACTGTCTTGGGAAGAGTAAACACACTTTGGTTTTGTTTCAAATCAGCATTAAAAAATAATTAGAAAAAACTGCCAAAATGATCCCAGACCTTCCCAAATTTTGTTCACCTGCCCAACTCTATTTTTACCTGCAAGATAAATGTCAAAACAGCTCAACTGGGCGTGAAACCACCCAATCTGGCAACACTGTCAGAATTACTCGGCCTCAACATGTTGCAGTGATTCACCTGTAGGATGTCCTTTAATTTCTTAAACATTCACGTTTGTCTGTAATCAAATGGTTGGCTTATGCCCCTGATAAAAATATAGACACTATATATAGTGTTGTGGAGCATATCTTATCTTATCTTATCTTATCTTATCTTATGTAGATCTATTTTATGGCAACCATTTTAATCATTATAACAACATTTATGAGAAATCCTGTTTTGCCTGTCAGTTGGACATGGTGGATGGTTTGAAGTGATACATGACCCATAAATATCTGTTACTGAGAAAGAAGCCGCCAGTCAAAGGCATGAATCAGGGCTGGTGAGGCTACCTGAAGTAACTGACCACAAGGTGAAGATGTCACTCACTACCAGTCAGGGTGTCAAGAGTAAATAACACATCCAAAGAGAATTAAAAGAAAAAAGGTCAGAAAAGCAGGTTAATGAACTCACCAAGGGAAGTAATAATTAAACATATGCACAAACTGCATTATCAGGTATGTGATACTATCAACATGTTCCAAGGTTTTGCAGTATATTACTATATCTCAGTTCCTTGCCAAAAAACGTTTTTCTGGATGAAGTTGCTGACAACAAAAAAATATATATTCTTGTATATTTACATTAACCCTCACATTCTTTTCCATAACCCAAATTCATGCAGTAAAATGTGTGATTCGTCCTTTACATAAAGAGTACTCTGCAACTACTACTTAAATGTACAGAAAAGTTCTGACAAAACAAACCAAGTAAATAAAGTTTCATAGTTTTGTGCAAAAATGGAAATTTGAAGGCTAAAGCAGAAAACTTCCAGATGCAAATGTGTTACTGACGCAAGTTTGTCTTAGCGCCCAACTGTAACTATTCTGAAATTCTGTCCTTACAGTGAGCTGACGGCTGCACAAGAAAAGTTGTTGAAGTCTGTGACAAAAATAAACTGCAAAATAAAATATCTAGATAATGCCATGTCAGGCAGAAAGGAGGCTATTGAAATAATCATTTTAAATGACAAATTAGGTCAGGCTAGGGCTACATGGTGGTACAGTTGTTAGCACTGCTGCCTCAGCAAGAAGGTCCTGGTTTCGAACCTACAATGGGGCCTTTCAGCTCCGAGCTTTCCTTTTCTCCCTGTGCCAATATGGGATTTTTCTGGGTGCTCTGGTTTCCTCCCACATTCCAAAAATATGCTCAATTGGTAATTCTAAATTCTCAGTAGGTGTGCATGTCAGTGTGGATGTCTGTTTGTCTTTGTGCGTTAGTCCTGTGATAGATTGGTGACCTGTTCAGGCTGTTCACCCCCCTCACTTCTGATGAAGATGGGATAGGTTTCGGCCCCCCTGACCTTCTAGAGGACAAGGGGTAATAGATAACGGATGGATGGATGGAAATGAAATCTAACAAAATCTAGTGTTATCAGTTGTGAATGAGTTTATCAGCCCTTCCGTATGATGACTGAGAGCTCAAGGCACTGCAACTTGAGCAACTTATCATTTTCAGACTACTGAACTCAAAGACTCAAGTTTCAACAAACAAATAATAAAGTACAAGGAATGCTTCTCTAAATCTGATTTTCAATCAAACCTGGAAAGTTATTATTATTTATTTCATATAAAACACTGACTAAGGAGATTAGTTTAATCTGTATGTACAGAGAGATTACATATTTTGTCATTGCGGTGTTTTTGTCTATAAATGAATTCCATTTTGGAGATAAGAGAAATAAATAATATGAAATACACCAACTTTCGATTCAAAAAATAAAAACACCTTTTTAGTTACACTATATCCTATTGCATACAATAAAGACAGTATACGTAGAGAATGCAAATGTGAAAATGGTAAAATCTTGGTAACAAGAGGCCCCAAAAATTCACAAATTGCAAATGCATCAAGAAACAGTTCATCTTCAAGTAATCTGTGTATAATCAGCATACTGAGTACTGCTTTTGATGCTTATTCAATACTTAACAATTGTTTCATGAAAGCACTCTTTTTAGAAACGCGGAGTACTTTTACACATACAATTCTGTGTCTTACTTTGTACAATAATTACAAATACAGCACTGAACCTTGGTGTCCTATTACACCTCAATAAAAAAAAGTGAAAAATATCAAATACGCATATTGTGTTTTGCTGTATTCTCTATACAGCACAATCATTCAAACAAAATGTCATAGCTGCAGGTAAAAGGATTTTGAAAAGGCAGTGAGTTAGATAATATCAATAAGGAATCATCAAGAGGGTCTCCCTTTGTTCTTTTGGTTTTTCATGGAAACACATGGCATCTCTCTGCTCTGTGAGCTGCTCTGAAATCTTTGTTGTCACAGTTATAATATTGTTTCACACTGAACACAAGAAATAGCTAGTGTCCATGCCCCATTTTCACTAGGAGTAAAATAGACTAGGTTGTTGTGTCCAGAAAGGCTTCGGTGACTGCGTACAGGATGGTGCAAGGTCTCTGCTATCCAGTCTTATTGCAGTTATTGTGCTTACCACTGCAACCGGAGCCTCCAACACTACTGGCCCTAGGTCCAGCCTTCTGGAAAAATGTTGAAATGCCAACTCCAGGTTTGGGTAAAAACTTAAAGATTCCTCCAAATGTCTTCAAGTTTCCTTTCTGTCACTTCAGGAGACGGTTTCCGTGTAGCCCTACTTCTTAGCCAGTTGGAAAGGATGTTGACCCTTCAAACATATGCATGATTTCAGTAAAATCAGTTCAGAAACATGAGCAAAACCATTTAGGTGTATTAAAAATGTGTAGTGCATAAAATGATTTGATGACCAGTGCATTGTCCAGAGTTGTTTGAACTCCCCCTTAACAAGCCTCGTCCAAGCTTAAGTTCCTGATTTACCTTTCCTGGGCAGGTGACTGAATTGTAAAAGTATATATATATATATATATATTGCAGTTTTAAACAAAAACTTTTTTCAGCCCTCTGGTGGTACCACCTGTACTTGGATGCTTTGGAGATAAATGTCTTGATATTGAGACTCTTTCAGACCAAACTGCTCCGTAGAAGCCCTGAGGGTAACAAGCTCCACTGGGTAGCTACTCAGGTAGTTTTTGTATGTTAAGTCAGTAAGACATCCTCCATCAGGTGCACGGTATCTTCAACACAACATGGCTACCTGCAATTTATTGTTTGACACTGGACTTACTCAACTTTAGAGCCAACCAGAGAGTTATTCTAAGGAGGGCAATTGAGGTTGTATGACATTTTATGCCATGCTCTTGCAATCATGCCGTTTTTCAGCCAGTGTGTACTGTGAAACTGTGGGATGCTTTGTATTGTTTGTGACACTATATAAATGAATACAACATAATTGAAATGAATGGTTTTATTGTGTTCTGCTTCAGCTAGACCTAATGGCTGCTGCCATTAGAACATTGTTGAACGTCAATGCAAATTGCTGTGTCTGGTTTCTTAAAGCAGGTCAATAGTTTTTGAATAATATGGACTGGGTGTGGAAAATAGTGTGAAAAGAGTGACATTTTATTTAGTATGTTGCCATGGAAACGCCTGCCTGCCATCCTTTCAAATGCTTGGGTTTTTACATTTATTTAATGTTAAAGCAATGCTCTCAGTGGTCAAACTGTTAAAATGGAATCCACTTTGTATTCCCATAGCTGTGCTGGGTTAACTCAATAGCATGTCATTCCCAGAATGAAAAACACAACTTAACTCTGGATTGCACTGGAAAGGCTGTTTATAAAAGTGTGTGTGGAGGGTTGTTTATTTTAGATTAAAAAAAATATGTTGGTACTTGTGAAACAACGTAATAATTACAAATACAACTATTCCATAAATCAGTCCGTGCAGTGATTAATATGTAAACCAAACTGGGTTAGTGTCCTTCAGAGACAATTAGCAAACTGGTATTAGTGTCCAAAGTGCAGTTTAACCTCGGGCTTCTGAGGACAGGAACTGAGTTTAAGATAGACTTGGTATGTTCCAGAGAGCACAGGTTAAATCCCATTCCATACCTTGGAACCTTACAATTTGGAATAATGAATTTCCATAATGGTTTTGTGGTTAATTTATTTATTTAGTTTTCTAAAAGGCTGGGTTTTGTCCACATGGCACAAGATTACACAATCATTTATTCCAGTAAGGGACTGTAATTAACCTTGTGACACTCTCTAACCTCCATAGGTGAGGTTTGATGTTTGTGAATTTTTCAGAACAAATGGTAAATCTTTTTGAGTGTATATTTAATTAGGATTTTCACTTTGAACACAATGAACAAATGCATACATTGTTATGATCAATATTACAGCAAAATGAAGGTCAGCTGGTGACTATGGCATGAGTTAATATGAAGTAGTGTAAAGCAACACAACACTAATATTTTATTGCTGGTAAGGATCCAACAATAATCTCTTGATGGCAACATCAAATCCAGGCAAAACACACAAAAAAAGCTTCGTCAAACAGCAGCAGAATATAAAGGATCAAGCTCCACTCCAGTCAGTTCCTCCATTTCTTCAACATTGTCAATGTTGAATGAAGTTAGCTTGCAGGTAAAACAACGTTGATCTTTAAAAAAAGAGGTTACAGTTTCCTTCTTACATGCCTTAAGGGTGAGCAGCAATATGTCCATCCAACAATATGGGTCGTATACAGTGCGTCAGATTAAAAGACAGGCAAGCAATCTACAAACACAACAGTTAATAAACAGAATCTTGCAGTTATAAAGCAGGGCCTGGCTGCTCATAAAACATGGCTAAACTATTTACAATCAAATTAAACCAGAAGAAATACACCAAAGGTTCTTTCTTGTGGTACAGCTAAACATTTGGTTTTCAGACTATTACATGCCTGAACTTTAAAGCTTCAAATGGTTAAGAGGTCTTGGTTGATACCCTCCTCTGTGACACAAGTGTTAATGGCAAACTATGATTGATTTCTCATTAACAATGAAATACCGAACCTCAGAGACTGGATCTTAAGGTGTCCCTTAAAGGCAACTTGGCAGGATGTGTTCTTTATATCATGCAACGTCAATAACTTTGTTGCACAAGCATTAACGCGAACATTACAAAATAACCTCAAAATAAATTAATAAGAACCAACTAACAGCTAATCAACAGATTCCCCACTTCACTTGGTGCTCACTTTCATATCAAAAAGCAGGATGGCAACAGAAGATGTTGATCTAAATGATTCTAGGAACAATAAGTATGTTTACGTCCCATAAACCTGGCAGCTTATTTTATTTGACTTTATTTCATTTTATGTCTGTCTTTGCTGGTCCTGTCCTTTCCACCAGTACATGCCTGGCAAACCAAGAACACGCAGCCTGTGATGCATGTTCCAGTTATGCTTGGTAAGCCCCAAAGAGAAAACAAGGCTAGCACAGCCCAAAACCTGACGTATTAACTTTGCATGCTTCTCAGTACAATATGAGCACATGTCCAAAATCACGATGTGCAGAGTTAAGACTGTGTGAACATTAGCTAAATTGAAACTTAACCCTTTATCACAAAGAGGAGAGTTCAACTAAATCTTTCCAAACACATAATCTTTCCAGCCCCACAACTCAGTGCAGCATGGTCTGTTAAAACAGAACAAAATAATGTAATACAATAAGTTATTAAGCATTATCCACTTCACATTATGCACAAATATCATGCATATGTAGTGTAGCCACATGATAAATTTTACGTATCTAATCATATTAAAATAATGCAAAGATATAAAACTCCATTACATAAACATCATATGTATTAAAAATAACAATCTGTACATATTTTTTTGTTGCAATATATTCTACGGAGATTTTTTTTTTTTTCTGTGTATAACAGAATAAGAAAAGATAAAAAAAATAAATATCCTATGTACAATCACACAAGCCAATCCAAAGTTATCGTCACTGCAAGGAGAAAGCAAAAGGCACAATATCAAACGTTAGTTCAAACAATGTTCCCGGTGAAGTTAGCATATGCTGTGAGCAGCTAAAGCAATCAGCAACAACACGGCACACCACTAAACTTACTTTATTCCAACACCCCGGTACAGGTAAACCATCATCTCCCTGTGGAGAAAAACAAAACGTGAAGTATTACTGTAGACCGCAGATATTAGACGTTTTTAATAGTTAAACCATCAACCCACGACATAAAAAAATAAATAAATGTGCATGTCAACTGTGTTTTACAAAGAAACACAGTTGAAATTCTTATTTTCTCTTTGGAGTAATAAAGATTTATTTTGGCCACCCAAAGTTGTGGAAGTAAGGAAGTTATGTAGCATTTCTGCATATGCATCATTCATCGGTGCCAGAATCAGAAATCAAGATTCATTTCTCCAAGAACAGATATTATTAGAATGCATTACTAACACTACTTGATTCTTCTTAATAACCCTTATGCTACAAACATTCATTCCAATCACCTTATAATATTTTAAGAGATAGAGCTAGTTGTTTTAGAACTCAAGCGCTAGTCTTTGTTTCTTTAGTATTTGTTAATAAAATAAGCATTGTGTCAGATGCTCTGATAATGGATTAATATACTTTATAGAAGCTATATCACACATACCATTTTATTTGCATTTCAAAATCGATGGTGCTTTTTGTTCCCAGTTGCAACAACAGAGAGCATTAGCTACAGCTCTAATTTTAGACACTTACAAACATACTCACCATATCAAGTCATATACTGCAGATACTTTGCACAGATACAGCATTTTGCCACAACACACTGATTTCAAGCTTATCCATGAGAGTACCATGTTTCCGTATTAGAAACATGATAGATGTTATTTAAAAAACCTGCAGCAGTGGTTACAATCGCTTCTAGGACCAGAGGATTCGTAACATTAGCACAATATACTCTATTTTAAGAATAAGAATTCACAATTTTAAGTATAGACACAATAAACAAATGAGACAATAACCAAGAAGATTGGAAGCCTCTATCCGTTTACTCAGTGGCAGTGAATTAAACTGGAGAGTAAATTTTGCGAGATATTACTTTGTGACACCAGGATAGTACGGTTGTTCCAGTTGAAGCTTTACAGGTTCTAGGAAAAGACTCTGACTGAGTCTGTGAAATGAGAATAGACCATTGGGAAAATCATATTTAACGTGGTTATATTTGCCACTGAAGGCAAACAATATTTTTAGGTTCACATAATGCCAGTTAGGCATTATTGTAAAAGAGGCTACCAACATTTTCC
The DNA here is from genome assembly GCF_963514085.1 of Chelon labrosus. Classification (NCBI taxonomy): domain Eukaryota; kingdom Metazoa; phylum Chordata; class Actinopteri; order Mugiliformes; family Mugilidae; genus Chelon; species Chelon labrosus. The sequence continues at coordinate 1,753,442 of NC_140348.1, read as the reverse complement.
AAGATGGTCTCATTTATTTAAGTCATTGTTTTGAAGTTTTACTTTTTTAACATTTACAAATTTACAAAGACACGTTGTAAAGAAAATCCTAAGCTAATTCCTTACCTGTGAAGAGTGAAGAGACATTTCAGGCATTAAAGGGACCTAGTGTATATACAGATCTCTAAATCATACTACTAACCACCTAGAGTCCAGGCAGTCTACATCTCCTCGTCTTGAGAAGTGACTATGCATGGTGAGATACGTTTTAGACCAGTTAGCAAATAAGAGAAAATGCTTTTCTCTCTGCAAACTTACAACCAGTAAACAAGTGTTTCAGAACAAACACAGTGTTTGTTCTACTGTCCTTGTGATGACATGTTAACTCAACAATCAGAGAAGTGCTAATACCAAGACTCTGGTTTGATCCTACTGTTTTCACAGCCTGTGGTATTCTGTATGGTAAAAGAATTGTGCTCCATGCAAGAGATGGTGCAGGAAATCAGGAATAATGAAGAAAGGGTCTAGTATACGTGACAACGTTAATGTTTTAAATGTTAGATTAACTGACTAACAATCATAGACCTGAATCATGCATCTGAATTAAACATCAAAGGTTCTAGAGGTGATGATAATGGTTTAGTTAAAAGAGCATCTGTTGTCAGAGGGAATAGTGTGTTTATTTTTTAGTTCAACAGGATTTTAGGAGTTCTGTCCTAGCACTAAGAAGGTGGTGAGTCCCTTAATAGTAGATTGAAACTTCCATGCAAACATGCATGTTTTTGCCTACAGTGCAAAATCTTAGTGCCCACAGTGAGGGGTGTAGTTAGAGCTAGCTAAAGGCATGCTGGGAAAAGTGAAGGGAAAGAAAGAACACCATACCACAGGGCAAGGGGCATCCAGCCCGTCCAGGCCTGGCAAGCCCGGTTCACCTTTCTCCCCTTTAAAGCCTCGGAAACCCTGTTTGTGAAATCAGCCTTTTAAAAACCAGTTTTGCAGCTTGTGTGCAGCGTGGGGAGTGTTTGTACTCCGCTGCTTGGCGGCAGGAGGATCTCCACTTCTGTCCACTGGCTGACTCGTTGCAGGTTTCCTAAACATGCAGGCAACCTGGGACTGACAGGAACTGGACTCACTGAGACGAACGCTTAGGATTCATAAACTTTCGTGTATTTGATGTGTATGATGACAAGTTCTTTCTTTGATAATAATGTGGAGTTTAGATCAGGGGGAATTTTGCTGCCAAACTCTGGGCTTAGACAGATTTAGTTTGGGGCCATTCCTCCCTTGGGCCAAAAGGAGCAAGCGGAGGTGGTGCAGATGTGAGACAGGGTCGGATCTCAGTTTCCTGCAGAATCGGAACTCTACAACATTTGTAAGCACTGATATTCATCAGCAGTTGCTGTCTGGTTCCTGTCCGTCTCATCCCTGGAAGAGATTCCTCAGGCAGAGTTGTAGTCTGTAGTCCTTTTTCACATGATAAATGTGTTTTCATCTGTATGCTGTAACCTTCGATTTGCTTTAACCAAGCTTTTTGGATAGATCATCAAATCTATCATCAAATTTATGATATTATCAATTCAATCACGTACTGAACCATCCCCAAATCTCTGACAAACTATAGCAGACTTGACCGAACTCTCCCTGAGGTGCATTAGAGCCACTAAATACCAGAGGCAAAAGGAAGCTGACTACTGAATACAAGCTGTCAGAGAAACTGGAGCACTATGTGATTATGTTGTATTCTAACATAGTGGTCCTTCCCTTTGCCTCTTGGTTGCACATTTAACTACTGACATACCAATGGACAGGGGGCATCTAATCCAGGTGCTCCTTGGTCTCCCTTATCCCCTTTGGCCCCCCTGTTGCCTTTCTTGCCCCTCTCTCCCTGCAAACGACAGCGTATTAAAAAAAGACAAAATTTAATCCTCCTCATTAAGCGACACAAGCGAAGCACGTGTTGTTGTTGTTGTTTTTTTCGGATGATTTCATCTGTCAGGTGTTTTTACATATGTAATCTAGACAATATGAGAGTTATTTTAATACACAAATTTATCTGATGTGTGTTTTGCTATTAAAAATACAACTTTGCAGTGTAAAATTAGTGGGAAGGTAGAGGGAGTTAGAAAAGACACATTAAAGCCAGTGCACTTAGTGGGTCGGTTACAAAACCAATACCTAATACCCAACACCTAAAAGTAGGTCCTTAGGAAGCTAAGTAAGAATCTGGCTGTTAAATGTCCTTTGACAGTTTTGTTTATACTGCTTGTCCAAAAACTATTGTGAATAATGAGGCTCATCCTTGAATGTACCATTGCAGCAGACATTTAAAATATCAGAGTGGGTAGATAAGTTGATGAAGTGTTAGATTTTGACGAACTGCTGCAGAACTGAAGAACTGCTGTTAATTTTCTACCACCTACTGACACTAGTTGCTTTTTTAATCCTTTTGCTAATCCTATAGTGCTTGGAGTCACAGGGTCAGCTTGCTGTCAGAGACAATAAGTAATGTGTATGTTACCATTCAGTATTTAATGAAAAACACTTAAATTACCATGTAAGGGAAAATCCAGAGATTTTACACATTAAAGTGGTTCACTGGTATAAACAAAACCCTGGTTTTTGGTGTATATATCTGCTCATATCCTATTTTTTATGTGTACAAATTCAGATTTATTTTATTTTATTTTATTTATTTTTCTTTCACTTATTTAAGTTGTTGCTGTGCTAGAGAGCAAAGTTGCCGGAGTCAAATTCCTTGTATGTGTACATACTTGGCCATGAAAGCTGATTCTGATTCTAATTCTAAAAGATAATGTCAAAGTGATACAGAAACATTTGTGCCATCAAATTACAGGCTACTGTCTTCAGGCTTCATAGGTCATGACCAGCATAACACAGGTCAACATTTAGCTTTAGTTTTTTTTTTTGGTAAGTCTAGACTATTGCTTGATCATATGATTATCAGAACACTTGCCCCCCAGAAATTACATCATGATTTATAGGGTAGAACAGTAATTAACTGTCTCACTACAATTGCCTCCCAGCATCACTTGCACAACAAGAATTTCAGATTTTTGAATTTCCACAGGTTTAAGGCTCACATGGCTCAAATGCTTTCGGCTCAAATGCAGAACCTAGCTGTGTTAGTTGTAGTAGAAGCTCACATTCTGAGATGAGATAGCTTCATGCAATTACTGGAAGTGACATTAATCGTCACTTATGGTCTTGCTGTTCTTTGAGGGTTTGTTGTGTTGGGTTTGTTGTTTGAAATTATGAAGCCCACTACATTTTAGTAGTTTGCTACAAATATGATAAATGAATCATTAGCACTTGCTGTAAAGCACTGGTTGCATACTAATAGGTTCAGACTGACATTCCTGTCTAACGAGATAAACGTAACAAATTTTACAAATCATTAGCTCTGAAACATGCAAAATCATCGGCGTGCTGGCAGCTAAAAAACCCATACGTTTTGACTGTGATAGTAGAGTGCCGCTGGCCAATTTAGGGAATAGGTTAGGGGCTCAGGACTTGGGAAGAGGGGAGGGGGTACTTAATGAAGGCTAGCAGTGAAGAGGTACAGTTAAGTAGGAGTAGGAGTAGTAAAGAGGAGGTGTAAGAGGAGGAAGATTAAACCAGGACTACATTAGAATGCAGGAGGAGCAGGAGGCCAAGGTTTGTGAGAGGGAGAGAGGACAACCCCGGCAATAAAAAGAGCCACAGGCCACAGAGCAAGGTGGAGGGAAGAAAAAGGGGATAAGAAGACCTGCGGAAACAAAGGAAGACAGGACAAAGAGTAAAAAGACAATCTCACAGCTTTGTCTTCAACACATTCAAGTGGACAGTCATATTCAGGTGTGTTTATCAGAAGTTGACTTTTTCTAGTTTCTTCGTGTACACCTTGAAATGATGACCAGTTGAATGTGCTAAGAGAGCTCATGAAATGTGAAGACTTAAAAGATGGGAGTGGAAATATTAAAAGTGTCACAGGTTAATGGGAAGGAAACAGAAACATTCTCTTATGGGAAGGGTATGTGGACAATACAAAGATATTCTCTGATTTACTGAAACCTGAAAATGAAATACAGTTAGAAGCAGTACACACATTGCAGAGTTACTTTGATATTTAGTGTGCTCTTACTTTAATTGTGAGTATTATAAATTACGTCAGTCTCATTTTTGTGACTTAAGACCTGAACTGGTTTCAGCATATGGTTAGCAAAGCTAAATATGCTTTTAGCTGTTTGAACACACGGACCTGTGAATAATATCTGTCTCTTAATTTGAATGTCTAACATATTTTGTTACGTAAAAGCCAATATACAAAAATGCTCAAGGTAAAGCTATCACGAAGGTCATTTATCATTAACATTTCCCCTTCGTGTAAATAAACATGCATGGAATTATTCATTCCTTTTCATCTGAAGCTCATCAGTGACCTAACAAGTAATTTGCCTGAGAATGGCAAAATACATCTTGACGTTAATTATTCATAATCATTTAAAAAAATAAAAAAATCAAAGCAAACATTCTGAGTCATTTGGCTTTGATATTTGGTTCTGTAACTCAGATCTCCTTCAGAGTGTCTTTGAAGTTGTCACAATTCCACACAGGGAATGTACTAAAGCCCCACAAGGCAGTTGCAACAATAATGGCAAGGTTGTTCTGGATGCAAATACTTAAGTGGCCTGTTATAATAACAAGTGTTTAGTTTAGCCACTGAATTTTCACAAATCAAAGCTCTGAAGCTACCTAGTCTACGTGTATACCACAGATTAAATCTGCTGTGCATTCATTAGCCAGAATCATGGTTCAACTTCTGCTATTTTTATGAGAACCCTACAGTTTGTATCTTACCCGATTTCCTTTGAGTCCTTGTGGTCCAACTAAACCCTGCAAAGAGAAATGACAATAACGTCAGGGATTGGGCCTATCTGACTCTTTCTGGGGTCTATGCATATTTGCATATTTATGAGCAGAATCTTAGAACATTCAACAGAATTTGCAGAAGTTCTTTGGGTTGATGGAACAGTATCCAGGTAAAAATGTGGAGTATTCGGCGCGCTATTGTTCAGACAAATATGTTCTATAATCTTAGTGGACCACATTTCATCCATCTGATGAGGACTGGACTAAAGGCTCCCAGAAAAGCAAAAGCAGAAGGTGTCAGCAGTGAAAATTGTCTGGCCCTTTGCCACATCTTTCTCGTCACCATGTTGTGCACAAAAGAGATCTCTGTGCTCCTACTGGTCAACATCACAGAACTTGTCATAAATCTTAATGACAAGTGTCCAAGATGGGCATTGGTAACAACTTTTCCTATATGAATGGAAACAATCATCATACCCAATGCATATCTTTCAGCTTCATCTGCCATGCATATATACAGACACATAGAAGGAATTTGTTCTCTGCATTTCTCTGCAACATAGAGCAGTGGGTAGCCATGCTATTATGTGTCTTGCATTTGGAGGTGGACCACTCTTGTGGAGCATAGCAGTTGTCTTAAATCTCCTTTATTTGGTCACAATCTGACTGTGTATTTGTATGGACTGAAACTTTCCAACCTGATGACCAACAGTAACTCTTTTTCTGAGCTCCTCAGAAAGCTCCTTTGTCCGTACCATTACACACTTCCACTGTTGTGAATATCAGACTGTGACAAGTCCCTGGTTTAAGAAAATCAAGTCCCTGCTGAACGACACCTACCTCTCATCACGTTGATTGGAAACACTTCTGAACAGAATAATCTAATTTTACCTTGAAACTGACTTGTAATCCTAGAGGTGCACTTACTTTTGCAAGTCACAGATATGCAATACAAACACATAAACATATACCGAAGTACAATATTTCTGTTTTCTTTTTTGATTGAGTTCTCCTTGTCTACTGTTTGGACTTCTGTGAAAATCTGTTGGTGTTTTGAGTAATTTTTATGCAGAGATGTAGAAAAGTCTGATACTTTTATGCACTATATGTTGATTCAGTTATATCTGATAATAAATATGATAACTTTATTTATCAAACAAGAGTTTTACCACATTTTTGTCTTGGAGATTAAAGGAAAAAGTGATTGGATTTTGACAAAGTCAGCTCTGGTTTGAGTATTTCATCATGTCAGACTGTCTTAGTTTGGTGAATTTTTTTATAAAAACTCTGCTTTCTAATAGCTGATGATTAATATGTAAAATAGAATTTCAGACTTACAGGGATGCCTTGTGGCCCAATTGGTCCCAGTAACCCAGCATCTCCCTTTTCGCCCTGTAATAATAAGAGAAAATCAATGAGTAAATTAATTCTCTTATTTATTTTACAATAAAGACAGAAAAAGAAAAAAAGAAAGACTCAGAGATACTCACTCTCTCTCCCTTTGGTCCAGCTGGCCCTGGCAAACCAGCTGGTCCTATTAGACCCTTTAAAACAGAAAAGGTTAAATAAACATCTAATAGCAAATAAGATCAGAAGAGTAGAGAAAATATCAATGAATGCCTCAAATCAGTAAATCAACAAGCTTTCTGTTGTGAACAGGACAGGTTGACAGGATGATGTGGACCAAATGGACCAAATTGTCACTAATCTAACAAACATGCCAAGCTTGTTGAACTACTGTCCACATGGTTAAAAAGGAGGAAAATTTGGAAAAGTCAACAGCTGCAGTTATCTGTCTGAGTAGCAATCAGGAATGGAGAGGAGGACCTTGTATTTCAGGCATATCCAGTATGTGCAGTGAGGTATGGAATGCAGCTGTCCAGCTGTGCTGTACTGTATGACATGTGAACATACAGCACAGGCGTTTCTGCATGCTCCTTTTGGATAATTCTTAGCAATGGGAGCTTTACAGCCTGCTGCCGGTAAAGAATCAAGAGGCAGGAACATACTGAAGCAGGATGGAGGACTGAGGATTGACACTATGTGTGTCTGATATCTGAATGACAGGGCAACATTCTACTTTAAGGGAGTAGCTGTTGATAGGGATAAGAATTTAGGAGAAACTAAGAGATGATTCGTTTGAAGAATCACAACCAATTGATTTTTAACCAACAGTAACAGCTACTGTAGCTGGCTTGTGTGTAACACACAAGCATTGAGAGGGCTGAATTCATTTACAAACTAAAATAGTGCATTCACTGATGTAATTAAAATAGTCAGGTTCACTGCCTTGGTGCTGTGGGATTTAAAAAAAAAAAGAAATTAATGTTTTGAATAATTGTGCATTTTTTTCATTCATTTTTCATTTCATTTGTGTGCTGATTTGTATTTTTCTTAAATTGACAGGGCTGAATTCATTTACAAATGCACCCTTGGAACGTGCAATAAGAAATTTCCTATATGTTATAAAAGAGAATAGTGGACCAATATTCAAAATGTTTTTGGCAATATTATCAACACATAAAATATTTCAATGTTTCACAATATTTCATATGAGAGATTCAGGTGAAACAAGAGAAACTGATCAAAGAATAGAGTTTGTGAGCTTTTATTTAGAGGCTGTCATCCCTTCTAAAGATTGTTCTAGTCCTAAAAAACAACAACAAAGCAGCTCTGGTGAGAGAGTGTGGTGCATTTGTCTCTCCTATCATATATTACCCATGTCCCCAAAAACTGCCTCAGTTACTACTCAGTTCCAATGAATCAGTTCTGGACCTTACACTGCTCTGAAACAATACCATTGTTGAAAAACTGAAAAAAAAGAAAAAGAAAAAAAAAAGGCCACTATAAGAATAATTCCAAATCAGGTTGTGTCATCTATTGGTGACTATTGGCTGACAGATCTAGACAGAATATGTGGGCTGTGGAGTATCATAAAGTATATAATCCCAAGTTTTCCTTGAAGGTAGATTATTTTTTTTTCATTTGTTAAATTTATTTTTCAATGCGTGTATCCTCAGAACCCTACCCTTGACAGTTCTGTCCTCACATAGCTTCATTTGGAAGGAAAAGAGACAGTACAAGCATGGCAAGCAAAAAGCAAGAGGACATGACAAGCATACATAGCAGACATCAAGCAAGCAGTAGCAGGGTGGGAGTTGGGGATGGAAGGGGTACAGAAGGAATAGCCTGAGGGGACCGGAACAGGACTTGCACCACTCACCACTGGACCCGGTCTGCCGTCTAACCCATGAGCCCCCTGTATAGCGTTGTACACAGTTAGAGAGCAGAGATGATGGGACGAAGGTGGGGTGGGGGGGATTGGGATGAGGAGGTGGGGGGTTGGGGTGAGTGAAGCTGTGACTCAAGTGACTTCAACAACACATTCAGATGATGACTAATGAAAGGTAATGGAAGTGGTGGAGGTAAAGTGAGTGACATTAATTGGTCATGGTGGATGGTGACAGACAGGTTGTTGTGCACAGTGATGTTCTGTACATTGACTGTTCTTACATTCATTGTCATAGAAGGTCCCTGTACATCTACATAGATGTAGATGTACATTGCATACTGTACCGGTTGCAAGGTGGATGAATTGAACAACACAATGTAGGATTTACTACTACTACTACTACTTCTACTACTACTACTACTATGTGACACCAAATAACCAGCATATATAATCTCATTATACATTCTGATATTGCGTCTTTTTTGAAGGATGAGTCTACACTTATTCTGTATTATATTCTATTTTAGCTATACTTCTTACTTTACTTTATTAGAATAATGCTGAAAAGCAAAAGTTAACATTATTGCCCAATTCTCTGCATTTTACAGCTTTGGAGTCCCTGGAAAAAGTGCTTTGTTTTCTATACTACCAAAATCATATATTAACATTTGCCTTTTTTTGCCAAATAAAAATGTTACTGTAATACTTTACAGTAGTTAAAGTCCAATTTATGAAGCAAGACATAAGGCTATTACGTAAACTCTGCTATATTTGTGTATATGGCCATAGAAGATGCAAGGTTTTAAGTTAAGAGTGACTGAATATGATGAATATAAACACATATCAATCATTTGAACAGAAATAGTACAGTATAACGCTAATCAGTCCGTACTGAACTAGAAATGGGAATAAACAAACAAGAAGTCCTGTGTACTTACAGGGAGTCCAAGATGTCCTCTGTCTCCCTTGTCTCCCTTCTGACCTGTCGCTCCCTTTTCTCCTCTGACACCCATTCCTGGCTCTCCCTGATAGACAAGGCAAGATAGGATCCCATGCTTACATTTTCATGTATAGACTTGCTATGATGTAGCCAACATGTACTTTGAGGAGGATTTAATGAAATGAGATGATGGAGATGGAGATGACTGTACTTTATCAAAATAATATTTCACCTTAGGCCCTGAAGGTCCTTGAGATCCCTGGATGGAACAGAAACAAAGGAATTATTCTTTTTATTATAGCTGCTGCTGATGATGTTGGAAACATTAAATAAACTAAATAAAGTCTTATGCAACGTTTTTACAGGAAGAACAGAGGGAACTCCATTTGGGCCCCCAAGTGAGCAAATGGCATCTAGGAGGTGAGCCAGTGACACTGGGATGGACTGAACGTGTTGTTGGTCAATTAGCAAAGAGAACTGATAAATGACAGCCATCTACTGATTACTGGTGGTCTTGCTACCTAAGTGGAACAGCAAAAAACATACAATGGTTCAGTGTCTAGTTAGCCTGCACTTAATTTACCTATAGAATGAGTCACCTTGCAACATTGTCAAACACTGCCTGTACCGCCCTCCCTGAGACATTTGGCATGAGCTAGCACTGTGAGCCAGCACAGTGTCTGGAGAGACTGGGCTTCATTTGTAGTTCTTTCACTCTCCTATTGTGTACCAGTTATCACGTTTGTGATTGTGCAAGGCCTTATGGCTTTAGATTTTGGAGTTAAATGACATATCTGACTCACTGCTGGGCCAACTGGTCCGGGAGGTCCTGGGGGCCCTGGGGGACCATAGATCTAAAAACAGAAATACACAAACACAAGCAACAGTTCTCAGTTTAGAAATTACTGCTCACAAAAGTTGTTCTGTGGTCTGTTTTAGCAAGAAGTACACTGATCAAACCTGTGGGTTTATCACGGACCCTTACCATTTCTGACCTTCCTCCATCCCCAGGCTCACCTTTAGAACCCTGTGACGATGACAAGTGGACAAGACACAGAGAGACAAAGCTGATGATGTATTTCTTTGTCAGACAAACTATGTGGATGAAAGACAACACTTGGGGTGATTGCTAAAGATATTATATATATACACTTTTCCCCCATTTGCCTGGTCAGACACTGCAACCAGAAAGATGCAGTCAGGGGCACCATTGCATACCATTGCGCCAGGTAATCCAATGGGGCCAGGTGACCCTGTAGCCCCCTTTTCACCAGTAGGGCCATCTAAACCCTACAGAACAAGGAAGTGGAGATAAACATCATGATAATAGAAGAACGTTTAAGTCTAGGGACTGATTAGTTGATTTTTACTGAATCAAAGTAATGAATTATGAACAAGGTTACACCAATTAGCAACAGTATGCAGTATACTTCCTTCAACTTTTTTTCTTTTTTAAAAAAAGTAAAAAACTTTTTTCTGTTGAAGCAGTACATTGAGTTCAATTCGATTTCATTTCTATAACACCAGTAACAGTTACAATAGTTTCAAGACACTTTACAGAACCCATAGCATTAAACATGTTAACATTTTAATCACGTCTTCTGGCCATATGGTTTACAATGTCTCATTTATTGAATGATCTACAGTTTTTTTCACAAGCCTGTATGGTATCTTCATGCACTTGCCCATTTTGTCCACTTTGTTTGCTACGCTGTCTCATTATTAGCCGTTTGGTGCTTGTTCTAATGGTCAAGGTTTTGGTTTTACATTGATGATTGGTGGCGACAACTGGCATTGTTGTGCAATAGCTCTCGATTTCAGTGAGACCTTCACAATTACATATGGCACCACCACTAAAGACTTATTGTGGAAATCACTTCACCTGCTAAGTCATTCACTTCTATTCATTTTAGGTCATTTATTTTGAACTACTTTCAAAAATGTATACTCCCCTGCTGGTTTGCTGTTAACCATTCTCTATATTTATTTCAGTAAACCTTTACGTATAGTATTTTCATTTTGACACCACATTTGTTGGAGAAAAGTATATCAAATGACCACAAAGACACAAAACCATCACAAATATGCATAAAGATCATAAAGTGATGCTTACAAAATGATTATCATGATTAAAAAGAGACTAAATGATCAAATATATAATTTTTAGTTATATGGAAATTATATGGTCAGGGATGCAATGTTGCCCAGTCTTCCTCAAATACAAACAAACAAAAAAGATGTATGTTCAAGAGGCAGTGTCTTCTTTAAGCAGTCAGAACTCATTTTCTTCAAGGATTTACTGAAGGCTTTCAAAGAAACACTGAGCTAATAATAGAAATAGGGGCACATTGGGATCCATGCCACAGTGAATTAAAAGTTATACTCAGTGTCATTCCAAGTCTTTTCCAAGTTGTGAGTCTCTAATTAGATAATAAGAGGGCTGCTGGAGAAACCAGGCCTTCCCTCTGGGTAATGATAGATGTGTGTTTTGGCCTTTGGCCTGGTCTGATGTGGTCTGTTGTGTAGTTAACATGGTTACTCACAGGTGATCCAGATGGACCCATGTCTCCCTTGTCTCCCTTAGGTCCTGGGGAACCCATGACACCACCCAGTCCTCTAGGCCCTTCAGGGCCGACTGGACCTGCAGGACCAGGCTCTCCTGGCTTCCCTCTGGGTCCCTGAAAAAATGCAAGGTCAATGTTGCCTCCATTAATTGAACATGAATAATGAGAATCTTCATATGGGGAACTTTATTATTCACTCACACTCTCAATAGACATCAGTTACAATAAAGTGACATTCATGTAAGAACTCAGCCTCCTGGCCAATAATTTGGACTGCTGATTAAATGTTACCTTCTCTCCGTCCAGACCTGGGGGACCCGGTAGACCAACTTCACCCTGAGTACACATAAAGTTTGGATTACCAGCTAGGTAAAGGTCCACTATGACACCCTCAGGGACACGCTTTTCAATGTACGTCACTTGGCTCATGGTAATTTCAATAATAGCCTATTTGGTACTAGGTGTTTAAAACAAAGACAATCATATGACGTTGATTTGATGGGGTGTACCAGTGGCACAAAAATATGACACAAGAAGCCCAGTTAAAGTAACTGATCTGTGAATTTGGACGGCTGTGGCTCAGTTAGTAGAGTGGGTTGTCCAATGGGTAGATGTATCATTGAGACTGTAAAGTGTTTTGAGTGGGCTTATATAAATACATAACTAAGGTCAGTGCGTAGCTGTTTGTAATTCTTTGAGTGGTGATTATTTTATCTTTCAGCACAACAATATAAATTAGGAACAGTAGAAATGCAGCCTTTTCATTACAAAGTAGCCTTATTGGTTAATATTGCATAGTGTTCAGGCTCAAGGTGGTTCTATTCAGGCCTTAGGGAATCTAATCCACCCAAACTGCAATATGAACAGAGATACTTTACATAAGCCACAGCTTGTAGCTTTTACACAAACAACAAAAAGCAACTGCTGTGAAATGACCTAGGGCCAGTTAATCCAACAATGGGAACAGAAGCTCAACAACCTGTTTTGTCTCTAACCCACCCTAAGAAATAAATCTGGCAGCACGAAACTAGGGGGACTTGTAAATTGTATTTGTTGAATTCAAGGGTATAGTAAAATTGAGTGAGACGTTCATGTGTTATCATTCCACCATGTGTCTTACCTTGGTACCAGGGACTCCAGGGGTGCCTGGAGGTCCAGGTAATCCAGGGGGACCCTAGGAGGAGAAGAGGATACATCATTCAGTAGAATTAATACTGTAGTGTATTGTGTTGTGAGAAACCTTAGAAACTACTTACCATCAGGGGTATGTTGCGGATATCCTGTGAGAAAATATTGAATGTTAATAATATTTTACTCGATTCATTTCATGCATCTAAGAAAAGCACAACACATTAAGAGTGACATACGTTTTCATTGTTCTGGATTTCAGCCTTTCCTGGCTCTCCATTTAGCCCTGGAGGACCCTGTAATCAGCAAAAGACCATTTAAACTTCATAGTGTTTTAAATTTGCCTTCTTTGCTATTTATGTCAATACTTGCTACATGATGTTATTAGTCTGCCTGTGAAGACTTACTCTTGGTCCAGCTGGGCCTTCTACCCCCTAGGTTAAAGGAAAAGGAAAAAGGTTGTCCACATCATTTAGAACTTGTGATCTGGAAAGCACACTTCTCATTAAATACCAGTTTTATTTCCTTTCATAATGCAGTCTTATTGTACCTTGAGTCCTTGGTCGCCTTTGTCACCCTGTAGGAGGGATGTTACACCGAGACGTCAGTGAATATTAGCCATGCTTAATCATTGTTGCTGTACAGGCAATGCTGTATCAGAAGGGACAGTATGTGTCCACTAATCAAACTATTTTCCTTTACCTTGGGTCCCGCTAGGCCTGGCAGTCCTGGTGAACCTGGCTCTCCTTTGATTACCTTGGCTGCAATGCTTGGCTCTCCCTTCTCCCCCTGCCATACATGCAGAAAGAAGTTTTAACTGACGGCATACAATTTATTACTGTTAATCAAACACTAATTGCTTTGATTGTTAAATACTGGGGCCCAGTATAATATACTGAAGCTTGTGCTGAATCCTTATGTTCTCAAAATTGCTAGTGCCAGTGTGATATTTTTGGCACATACATATCATCATATATATCTAAATGTTTACAGAAACAAAGACATAGGTCGAGAGGTGCAATAAAACTCAGATCAAGGCACTAGGTTCATACCTATGTAATAAAATCAGTAAAACCCTACATTTATGTGTAATATATTTTAGATGGTTTACAACTTATTGAATAAACAGTGATGCACATGCTTTAAGGCAAACATTAATAAGACTTCTTTTACCTTTGTAAAGCTTTTGACACCGGTTAATTAACTCTAACAGCTGAGGTGCTGCTTCATTTATTTTGTTTATTGCAGTTCTGATCACAGCAACACAAGAACAGCATCCAATAATGCATATGAGATCCATTATAAAGCACTCTCATAAGAAAGGAGTGAAGGTGAGATAACAGCACAGACAGCAAAAACAAAACACACTCTGACTTCACTTCACTTCACTTTGGACACACTGAGTTAGGAATGGAATAACAATAACTGAGACAAAACCAGTTAGGATGTTCATTCCATTCCATTCCATTCCAGGCCTACCCTATAGCCCCTCTTGCCAGGGATGCCAGGGGTGCCAGGGATGCCAGCCTGACCCTTTGCATTGGAAGAAAGACAGTCATGACACCACAGATCTCACTGGGAATGTATTAACCGGCTCACACAATGCTCAAAAAGAACTTTACCTTTAACCCAGGAGGACCTGGGATACCTGGTTCTCCCTACAATGGCCGAGATGGCATAAAGGCAAAAGGCAGAAAATTATAACAGTTGATAGTCAACATGCAGAATATAATAGAAAGCAAATATACTACATTTCATGGATACTCAACCATTCATGTCAGGGCTAGAATATGTGATTAGATCGAAATTGCAAAGAAGTTTTTTTAAATGTTGAAACTCAATGTTAGAAAACTTGAAACCTTCATGGTATTTAATTCTGGACTATATTTTCTAGTATTTCTTGTTTCCTGTATCCTATTGCTATCATCTTACATTGACTTTTGTTAGTAAGCTCATCTAAGCTACCTCATCACTCTATCAGCCCATGTGTGGATATACTGTCCCATCTTTACCTTTGTTTGTTGTCCTTTCCTAGATGTACTCATGTTTCCTCTGGAAGTTGTTGCCCTTTTGCTGAATATATGTGTTTGGATTTCACCTGCTTTTCAATTGCATCAGTTCTTTGTTATCCTCAAGTACAGTATAGTTTATTCATTGAATTGATTGACTGATTCATTCTGCCTTTCTTCTTTTATTGCAGTTGGGTCTTCTTTTTTTCCTGCTCCACGTGACAGAAACGTAGTCTGAAACAGCATTTCAGTCTTGCAGCTTTGGCCTTTGCATGTGTTTGTTCTTTGCAAATCTTTATTCCTTACATATGTCCTGAAACCTTGACTGCTTATTTGGAAAATCTGAAGGATATACATTTGCATGCATCTCATATGAAACTATATCAGAAATAATCTACTGGTCAATTACAGTCCAGTCACTTTTTACTGGGTGGGGGTGACAGACTTCTCCACCAGTGCTGGAGTTGTAGAGATGTGCACATTTTCAAAACTAACTTTAAATTCAAGCTTTCAGTAACCTTAGTTTCAACGTTTCAAAATACTGTTTTGCAGTTTCTAATTATGTAATGTGACATGTCTAACCAATGGACCAATGATCAGGGAGCCCTAGCCTAGCAAAACCACCACAAAGGGACACATGCTGATCATAAAGGGACACATGTCAAATAAAAAGGTCAACTGTGATTGCAAATGCACTGAAAATAACCACTGATTAAATGCAAAGTTAAACAGAAAATGCCAACAAGGAGACAAAACAACTACAAAGAGATGCAATTCAGATGAGATAGACTTAGTATAAAGGGAAATTGTTCACATACAAACTATAAAACCTGTTCTTTTCACCCTGAAAGTGATTTTGTGTGTGGGGGGCTATTGCATCATACTCTATCTATGTAATAGTACAAATTGACATGAAAAAATCGTGAATGATTAGCATCTGTCAAGTGCTATAAGAATGGAAAGGAAAACATTCTTGAATCGTTTGGGTTATATGTGCTCTAGTCTATATGATGGTTTACACACATCTACGACCATGGAAACACAGACATTTCTGGCAGGTCCTTCAACCCAGTGGCCAGATGTTAAAGATATGCTATCAGCTGTGTTTGATTGTGCTTTACTATAACTGCCCATAGCTGTAAACAGGTTGACAAGGTAATTGCAAGTGCTGCAACAAAAAAAGGGAATTATATAACAACAAGCTCCTTCAAATGAGCATTTATATAAGAAAGCTAAAAGAGCATTCTTGTATGCTGGGTGTGGCCACTAGAGGGAGGGCAACACTGTTTAAGGTCATAGCAGTTAGTGCAGTGACACAAAATGGCCAAGATGTCATGAAGGACAAAGTGGCTGCTAATTGGAAGCAAAATGATTCTGTGAATAGTAATTATCCTCGTTATCATACAACATGCTTTCTGGGTATAACATTTCAGTTTCTCTTGTCATCCACATGCCTGTATGCACCCACAGACAGAACAAAGAAGTAAGATAGCACAAACCAACAAGTATATCTGCCATTAATTACCAAATATTATCAACAACACATTCATTAGTCCAAACATTTAAACAAGAGCAACAGGGCCGATACTAAATAGATAATCTGCTTATTGTTCCATTCACCCATTGGATCCACTAAACTGAACCAGACCCAGCAGTCTTAATGACTAACCAGCACCAGAATAATGTTACCACTGAAGTAGGATTTTTAGGTCAAAAGAATCAATCTATTCAAATGTGAATATACATGGACAACAGTCTATTTGCTAGCTATACACTATCTGAGTGAATCCCGTTGTTCAACTAGAAAGAAATATATCCCAAGAGAAAGAATCCATTGGTCTCTGTAACACAAGCCTGGTTGGGTAGACCTGAGCAAACCTCAGGTCTGCTAATGCTATTGTAACAACGGCTAGTACAGGCAAAAATGAACACGTCAGAGATATTGATTTTAATGTAGTGTGTGCTTACATGCATCTATCACACTGGTATATCATGATATAGGAATATTTTATCTTCACTGAAACCATGCATCCCCCTAAGGGTTTAGGGTTTCTGCTTCAGAGGAAAAGCACAGTAAGCCGTTTTGTCCATGCTGCAGGATTGCTTGTTTTCATTCTCT
The DNA here is from genome assembly GCF_963514085.1 of Chelon labrosus. Taxonomy (NCBI): domain Eukaryota; kingdom Metazoa; phylum Chordata; class Actinopteri; order Mugiliformes; family Mugilidae; genus Chelon; species Chelon labrosus. The sequence goes on along the minus strand of NC_140348.1, from coordinate 1,736,602 downwards.
TTGTACTGCAACAAAATCCTCCTGTCGCACTTCCAGAAAAAGGACATAAAGAATTAGCAACTTTCTGCCAAGAGTTTTGTATGACTCACAAGTACACCTTCCCTGTGTAGTGTAGGCTACATGATAAACTAGTATGCTTGAAAACAGATGGAAAGGGTTAGGCTTAAGCCACTGCACTATTTCAGGATGGTGACACAAAGCTCTTGATTAAGAAAGATTAAGACAATTTAAAAGGTCAACCTCAATTATAACTGAGAAAAAAATATAATAATAGTGAAAGGATAAATGGTTATAGATAATGGATGAATGAATACTGAAAATTTAGATTCTGATTGTAAAATATGTTTAATGATACATAGAGGTTCCCAACGACATGTGTGGTGGCTCATTATTTCTCAGAATTAACAAGTAAATACACAAGTAGCTGTGTACATGAATAGCTGGGCATACTAGGTATGATTCCTGATGAAACAAACCACAATAACAGGCTACTGCCATGCCGCTGGAAAGCTGCTATAAATCCATGTCAGCTTGGACCTGGGAAGTACGGTGGAGTTTTTGTTGCAGACATACTGACAGACAAGACTTGTGAAAAAAAAATAAAAAATATAATAATAATGAAGCCTGGTATGTAAACATCTACATATCAGCTTATCAGTCAGATCTGGCATTCATTGATAGGCCATTGTTAGCTGAATGTTAAATTGCGTACACTTTTCTTCCATTATGTATTTGGAATTTGGTATTGAAACAAAAGAGAAATGGATGTTAATACTTGCAGAATGTGATCCAAAAATGTTTTTTTTCAGAGGTAGAACTAGTTTTATCCGAGCATAGTCCAGGGTCCATTAGGCCATATCAATAAATATTCAGAAAATAAGAGGCCTAAGAGAGACTCTGCACAAAATATGAGACTTCAAGTTCTCAGTAATCCCATGCAAAATATCCCAGGCAATATATTCTGGATTATATTACCAAACCACTACAGTGTTACTCACAGAGAATCCAAAGGAGACGGAGCCGAATAAAGTTATGTGTGTTTAAAGACAGACACTCATTATGCGAAAAGAAATCTTGGCATGCTACACAAACAGCTCTTGTTCTTGGTTTTCACTCTACCTTCTGTCCACTCTCTCCTGGGAAACCCCTCTTTCCTTCATTTCCCTACAGAATTGATGGAAACATTAGCTGAGAGCAGGGTAGCAAAAGCAGACATGTCCTTCGACTAGGGGAAAAAGCACAGGGAGAATGGGAGTTCCCCTTTTTGACAGGGACGTGAGAGGAATAGATTTAAATCTGACATCTGGGACCTTTTATCATGTGGCTCCCTGGACAGTAGTTGCAAGTGGTTACCTCGGAAAATAATTAGAGGTACGGTAGAGGTCTCATCCAGACCAAGCAAGTGACTCAAAATAAGCCTGCAAACTTTAAAGTTTAAAAACAGACCATGATTGAGTTAAGATTTAATATTTTGTGACACTTTTATTAATTTAAATGCTTAACATTTTTTTTATCTATATGTGTGACGCAAAGGAAAAACAAGTCAAAAAACTCACAACAGCAACTGTGGTCCACTAGATGGAGCACAAGATCTTCTATGGACATTATGAAGCACTGATCATCATAGCAAGGTTCATCCAGTGCTTCAGTAAAGTTGCAGTATAAACTTCAGCAGGGCACTAAATCTTCTCAGTGACCTTTACAGTTCAGCTTGTATGTGACTTTCCATTTCTGGCTTCAGGCAAAATCACCTTTACACATTGTGTAATAAAAAATAAATCACACTTGTTTATAACAAAACCACAGAGGAAAACCATCCGAAGAAGTGCAGTATGACCTTACTGCAATACATGAGCAAGAATAGAGAGCAGTATTACTATGACTGATGGAACACAGGTTTCTTTGAGTTGATCATTTTAAATCCAGCACAATATCTGTGCTATTATCACACTCCTTCACAACGCTCGGTTTGTCCAGCCATCAGTCTAAACCTTAAACTTGTTCAAAATAATTTATTAATACCTTAATTACTAAAACAATTAGCATAATAGTTGCCAATTAAAAGCTTTACGTCTGGTGAAAAGCGTAGTAGAAAGAGTGGAAACTTCTATAGTGATTATTCTCGTATGTAAAGATGGATGAACCCTCTGTGACATCATCCACAGTTGTTATGAATGGTGACGTAAGCTTTGGACACTGAAGTATGAAACTTGATGGGGATTGAGTGGCTTTTGGAGACAGTCTCATGTGGCCATTTAAGAAACTGTATTATTGCAACTTCTGTGTTGGCTTCATCTCTCACCCCCGCGGGTCACAGCTTGGGCGAAGACCAACACAGGAGTGGACCGAATGGAAACGAGTGGGTTAGAGGCTTTGCTATATATAAACGGGAGTGGATGAGATTTTGGGAAAGTTTGAAGTTTTTAAATACGTTCCCAAAGAGTCAAGGTCTAGATGGCTGAATAAAGCCAGATTTCCTGTTTTAATTTGAGGCTATTCACATTTAAATGAAGGGAACAACCTTTATAACCTTTTATGGCTGTTCTTTTTGTATATTTTCATTAATTCTTCATCAATTAAGAAGGTTTAGAGTTAATTCATAATAATAATTTTCCCTTTATTGATCCCTCATGGAGAAATTCTTTTTCTACATTTGACCCATCCATTCGTTCAAACTGTATTGTAGTATGTACACTTGGAGCAGCGGCTGCCACTTGTGCCACTTCGGTCCCAAAGCTGCTTCTCTAACCACTAATCCACAGCCATCCATCGTCTGCAATAGCAAAAATCCATCAGATAGATGTAGGGACATCAAGAGCGGCAAAACTGTTTGGAACATTCACTAGTGTTTATTGATGATGTGAGCTCAGGTTCAGTCAAATTAAGTCAAGGATTTTGGAAGTTTGGATGGTGCTTCACTGTACAGATGGACAATAACCTAAAGCATACTGTGAAAGCAACACAGGAGTTTAAGAAGGTAAAAAGGTGGAATAAAATGAAATGGCCCTTTGTGTCAATCACTTGATCTCATGACCGGGCTGGGATTTTACTTCCTGAAGACAAAGCTAAAGGCAGAAAGACCCACAAACAACAAACAACTACTGAGAGCTCAAGTAAAGCTTTGCAAGGCATCTCAAAGGAAGAAGCCCATTCTTTCGTGATGTTCATTGATTCCAGACTTTATATTTACGACTAGGTTAATATATCCACTTACATATGAGCCCCCTGAAATAATGGGCTCTGTATACTGTTTGAATACCCTCAAATTAAAGATGAGAGATTCAATTTAAATTAAGAGAGACTTTAAACTTGTATTTATTATATGGGAAGTGGGCCATAACTGTTAGCCTGTTAACATATCACATTGTAGGGACCTGCATGTTGAGGAGACAAACAGTGCCCATAAAGTAAATCATTACACTTTAGACGGAAGAACTGGTTGAAGATCAGGATGATGTCAGAGTAGAGTAAGGGTTATAGCCAGGCTTAGACTCTATGAAATAAATGTAAGTGATGGAAACACAACTTAGTGTGTGTGTGTTGTGTTCATCACCTTAGGTTCAATTCTAAAAGGTCTATCATGTAATAACCCAGCAAACCCTTCCCATGGAATATGTCTAAACCATAAATGTGGCACCAGATGCTACCTGCACAATTTTGTAAGGTCAGGGTTGCAGTATTTACATCAGTTCTCAACAACTTAGTTTACAAGCTTAGTTTAATACATTTTAAGATGAAGGTTACTGAAATAACCTCTGTGTGTTTCCATGGACTGTCTTTCTTGGTGACTCTGGTAGTAGGTTTTTCCAGGGACCTAATGCAGACTGCATGTCATTACCAAGCTGATAAGCTGATAATAACAATTTGATTGGACTAGATGTCAAAGTATACTCCTGCATAGCAGCAAGGACCCATGTGGTAGCATTTTCCTTAATTTCCCATTTTTGTCTTTGCAGACAACAGTAGCCAAGAAGGCTGTATTAATCAGCTGGAAAGACACAACCCATATATCCATCAACCACTGGCTTAATCTGCTCACTGAACAGTCCATTCCTTAGATCAACTCACAGCGACAATATCTCAAAAACTAAATGAATAGATACAAATGTGTGGCAATGACATCCCACCACACAAAAGAAATAATATTTCTTCATTCATCTGTCCGTTTTCTTAATGTTTGTTCTTGTTTGGAGATGCTGTAGTTTTTTCTGGCTGCTTATCATTCTATCAACACTGATATTTGCTTTTCAAATAGAAATATTAGAGTTTAATATTAATATTCTCTCCTGAACTTTTGTGCTTAAAACCCCTAAAATTAAACATGAACATGACATATGAAAATTCAAGAAAGTGAAATACCTTTGGACCTTCAGGACCCGAAGGGCCGACATCTCCCCGATCACCCTGTGGAGAGATAAAAAGACAAATTAAATTTTAAAAAATTTATTTCACACTAGTTCCGGAAAGGCTGATAAGCAGCAAACACATGGTGAACCGGCACAACACAAGCAAAGAGACAAATGATATGTTCAAACAATCTTTCTTAAATACCAGCTAACACAGTGGTAAATGATTTTACTTCTTAAAACAACAAGCTGTGTGTTTTTGTGAAAAAGAAAAGCAACAAGAAATATGTTCAAGTACTTGAGAGCATGTGATATGTCAAAGTGAAAAGTGGGGAAAATAGATTCATTCACAATGAAAAATCAGTTTCTCAGTGGACAATGTGTAGTACAGCACAACACATATTTTCTAGCCAATATAACCGCACCCTGTATTCTGATACACGATGATAAAAATGTGTGAGAAGTGAAATGCAGGAGGGAGCTCACCTTTTGTCCTGGCACACCTGGCTCACCCTGGAGAGATATAACAATATAAAGTATACTGTATATAAAGCACTACTAATAGTCTGAAAAATCCTTACAAAAAAGTACAAAAAAGCTTGGTAGGGGCTTGACTTCAAAGTCATGCTTCCACTGTGATATTTCTCTGATTGTGATACTGATACTCCTCATCCTACAAGCCATTACAGTATGAATAACTTCCTGCTGTGACTCTCATTTCGTTTTCCACAGTGAGAGGCGTTTACAGCACTCTGCATGCTCTCGTGACCTCGAAATGTGCATTCCTCCTTTTAAATAATCTGTGACAATTAATGCATCATGTGGAGATCTGCTTCAAAGGGAACACTGAGATGTGCAGCATTTTTGTTATGTAGGTGGGGTTGATCTGAACGTCACAGCAGCTGCACAGAGGCCGGGTGGAAAGATCTTGACGTGATCCCTTTTCCATGTGGTTTGTTTTATTTGGGCCTGAGAGTGTTTGTCTGAGATGGCCCTACAGTCAGCATGAGAGGCCACAGTGATGCAAATCAATATTTTTCGGGCTTGCAAATTTGCTGGCCAAGAAAGGAACTTTATTCACCTTCAGTCCTGGCAAAAGCTGCAAAAAGAATGCAGAAATCACAAGAAGGTTATGGTCACACCATCAAAAATGAGAAGTTTCTAGAAAGGTGAAGAATCACTGAACTATTGCTTACCCTTGGGTCTTTCCCTGGCTTGCCTGGCTCCCCAGGCTTACCCTGTTTGAAAAAAAATAAAAACTCACTAACTCTACAAACTTAATTAGAATACCACTTTTCCAATGCCATTTAAATCTGCAAACTATAAATTTTACTGATATAACAAGGTCATAACAACAAAGTTTAAAGACAACATTCCCCACACTAAAGTAATTTAGTGGTTGCTGGGTGGACTGGCAGTTTCAGTCTCAGGTCGCAATGTGGAATTGGTGTCAGCTTTGAAACCACTGAAACACAGAGAGCAGCATGGACCAATAGGATTCCTGAGTAGCTCTAAAGGTAAAAGTATACAGTCGCTACACTTTGTCTCTGTATCCTTGCATTCTGGCATTGCGTTCCTGGCATCCTTTAGTACCTAGGTCTAACCAGTTTTATGATCCGTCCATAATGCCAGATTGTTGATGCCAGATCTACACAATTCTTCCATCCCATCATTAACTTTACTTTTGTGATCCAACTCACAACTACTTTACACATTGACTGGCCAGAGGAGTTGAGACACCAGTGAGAGAATGATAGAATGAAAACTTGAAATCATATTCAGCATTTAGAATCAATGACCTTGGATTCAACATGTTGAATAGACATACAATTTGGAGACATGGAAACACATGATGTACCACTGACGAAAACAAAGTTCTGGTAAAAAGGAGGTTAATGTCAGTGTTTGGTGTTTGGGTGTCTGTCCAACCACCTCTACATACAATGACAAACTAACAGACACAAATAAATTCAAAGCAAACTCAGACTGGGACTCACCGGTGAGCCACTGGCTCCATCTAGACCTGGGTTCCCCGGAAGTCCAGGGGGTCCTGGAGGTCCTGGGGGTCCCTGCGCTCCAGGCTCGCCCTGCTAAGAGATCATCCGTTATAACCTGTCATTCTGGGGTGAGCTTTGCCACACTGGTCATGCCGACACAACATTACACTGCAACAAATGCAACAGGGAGTGGTGGGCGGGGGGAGAGGAAGGTTAGCCAGGGAGCAAGACAGGTGGTTTTAATGCCTGAGCACAAAGATTCATTCTTGACCTTAGGAAAATACATCTGTTATAAAACACTCTAAACTCAAGGTTATCTTACTGGCTTTTCTGGGCATTTGAACATATCCAATATCCACCAGGGAATGGAACTTGCAGGTGTGATATGATCAAGGGTCCTTGTGACAAGGTCAATGAATATGAGCCCAAAACTGGTAGAAGCATCAACTAGAAATGACCTGCATAACTTTCACTCACTCCTGGTTGATGACTCTGACCCCTTCCTTGTCGCTATTGACACCTGACCAAGTTCCATTTGCTGAAGAAGGCTAGCGAAGTTCCAGAGAAAGCTAGGAAGTGCACCTTCAGTTTAGAACATTTTCAAATAGATGTGGTTATAATGCTGTGTCTTCTCAGTGGTTATATTTGCTTAAGGAGAAGGCAGTGGGTGAGAAATGACACTGGTGTATATTTTATCTTTCATTTTTGATGAGCCATACTGAATGAAGGCTAGAAGTCCTGGATTTCTCACTAATACAGATGCTTGTTGCTGACAGTATGATACTGATCCCTCTTGAGGCCCCTTTTAAATAAACATATCTTCGTGTGGTTATGCTGAGCACTGCCCACTGACTGACAGGGGGCTGAGGAAGATTACAAACCAAAGCCAAGACTAAACAAAATCGAAGAAAGGAAATTTACAAGAACAGGATATGAAGAGGAATCTATGTGCCTGGTTACTACAAGCCACTACAGGTCGATTTTTCCTGAAGACATCTAAATACAGAAATGTATATTGTCATAGAGGACAATGTACTGGTATAAATAAATATTATGGTGCAGTTAAATAATTAATTTGCACATGTGGTCTGACTGTCAGTGTCATTCAGCAATCACTGCTAAAATTGGCTTATTCAAAACTTTTATTTTAACATCTCTTAACAATTTGAATATCGTAGCACATTTCTAGACATTTTCAGCTATTTTAGTTTATTACTATTATCACCACCTAGTGCAAAATGTCTGCATTGTTATTTGCTACATGAGCAACACCTTTGCATACAAATCAGTAATGCATAGTGATGCAACTGAGTGTAACATGTAGGAATGATGGCTGCACAAAGATGCTATAACTGTAAAGAACTGTTGTTTTTAAATTATTTATACTGCAGTGTGTAGTGGAAGTTGAATACGTCGTATTTGGTGAATCTACTTTACATACTTTACATGTATTTGTGTTTGTTTCCTTTTTTCATTTACTCCCTCCATCTAAAACTACAAGAAATAGTTTCATTGTCATTTAATATTGATGCTTTATCTAAAGCTTTAGATCAAATACAATGGGGACTGCAGGGAAGCAGAAAACCTTTTGTTTTGCATTTTGTCGTTTTTATTTCTTGTTGCATGGACAGAAAAAGACCTTTAGCTTTCAATCTGACAAAACATTCGGAAGCAGTAGCAGCCAAAAGTCGGTTAATTACAGCATGATGGCCAAGAAGAGTGGGGAGGTTTTGGCAACGGATGACGGCGGCTGGAAGACACAGCAGGCAGAAAGGTGGGGGCAATATAGGGGGCAGAGAGAATTGTACCTTCAGGCGTTTTAAGATTAGAGGGCTTATTGAGGGCATGTTGCGCACAGTGATGGGCAACATCTGCCAGGGGGTGTCACAAAGCACAGGTGGCCAGCGGTGAAAAAAGGTCACAGGGCAAAGGTCACCAGGATGCCAAACAGGGTAGAACCAGGAAAATTGTGGTAGAAGGGGGGAGGGGAATGGAGGAAAAAGAGAAACAGTACATGACAGTGAAAAGCAAGGAAATGGGAAGTCAAACAAGAGAAAAAAGAAAACAAGGTTGAAGAAAGGAAAGACAAAAAGAGGCATCAGCACAGCAAACTATGGACCTGGAGTGGCAAAACGGTTGATGTACTGTGATACATCTTGTCTTCAATATTCAATTCCTGTTATTCTAATGCAGAGTTTATTGCAAAATATTAAGCATCCTCTGTTCAGGATTTCTGTGCATTAATGCGTCCATTAACAGTAAACCAGGCCCCTAGATTGCAGAAACTTTGCAGGAGCAGAGGAAGGTGCCAGTCTTGCCACAAAGAGAGTACAGCAGAGTAATTACAGCGCACATCCAGACTTACTGTGGCCAACTGTCCAACACAGGGCTGTACAATACGCCGCTTCTGTTGAGATGACCAGCATGGTCAGATACAAGTTTAAGAGAGGCCAGTACAGGTAAATTCCCACCGTTAGCTAGGTTATGTTCTTCAGACCCCCAGAACTTCTTGAATGCAACTTGCCTGCTTTTTCATTTCGTACATATCTCCAAAACAACAGTTTAATGCAAAGATTGCCTTCACCCTGTACATTAAACACAAAAAGTATCCATATCATTACTAATCCCATATTACTTATTTCAGGTTTGTTTCAGATCTTTTTTTTTTTTTTTTTTTTAAATCATATCAATCCCACTAGATCGCTTGAAGGTCAAAAATAGCAATAGTGCTGTTTCTATGGAAATATATACAGTTTGTTAAGAGTAAAATATAAGTAGGGGTACAAATCTTGTAAAAGTAGGCAAGTCGGCTGTTTTGTCCCTTACTCATTTCCAGCGACCCACCACAACTAGAAACAGGTTTACATGTATAGAAATCAAGGGCTGCCAATATCAAAGTGAAATAATACAATCTGATTAGTGAAAACATTAAATCGATTATCTGAATATATTATCTAAACATAAAAAGTCAAAGGGATGAAAAGGGATGTGGAGTAGGATTGCAGATGTGTCATTTTTATTTATGTATATCATTTTTTTACTACCATTTTACTTTACTTTCAGCATTGTCACATGTACTTTTTACCAACGTTAGATAACGCGCAACTGATTAAAAAAAAAAAAGTTTTTGAGAGTAGATTTTTTTTCAGTTCAGTTACTTCATTTTAATATTGGCCTCCCGGTGCTTCTGTAGAATGTATAGTTAATCTTAATTTCAATAAGAGAAATTGCAGGTACATTACTGTCACCTATGTTAATTGTCTTTTCTGAAAGAGTCACTTGGAAATCAGTGTGCAACCAAATCAGTAAACCTCTTTTGCTACAAAATGTTTTTTTCTTTGGGTGGAAAGCAGAGGGTTGAGGAGTGCCTTTGTTGAACAGCATTGGCTCTCTTTGCGGCACGACTTGATGACACCCCCACTGATCTGTATCAGGGTGTTTGGAGGCACCCACAAACCTTCAACGCCAGAGCCTGACTGGAGCGCATGGCAGCCAGGGTTTTCAGAGGAAGATCCTGCACAAAGAGGCCCTACACACCAGGGAAGTGGTCATTTCAGTGCTGGTAATGATATGATGGCAGTACAGAACTAGAGTCAGGATGTGATTAGCCCAGGTTGGCTAAAAGCCTGGAAACGGCTAGCTAAGCTAGGTTAACCACATCCTGACTCTAACTCTGTATGAACTGCACAGATATTAGCGATGGGGCCCCTGCTTGCTTACACAATAAGTATTTGTTGTCCTTGCTGGCTTTGTCCTGAAAGGCTTCGAAACTTTTTACCTCACATATAGTAACCCTCTACCCCCATAGGTCTCGCTATAGGACTGAGGCTTGGAATGTGAGCATACATTCTGAAGGGGCCTGAGGCTGATGGCTACGCCGGCAAAAAACATCAAACTCAACTGATTTCATCTCAAGTCAGCTTATCTCTTGGTTCCTCTTTCTCTAAATGTCTTAATCTCAATTGTAGTTAATCAAAGCATTTACTATCCAGAGATGTATATCGCAACAGTAAAAATAAAAACCTGTAGCAAATGTTTATCATGAAAAACTAACTTAATGAAAAGGAGATTAGTCACTCTTATTCTTGGCACCCCTGCACGAAGGCTCTTATCACATCTGACTGTATGCTCCAGCAAGTTGCCCTGTTATCCCAGACAAAGTACTGCAGCACTCTCCGCGTGACACCAATTACTGTGCTACCTGCCATGTGTCAAACTTCCGCAGGAATTTCTCATTACCAACTTACCAACCCTTTTTATTCTGTTGTGATATTAAAAAACTGTGAGAGGTCATGTTAAACATTTTAGCATGGAGAACAATACAGATTCAGTTTGTGAAATATTAACACTATAGATTTGCTCAAATCATTGTTGAATTTTAGAATAAACATGGATCTCAGTGAAACAGTAATGAGAAAGAATTACTACAATAATGTTTTCTTACCCGATGTGTGTAGTCACCACATACACCCTGGAGGGAACAGAAAAAATAAGAAATAAGAATACTACGATGAGTAGATGTATTCTCGTGTTTTCACACTCATTTGTCCAGCTTCAAATGGATTGCACGCATGAACAACATGTCATTGGGAGTGCAGTTCAGTTAAAACTCTTCATTGGCCAAGTCTGGGAGAGCACCCAAATGATGTCATAGTAATCTCATCAGGGTTCCTGTTTTTCACATTGGCTTGGGAAACTAAGAATTTATATCATTTATATTTGTACATTTAAATTGTCAAATTACTGCCACCATTTCTCACCTTCTCCCCTTTGGGTCCTGGTTCCCCCTATAAAGCAAAACAACACCGGTGAAGAAGAGAAGCAAGTGGATGTTTAGTTGGTCTAAAATAACAGTAGTGTTATTATCTCAGGATTTATATGTGACTTTAGAGACTTACTGGGAATCCTTTAGGACCTCGCTGACCCTGAAAGACACAACAACAAATTCTGTCGTTAGTGTGATTTTAGGCATTGATTTGTAGCTTAAAGGAATATTCAACATGACTGAAAAAAATCCCTACAGGCTCAACAGCCTGCCTCTGTGAAAGCAACACCATGAATATAGATTTACAAGAAAACCCCTCCTAGTCCTTTACAATGCTCCCAGGCATTTGTCAGGAAGAAGACTATCAAACACGAGCCCTTAATGAGGCCAATAATCAACATCCAGCTTTACTTTCACAGTATCCAACTCCACTTGGACTCCTGGAGATTTTGTCAGGAGCTCAACAGAGTTTGCACATAGGCCTCTCGTCCACCCCTTCAGACCAAGAGCTAAATTCAAGTGGGTGTGATAAAAGCCAGAGAAACACTGGAATGACACACCCTGCTACATCATTCGTGAAAAAAAGAGCATTTTATCCTGCAAATCTGTACTGAAGGTAAAAGTATAAGCTACGCTATACACCACATCAGTGGTATTTGTTTACTGTATGCTCTGTGAAATAGTTTTTTATATCTTTAACTGATTTTTACCCACAGGAGAATCAATATTCTTCAGATGATTAATTTAGATTTAATTTAGTCCTTCATTACCTGCACTGCAATGTGTACTGTATACACATTGTAAAATAATCTTATTATACAAAATATCAATTTCACTGCTTGTCATTGTCAAGCCTAAAAAACAGCCAGTCTAACATACCTTATTGTCCCTTTCATTTAATCAGAACTCTCCTTACTTACCCTGACTGAAAACCAGCGTGTGGCTAACAGCTGTCCTCTGTCCCAACCTTTTCCCCTGCAGTATAAAACCTACTGCCATCTGTCTACTGTGTTACATAAATCACACCACCACAATGTTTTTTCTTACTAAAACATTATAGGTAGCTAATGTGATCTTAACAGCATAATGGGAAAATTAAAGGAATGCTTACCATGTCTCCCTTCAGTCCATTCTGCCCCTGTGTGAACATTAAATGGTGAGGGCAGGCCATAAAATAACTTAATGATACATAAAAGATAACCTCCACTTAAGGTCCCTGGAAATAACTTCTTAGAAATATCCACAGCTTTCTTTCTTTCTATCTGTCTTTCTATCTTTAACCTTACCTTATTATAACAGTAATTCAGCCGTTTTCTTCTTATACTAATGGCTAAAAATATGCTTAGTTTATCTATGCTTTTTATCATCACAGGACGCTGACATATGAGCAGTGAAGGAACACTCAATTATTCTGTTATTTCACTCTTTGACAGAAACTGGAGAAACTCACAGGCTTGCCATCCAACCCAATTGGACCCTAGAATAAAAAAAAGAGAGGAAGCTGTTTGAGTTCATAAGGAGATCAGCAGCTGCATCACAAACAGCTGGAAAACAGAACAATAATTAAGGTCAATATGCAAAAGTCGTGTCATGCACATTAATTACATTATGCTAATGGTTGTGAACAGACCTGACCTTCACACTATGTATCATGTAGGACCAAACGAACAAAAAAACAACTATGTAATCAGTGACAAATAAAGTAAAAACAACAACAAAAAATTCTTCTTCACCCTAGAGTGCTTAAAATGTCAAGACAAGACTAACCTGTGAAATTGTTTTGTTATTCTATAAAGACAATGAGCCTCAGTGACTAAAATATTCCTGATCTTTGATTTTTGGGTATGACACTACTTGATCAGGGCTTCTCTAGAGCGTTGTGGCTCCTTAAAAGAAGATATGGTATTAAAGTGTCTATTTGTAAGGATCTCTGTCAGTTAGCTATTGATAATTTGTTTTAGTCTTCTACCAAAAATAACTTGTGTAATGTGTAATGTACAGGACAATGTCATCAGTACAATCTATGCAATATAACACAGCACTGAACTGGCTATAGTCATGATGAAATGACGAACAGGAATTCTCAACACAATTCACCACTGCGCTTGAAAATACAAATACCTCAGAACTTACTTTGTTGTACATTTATATATACTAATATGCTAATTTGTACATTTTGCTTATACTATTTTATTTTATTTTGCTAGTTTTTATTTACTTATTTTTATTTTATTTTATTTTATTTAATCTTTCTTTTATCCGTGGTTCTTAAGAGTGTTACTGCTATACTGTGACCAAGCAATTTCCCTTGTGGATGAATAAAGTTTATAAAAGTCTAAGTCTAAGTCTAAGTTTACCATAAACCAGTAGAATCCACCTCTCAGTCCACTACTTTGCCAATTAATTGTTAATTATTTTAAAGTTAGAATGATTCATGCCATGATTCATAACTAGTACTTATTTGATGTGCTATAATAATGCTTTATTTTGCTATTCAACTAAAATCTTGTATCTCCAGCTGTTATATGAATCCTCAAATGATCATCTATAGCCACGGTCTGAAAGTGAAGGTGTCATTACTTACTGGAAAGCCTGGAAATCCTCTTGTACCAGGTTGTCCCTAAAGACAGACAGAAAGAAAAAACAACAACTCAGTAATGAGATCCAAGATGGTAGACACAGCTCGGTCCCTCAGTCCCTCTGTTGCACTCTATGTAGTAAGTGCTGAAAGTGATTTTAATGCAATGAGGGAAAACTTTCAATATGTGTTGGAAGAAATCAAGTGCTGTAATGGAGTACTGAAAATAGAAAAAAGACAGAACCCTGATATAATAAAGATGAACAACAATGGAGACAAGGTGAATGAGCTTAATTAGCATTTATCTCAGATGCTGGTCTACAAAAGTGACGTAAGACATTTAATGACCTCAGGAAAATGAGTAAAGGAAACCTAAAGATGTAGGGGTCAAAGACAGCGAAGGAAGAAGTGAAAGTGACCAAATAAATATCACTTGGCCTGCCTAAACTGTAATCTCCTAAAGTTCCCTGCACCTCTCTTTTGAATTAACTTAGTTAAGTTCCATCTAAGGTCGTAACTTGTCAAATTACAGTAGCTTTTAAGTGTTTGTGACTGATTCTGCCACTTTACGACTTGGCTCCTACTGTGCAAAGCTTCCCCTGTCATCTGCTATTCATTAGAAATGCATATTACTATCCAGGAAGAGTGGGCACATACAAGCACAGACTGGAGGAACCAAGAATTAGAAAAACAGATGTGTGCTCCACTTAAGATGGTGTGACTATTGTTATTTTTAAAAGGAATATTATGAAATATATAAAGCCACATTGTACTCCTGAAAACTAAAAAGGAAAAAAAAAAAAACATTTCCTGTTCTTGGGATTGGGCAATAAAAAGAGAAACCATCAAGGCCTCTGTTTGACTAACACTGAGCCCAGCTGGGTCAGAAGTCAATTTTTCACTTTGTTCCTGATAAAACATACATGACTAATGAACACATTTAGAGCCAAATCTCAGTTCCTGTCTTTTTGAACAATACTGCTGTTTCCATACAGTCGGTAATTATATAGCATTATTCTACCATTTGAAGTCCATTGAAGTCCTTTATTCAGTCGTGAATAAAGACAGTTTGGCTCGGCTTATACAAACTTGAGCCAGCACCCCAAGCCCTTGGAAAAACAGCTCTTTCCAATTGTCTAGTAGTAACAGAACTGAAATGTCTGTTGGTGTCTACAAAGCTGCTGTGTGAAGCAGCCATCGACTAAAGTGCTAGTCATTAAAAGCGCCTGGCATGTTGGCAAGCAGCCGTGATTTGATATGAGGTTTATGAGGTGTAGGGAGAGATGGACACACTTACAGGAGGTCCTCTCGGTCCAATGATGGACAGGCCTGGTTCGCCTGGTGCTCCCTAGGGACAGATAGAGAGACAAAACATAACACAAAGAAGGTGACGAGGTGATGCCTTGCTTTTTCTGTTTCCTCTACAGCAGGGGGGTCAAACTCATTTTAGTTCAGGGGCCACGTACAGCCCAATTTAATCTCAAGGGGGCTGGACCAGTAACATATTGATAATAATCTTCCCTTTGTTTTAGTGCAAAGAAGTGTATTATGAAAATGTTTACCATTAATGAACTATTCTTTTGCAAATCATTTTATGAACAATCTGAAATGTCTTAAGAAATAACGAGCGCCGTTTTGGCACATTGCTGACACCTGCTGTTTAGTTCTGCGACTCAGTGTTGTTGTTATGTCCACCACTCTTACTAACTCTAAAACAGCGAGACCCCTAGTGGAGAAATTAAGATTAGCAGTTACTTCTACAGCTTAAGCTAAAATTGCTGTTCTGTGATAGACTGGCATCCAGGTGTCCAGGGTGTACCCTGCCTCTCGCCCAATGACATCTGACGAAGCTCACGAGGAGAGCTTGTAAACCAGCCCACCAGATTGGACCCTCCGGTGGGCTGGTATTGGCCTACGGGCCATGTGTTTGAAACCCCTGCTCAAGAGATACTCTCTGAGAAATTCAGTGCATTGATGAAAACCTCAGCGGTAAAAAGCCACACCAGGAACAAACATTTCATACAAACATAGAATGTCTCAGTGCACACAGACACGCCAAGTCGGTGTCCAAGCGTTCTAGACTGAGGATTGGTGGAGAAATTACAATTTCTATGGTTAGTAGGCAAAGAGCTGTAGCTAGTGAGCTAGCTGCTAACATGGTAGCCAGCTGGGAATCCATGCCATTCTGTCACAATGGATTTCAAACTAGCTGACATGTTTCTGTCAGCGAACAAGTAAGACAGTATGGCTGCTTACGAAACATTATGCGAAAATATCCGACTATTTTACCCACAAGGAGTGCTACTCAAGATATGAAACTGTTGTACAATGTTTTGAGGTTCCATAGTCTAAGAACAATAACTAAAAATCCTACAGGGATCATATTAGACCATCAGAGTTCTACAATTTTGCCTGTGTGCACTGCCAGGTACAGGTAGTCCAAGGAATCACTAATGCTGTTAGTCTTTTCTTAGAGTTGCATTATGGGAAATGTAGAAGATTATACTGTGTAACGGACTAAAAGAGTCATTCTTGTATTTGTCTTATTTCTGTGAGTTTATACCTCTATATTAAGGGACATAGTTAATAGATTCATTTGTTTTGAATACTCAAGACAAATGGCCATTTTTCTTTTGTTAACCAAGGTTTAGCTCAGACAGATTATCACAGATTTGAAACAAACGTCTTATAAATGTTCACATTTCTTTTTTATTTCTTCCTTTTTTGTTGTACTTTCAAGGGGATAGCAATAAAAATGGTTTTGGAATGTACATGTAACACATGAAAGGAAACCTCAATTACTCCATTTAGAGTTCAGAATGGAGCACTTGATTTGTATGTTTACATGGAACAGGATGATCTTCTGTTTGTCAAAATGATCAATCTTTAAAGTTTAAACATTAGACTAAACCACATTCAGAAACTAATCTCTGGCTGAAGGAGAAGAAAATCTCTGGAGTTAAGCATTTTCTGCTGTAAAACGTGAAATTGCAGTGCAGTGGAAACGTGACTTGGGCAAACTGACTCCCCATTTGCTTTTCCCTTGTGGGCAACTTTGGGTTTTCCACATTTAATTTGTGGTTTCAATGGAACTTTTGCTGTCAAATTTCAAGATGAGATACCATCTACCATAAGGATAAGGATGGTCCGAGTGATCCTCCCATGACCACGGTGATTTTAAGTTTTTCACGTCTATTTTTGGAGTCAGGTATTTGCTTGTGCACACTTAGTTTTTGGCAGACGCATCACTCAGGTCAGAGGTTTCAGTTACTCCCTTGGATTTCTACAGCTTTAGTAGATCAGACAGGTGAAGCTCTACAGATACACTCATGCATAGATTGGATTACTTTGGTTGTGAGAGGTCAAGGTAACAAGGTATAGCTATAATCTCAAATAAAACCAGGACCCACAGAGAAAACACAAAACCAAATGCTGTGGACTAACAAGCAGTCAAAAATATGCATATCGAGTTTCCCTCGTAAATGAAATTTCTGAATTCCACAAAGAACAATGTCATGTTGTTTTTTTGTTGTTTTTTTGCAAAACCAATCCATCATTTTACAGTATTTCTGTTCTTTCTCTCAGCCTGGCTCAGTGTGCCAGTCGCTGGCCCCACACACCCTCCCACAAAACCACGGAAGCCATTTGTTTGAAGAGTGCAGTGATCTGGAAAAGGTCCTCTTTTATTCTCCATGTGCCTTCCCCACTATTCCATTCCCGGGGATGATGCTTCCCTCTAAGGGACAGCCAAGTCTGCTGTGTATAATTACTGTATTCCTTCATCCTGTCTTTCTGGCAGCTACTGTAAGAGACTAGCCACAGATCCTGATCACATCCTATTACGACATATTCCCTGCGTAGAAACAAGGAAGAAGCCAATAGAATATATCTTATACAGATCTGTTGAGCAATCCAAAAAGCAAATCCAGTGGAGCAAACTCCATTGTCTGCTTCTCTGCTTTACACTCTTGGTGGTCAATTTTCTGTTCTTTCGCAAGTCTGTCCGAAAAAGAATGTGTTGTGATGATTGCTTTTGCAAATGTGGACAGCCACTTTTTAAGAGGATTCAGATTCAGCAGGCTATATTTACAACACGTTGAGCCAAACATGTTGTTGATATTATTTCGACGATACTCTTTGAATGAATTAATGACTTGAGAGCTTTTTATGAGACTCTGCTCTCCCTGTACATATTATGTTACTGACGCAAGATTTACAGTAATCTTGTTAAACCAATTTGTTCATGCCGTGCCCTTCATTTCAAGGCAAAAGACATTCATCATTGTCTTCAAACGATCTCCCGTCATGACAGCCCACCACATGACGTTATGTCCATACAATGAAACAGAACAAAAAGTTCATGTCAAGAAGAAATGTGTGTCCTGCTGTGGACACTGGAAGTGATAAGACACTTTAAGTGTCATAGTATTGAGTTTTGGAAATTTTCTGTTTTCTTTATGACATTGAGTGCTGGACATTTTCGGTTATATTCTGTTCTATTTTCCTCGTACTACCTGTTTTTCTATAAGTTATCCCTTACTTTTTGTCTTTGTTAGTTTACTTTCTGTCCTTGCGTCTTTCCTACCCTTTTGATTGAACTCACCTCTGTTTTGTCCTGTGTCTGTGTGCTCCTTTATTAGTTTGTTTGTCTGTTCCTGGTCACGTTCTCCTCTACTTATGCCTGTACGTTCCTGCCTATTACTCCCTGTCTGTATAGACTGTTCTCTTTTAGATTACATTTTTTTTAATGAACTTGCTGACCATTGCAGAGCCCTTTTGTTATCTCTGTGAGTAAGTTTCATGAAATTTGCTTTTTACAATTTACCCTGCCTTGTTCCCCCGAGTGCGTCTTGCATTTGGGTCGTCCTCTTCTCGTACCACCCTGACTCATTTTATGCCTTTAGCTTTGCCCTGTATAATTGCCCAGTTGTATTGCTTGGAACACAGTGAGACACAATGCAAAAGAACATACAATACAGGGAACTCTTAAATAGATGTCAACAACTCCTCAGAACAGCTTTAGGTTTTTTGACTGGTGGGTTTAATGTAATCCCTACATTTTCATTGAACTTGCAATCAACTTTAAGCAAACTAAAGAAGAAATCATATATGTTTGCATTATACTGATGTGATCATTTTCAATTTGGATTTTATTGTTCCTTTACAGCAGACACTGCTAACTTCACTGCATTTTTACTATCTTTGACACACTCTTGTAATTCTTGAAGCCAAGTGAGAGGTATTGGAGCCTCCAATAAAATTAGCCTTTCAAACCTTAAGGCCAGTATCACTGGTTGTTTTTTCTCTCTCAGATGACATCTCATATTTATGATACTGTCATTTCAGTGTGGCAGAAAACCATATGTAACCAAGCAACCACCCAGTAACATGTATTTAGCACAATGTATAAGTCTACAGCCATAAATGTACTCTGTTGTGACCTCTATGTATGAGTCCACTTTCTTTGGGGAGTCTTAAATTAGAACTTTCAGACGCTTATGTGACAAATTGTTACTATTGTATTTCACAGTGTAAAGAGTTGAGGTAATCCAACCCAGGTGGGAAACCATTTACAGAATGTGACCCTTATGGTGTTTAAAAATACAGATCCAAGCCCTACCTATAAATCACACGCTACAAGTGCACACAATACAGTACACAGCTCTGCACTTCTGTTGACTAAAACCACACTGCTTGTGCTGATGGTAGAAGATCACCACTGATGGCTTAAGTAACAAAAGACACTTGAACAGTACCAGTTCGCCTTCAACTGGCACGGAATAACTACATATTTATGTGTTTCTGCTAAATGGCACATGTTCCTAAACTTACCTTCTCCCCTGCGTGTCCCTTTAAGCCCTGGGATCAGTCACAGCAGACACAGTGACATGCAAATAGGTGTGAAGGGAGGGGAGAGACACAAGAGAGAGAGGAACCAGAGTTAGAGATCAGGAGAGGGTTTGGGGCATGCAGCATCCTCAGGACTAGTGATGGTGATGATGGTGAAAGAGCTAAGCACCAGGAAGGAAGTTATAACACTTGCATTTAACACTTCTAACACTATTTGTTATTGTATTGTCTTGTATTATTATGTAATGTATTATATATTATTGTATTGTAGCTAACTGGAAAGACAAGAGAACTGGTCATGGCTTTTTAATTAAGTTTGACATTTTTCACACTAATGGTGGTGAAAATACTAACACTAAATTTCCATTAGAGTAATTACCAAATGGATGCAGAAACAGTCAAACCTTATGCACAACAGAGGATATCTATAGTGCCTGTATCACTGTATATGTTCTATACATATCAACTATCATCTCTGTAATATCTCAGTCAACATTATTAAACAACAGGTGGATGATAAATGATTAATGTCATGCTCATATTGGAGCAGAGTGTCAATTCAGGGTCAAATGAAGTATTAATGAAGTAATAGCTCAAGTGTAAATAACCATCGTTCACAATCAAGAATCAAATTTCTAATATTCTGTAATGCCACTTTATAAATGTTACATTAAAATCATCAATCATCACTTTAAAAAAATATGTCAGTTTAAAAGTGAAAAGTGACTTTTGTCCCTAGACAAGTGAAAGGCATATAGGCAGCTTATTGTTCACACATCACTTTCCATGTGTGCATCAAGTGCAATGCCAGAGATTAGAAGAGAGACTGTCTAAATCGAATGCTCAGGTGCAAACATCATCATGATACGACAAAGGCATGCAAAACAAGAATTATTTTGATTTTAGACATGGTATAATAAATTTTGTACAACCAGGTCACCATCAAAGCCTACTGAGACCTTAGGGATTGTAGTGTGGAGAAGAATTAAGCGTTAATAGATACAGTACCTGAATAGAAGTACAGTAAGTGCACCATCGAGACAAAAGCAACAAATCCTACTTAGACTAAAATTGCTTACCGATAAAGGCATTTCAGTTAAAGTCAGATGCAAAGAATTAAGTACTGAAGACCTTTGAAATATTAGACATTAGATTCACTCTATATCAGCGATCCCAGCCTTTTAACAATCTGATATCAATTTATATCAAAAATGATATCCACCGTTAAATATTACCTGCATTTAGCAGAGCTGAAATCACTTGGAATGTGGCCTCTCAAAATTAAAAGCTAAAATATTGTTGACTGCAATACACTGTCCTTTTTTTGTTTTGTTTTAACCCTTGAGCTCAATATATCCAAAGTAGATATTGATGCTCAGTAATAATAATGTGTCTCTTGTGAGATGAGAGACTTTTCAAGAATGCTGGACCTTCCTGGTTGCTGTTGCAGCTGCTGTTATGGTAAAGTCACATGATTTGTAGTTGCTACTAACACTATAACTGGTAATTAAACATCATTGTACGATAAATGCCTGTTCTTCAAAATGACGGCAACAGTAACTGACATTGAGGAAGCCTTGGTTTGCTGACTTTGCTGTCTGTGTAATCTGTCCTCTCTGATAAACACTGAGGTGTAGTAAGGCCATATGTGCTGCCAGACACACAAATGAAGCTGTGTATAAAGAAACACTTTTAATAATACTACTGTATCCCAGTATACATAACATTGCATACTGTGAAGAGCATCTGTAGTACAGCCCACAGTTGAAATGGCACTTGAAAGAAAGCACCAAGGCACTTGACACACAAACCCAAGTCACTCACCATTCTCCCAGGAATTCCCATACTTCCTTTGTCACCCTATTGACCAATGCAAATTCAGAAGGGACAGAGGTCAATAAGACAGTCATGCTGATTATTAAGATTTCAGAGCTCTACACCAATCTAATCTTGTCTAATTAAACTGGATGTTGTTATTATAACATGTTTATGAGTAGTTGTTACGTATGAGTTGTTAGCACTGTTAGAATCCATCATTCAACCTAATAGGTGTTACAACTGGGGAAAGAACGATGCAAAGACAGGGTATACAGAGTTTATAAATGTCTTAATGACATGGTGTCCCTTTAAGTACTCTAATCATTTGGATTGTTAGTCGATTAGTTAGTTCATCGTGCCATGCCTAAAAGTGAGACCAGAGAGAAGCATGTTGTGGTATTGTGATAGAAAACAGCTTTGAGGCGGCCATGCTCAACCTCCTCCAGCCTCCAAGAATACTGATAGATTTGAGGAATTTGGAATAAGGTGGAAAATATTACATTTGAGGCAAGTGGTTAGTGACCCCTATGCCATAGTTTTATGAACACTTCTCCACACTGCATCTCCTTTCACACTATTTCGGATAACTATAAACTTTGCGTCATGTCAGAAAAGACTTTATTTCTAAAGTCTATCACTGCACCACCTGTTGCCCTTAGTCTCATTGTCTGGAGAGCAGGTGTCTTGTGAAGACAGCTGGTAAAAACCTCCTGGTTCAGGAGGCCATGAAAACAAAGGGAGTAACAGGGTGTTGGGTGGTTAGATGGTAAGGACAGTTGTAACTGTGGATCAGGTCTCTTCACAAAAAGTCAAAATGCATATCTGTGCTTTGAATCTCTGATCTATGAGGAAGGGTTTTTGCATACACACTGCATAACTGAGTGAACTATTAACCTGCCTGAAACAATACACAAACAAGATTTAATGACTGAAAATCAAAAGATATCAGAAATCAAAATGAACATGTATCACATATTATTAGTGTAAATGTTTCCTGGAAATGCTTCTACTTGTTTAGTGACACGTTGTTATATGTGGTCAAATGTCCGTAAGCGTGTGAATGCATGGGTCGAAACAGATGTCAGCTTATAATTCTTCATCAGCAGCAAAAAACTGTCTCAGCTGTCAAGTTAGATACTGGAATGGTTCAAGGTGATGTCTGGGGGAAATGTGAACGTTCTGGTGTTACTCAGTGAATGTCATTGAATGTGTCTCCTGCATCCGTGTGACTGAAGATAGAGTTCCTGTCTTTCTCATTTTAATCAAGCTTCCTCTCTTCTGTGTGGACTGTCTGGAAGTAGATTCAGCTATTTTCAGTCCTTGTACATCAGATGGTGTGGTATCTCTATCATTAGTTTGTCTTGAAATATTATCAGGACATAGCTGGGCTATTTTAAAGGCCTGCCCAAGGTCCTGATTTATACCAAGCCCACAGAATCTGGTCCCACCAAAACTGGGGCCTTTACAAAGTGCTGTAACCACAACATGCAACCTTTTCTATCTTAGGGTTAAAAAACCATGATATGAGTGTTTCATAAAATTCAATTCTAGTCCTTCTTTTCTCTACATTCCACAAGCAGCAACCATATCACTGCAGCAACATTCTTCCTGCTATATGACTCCTTTCTTCTAATTCTTGTTACCTGAAAAAAAAAAGAGTCAACCAGGTTCTCCTGCCTGTACACAAACTGTTTGGATTGACATGATGCATCCCCTAGCCCCTTAACCTATCCCTAACCCTCTCACCTAACCCTGCCTAACCCTAATGTTTACCTCAACCCTACACATAACCTAATTGTAACCTTTACTGCAAAGTCTTCAAAGACCCGAAAAAAGTTGTGAGGTCCAGAAAAAAATGCCCCACAAGGACAATGTGGCCCACCAATGTAAGTATTCCATGAGAACGCATGTGCACCCATACACACACATTCTTATCACTAACAGGATGGGTGCTATTTTTGAGCACTCATTCGACCACATTTGATAGTTTCGCAGTAGAGCAAATGAATGCCGATAGTTTTTTGATCCAACCATCGCTTCAGTGGTTTTACACTATAAAGTCACATTATGAAACTACTATATTCTACGGAAAACACTACACCATTATTTTCCATTATTAAATATTCTCTTTCCAAAATTCACATCCTATCACTCTCATGCAGTCATGGTTTAATTTCATATGTTTAATCAATCAATCAGTCTCAATAAATCCCATATTTTCTTTTTGTCTTAACCAAATTGGGGTTTTCCAGGATTTTGGGTGTATCGCCACTTGTCATCGTGATAGGAACTGTACAAGTTTGACACATATTGGTGTCATATTGGTGGGTCAGCACAGGTGGCAGCAGAGGGTCAGAAGAAAAAATAGTAATGGAGATGAAAGAGAAGCAGATTTGGTCAGAGCGCCTACAAAAGCATTGCAACCAAGCGGCCATAGCACAATCCATTGGACAGCTCATGGTATTATGAATGGGCACTGTTAAGCACTCAGTTTCACTGCAGTACTGACATCCCTGATGTATCTGATGAAATAATCAAAGAAAATCTCAACGAATTTCAGTTCCATGTTAAATGTATCTTTAGGTTTGATGGTAAATTGCAGAGAGTTCAAGTTCGATTAAACTTTGTTTTCTTACAATCATATCCCTACATAGTTCAGACAACGCCATACCAAATTTACATTAGCTAATATGTTTTGTAGTTTTTCAGTAGTCTAAACCTTGTGTCTGGCAAGGTTGTGTTACATGCTGACACAAGTGCCAATTGCTGTAAAGACACTTAGTTTGTGATGGTATAGTAAGAGTAATTTGAAGGTGTCATGCAAAAATGAGCTTCATAACCCCCAACAACCCCCCATTCTTTCTGCCATAGTCTTTTCTTTTGTGGTAGTTAATTTATTTTGTTAAACACACATTCTGGGGCATGTACCCTTTCAAAAACGGGTAATACAAACCTTTAATGGCCTTTCATGCCCTGTCACTTTAGAGTTAAATTACCAAACAAATTTTAAGTGAACCTGCTACAAACCAGTGGGCTCACAGAATGCGTGAAGCTTCCGGAGCTCTTGAAGTTTGGGGGTCTGGGGGAAGTCAAATGGTTTGTAATCCAACTCTGGGGAATCTAATATCTATTTTCACTGGAAATAACTAAGCTTGGAATGAAGAAAGTTATACCACAAGCTTCAAAGGCCACAAAGTACAGCACTTTTGTGTCATGAAACAGCTTTTGATCATTGAATGTTGCATAGCCTCACTTTGATCAATGCAGCAATATGCAAGAAATAAATAAATGTCTGGTTGGAGACTGAGTTGCTTTAAGTCCAAGATATGGGTATGGCTATCACTGGATCCAAAGACTGCCACTTATTTGAGTGCAGGCAGAGAGATCAATACTGCAGTGTTCACCATGTACACATGCAAATACTGTGGGTATCGACACACAAGGGCACAAGTTAAAAAGAAAGTTACCGGAAAGCCCGCTCGTCCAGGAGGACCCTGAAAAGGGGGTGAGAGAAAATTGGTACAAAAAGGAAAGAGTAAATTTTACAGATAAAGTCCACATAATGAAAGATACCTACATAGAACCAGGCCAGAATAAAACAAACTGGAGATACCTAAGGTGGTTACAACCTTTTTCAGCATACAGAAAGTTCCCTGCTAATGCAGTGACATGCCTTTTAAAAAACAGACATTCAGTAAATCCTTAAAAAAAAACAGCTTTTAACTCAAAGACTCGTGCAAAGGTTGGTTTTTCATGCCGAAGGTCTTTGTGTCTATGCACAACTAAAGCTTCCTAACTGACTTAACTGACCTCACCCTCCTTGTATATCTTAATGCGGATATGACAACATATCGTCGTGGTGGCTTCCATCAAAAACAAATCCCAAGGAGTTACAATACAATGGCTTTCACTAATGAGAAGGTTCTAAGAACAAGAAGGAGTGCATTGCCAAAAGTCTAGTGTGTTTTGTTTTCATAGAGAGCGGAACTCTTCGGAACTCTCCTCTTATGTGAGCACTAAAGGGCACAATGCTAATTGTCAAAAGTCAAAACAGGAACTCTTAACGTTTTCCCAGAACCTGCTGAGGCACCGACACTTCAACAAAGCCTTCTTCTTGAATTCTGGTATGTCACCAATATTCTCCATGAGGACTTCCTCTCAGATCTGTAATCCTGAATAGAAGAAACTCAGACATTCATCTGAGTTTACAGGACAGCAGCTGTAATCTGATTAATAGCACATCAAAACATCCATCAAAGCATCTCAAATCACACTTTGAGATGCTCTGATCAATTTTGATCATGCATTTTGTCCACAGTTCTACACTGGCACTAACAGTAGGCAAAAAAGAACAGGGCATGAGCTACTTATTAAGAAAGCTTTTTAACAAGAACTATGCTTCCAAGATTCGCTGAAACTATTCTGCAACATACATTGTATATTGCACATAGTTTTTAAAGAGTTGTCTTGTATTGATTTTACTTCCTGAATCCTTCCATAAATCCTTATTTGAGGCAGGCTTACTATACACTAGAAAAGGTCAAGACTCATGCAACACTTGAATCTTGACCTTTTAAATAAGGTATGAAGTTATGAAACACACATTTCTATGCATTTTTAAAGGCTGTTTGTGTTTCTTCATGACCCCTATGAAAGGCCATGGGCCAAAACGCATTGGTCTAATAAAGCTGTTTCATATACTCCAAGTGTTGCTGGAGTCTTAACCTTTTTGTAATCCTTTCCTCCTCCAGGCACGTTGGTAGTAGGTGAAGTTGCGCCAGAAATAGTCTTTCTAATTTCCCCTGTTGTCCAATTATTGCAAACTCAGCACACACACCTGCTATCTTGACGAATTCAGTTTAATGTCAGCAAGATTGGAAAAAGAAGAGTTGTTTCAGACACTGCACTACGCTAATGAGTTAAACACTTCCAGTTGAATTTTGAGTTTGATAATGGCTCAGACTTCCCTTTATTGATAGGATTTAATGTGACAAGAAACAGAATTAGTACTGTAAAACATAACTGTGTTAAAATGAGTCCTGAGTATGCTTTATCCACAATTATTTGTTCCCAGCTTTTATGATAATTTCACTCAACATCATTTAATAGTTTTGAAACTAGACCTTCCCTTATGAACAAATAATAAAAAAAACAGATGGAATCAATGTGTGAATTGTTTACCACTTTCTAATGCAGTAGGGGCTATATCAAATGTCACAATATATGTGCAACTTTGTCTTTTGCAATGTCTAATTTGTGTAATTTATACATGTGATAGAAACTAACTTGCTCTTTGTGGGTCATGAAGGGGCAAAGCTAAGTACTGAGCATGAACAAGCTGCACGTAGGTGCCTACCCATCAGGCGCTGGATCTCCAGGGTCACACTGCAAGGGGAAAAGGTCGCAAAATGCCGGAAGGAACCCTTCACCTAAATTACACAGTAACCCTCCACATGTGGCTCCCATTTGGTAATGTGAATGAATAGGAAGGCAGGGAGGGGGTAGTGAAAGAAGGTATGTTTTGGCCTTTGTACATGGGATGTATGGTCTAATAAGAAGTCATTTGGGATGTAAGGGGGGGAAGATTGTTTTACTCCATTCTTACTTGTAAAATTTTAGCTAGACACTGACTAGTGTTGCCCTACAACTGAACTTGGACACACACAAAAAAATAACAATTAATCACCAGTGAATGAACTAGTGTATTTCGTTTAGAGCTAGCTTGAATATCAGCAAATTCTCAAATGATATTCATTAATAGTGTATCTGTGTTTTGAGCTTTTAACTGACAGCTTGAGAGAGACTCCTTCTTGTATCCTGTTCAGTGTCGTCAGAGTGTGACACTAATCAACTTTTAAGTGTGTGTTACATGTACAAGGTCTGTGCAAGGGTCAAGCACTTATGACATGAACTGTGAACAGCAATGATCTGTTGCATTTTCTAAAGGATGGCAGCAAGCCAGTTACAATAGAAAAGAGAGAACTTTCATATCACCTAGCAGTTTTGTGGGTTTTCTTTTTTAATGAAATAAACCCTTAGAGAAAGTGTTAACCCTGTGATGGACATGCCACCTGGCTATATTGTGTGTACCGTTTGTGGTGTGCGAGCTGAGAAAGGAACCGGTCTCCTGTGAGCCTTAGCAGGACTACACAGTAAATAGAAAATGATATATACTTATTGTGCTGCTATGTGCAAACTTCTTTTCAGAGAGAATGGATGTGTTCTTGGCAAAATTGTTTTTGTAGTCCAAATGTGGAAGGGTGATACATACATTTCTCAAAATGAAATGTCAACTTGAGAACCCATGCTTGTTGACCTGTTGCAAACTCTCTATACAGTGTTGACCTTTGGAGGAATAGTACTGTATATTGCAAGTATGTTTTATTGGAGTGTTGTTGGGCCACAGCATTATTCAGGTCAGTCTCATTAATCAGGCTCTTGACATATATTAAACTCAACTTTGGCTGAATGCTTTTGGAGTTCTAAGTAGAAAGCTGGAAACATTCACCCTCGTTAAATTTAAACCAACCATCCCATATATTCAAAACAATTAATTATTCACAAGTAGTTTATGTAAAAGACACAATTTACAATCTAATTTTACAAAAGACTAGAATGGTGTATGAATGAGATTATCTACAGGTGAAGTAGAGAAAGTATATATGTGTGTGTGTGTGTGTGTGTGTGTAGAATGTGTCTCACTTTGTTCTGCCTCTGTGTGCATGTACATGTAGTGTAGGGTAACCTGGTAGCAGGTTGACAACATGGTTAGTTAGCTTGAAAGAGCTACCAGTGTGAAAGATAACATCATCTCAGCCGTGTACTACCCAACAACCAAACTATGACAAGTCACAACAATACTATCGACAAACAAACCACATCAATACATGGACATGAACAATATTAATCTATGTTCGCCCAATTATTTATCCGTGAGAAGAAATAAGTGATTCGGTGTGCTACTTATTTAGCTGCTGATCTAGTCTGGGAAAAGACTGGGAAAAGTTGCAGGTTGAAGGAAACTGTCCTCTTTTGCAGTGAGATGATGACTTTTTATGTTGATCCTCTTGTTAAATCAAACAGGCTGACTTTCTGTCGTATTTGCTGGAAGAATAGCTAATGAGGAATCAGCAGGCTCTCATGTCGCTGCTGAGGTAGTTCCAGAATGTCTGGAGAGGGCCACCCATGTTGTAAAGCGAGTCATCAGAGCAGTGGGAGATGTAATCAGGATAAGAGAGATGAGAGTTAAGAGAGCAAACTGTGGGTGAGCTCTGGTTTTCTTTGACCATGTTGGCCTGCAGTGCAGGTGATATCAGGTACAGTTGCAAGAAGTGACTGGAAGGGAGATGTCACTGTACGTAATGTAAAGGTTTACATTTGCCTAAAGGTCACCAAAGCTTTAGGCACGGCCCATGAAATAGCCCAAGTGATGTCTTCTGGGAGCTTCAGATTCAAACCTAGCCAGTTCACCTGTGGTCTGTCCATCTGTCTGGACAGAGTCAGTCCATTTCTGAAATCACCATGGCTGCAGCTAGACCCCAACCATTTATTAAGACCCAGCAGTCTAATTTGTGCCTATATCTACCATAGCACTTTGAGTGCACTGTACTCCCTTTACTCTGTCCACCTTTTGTCATTATTAAATAGCAACTGGGTGAATTGTACTATTACACAATTTTCACAGTCACCAAAAAACAAAACAAAACATGTGGTTCCTGAAAGAAAATGGGAGACGTATATGTATAATAGAGTCATGTAAACTTTACCACTGCATCCACATAAAGCAATATGTTGTCATCGGATATGGGGTCAATATGAGACCGGAGCATTTAAAAAAAAAAAAAAAAAATGAAATAAATCACTTTCCCTCTTTACGACATGCAGGTCACCCAAGACGTCTGGTACTTACTGGAGGTCCTGCAAGACAGAGAGAGAAGAAAAAGACATTTAGTTTCAGAGTTTATTACAACATATTCAAAGTCTAGCTTGTAATTGCCTCTCAGGGTTTCAAAATACTGTGAACAGGCTAAAGATGGGATGTGGGCCCAGAATTTCCCCTGGACAGTGAAAGAGCCTGGAAAAATGGTGTGGTCAGTAATTCAGCTATGATGCGCAGACTAACTGTACTGCTCTTCTGTGTCAAATAAAAAAATAAAAAGAATACATTGCATGCCGTTTCAAAGCCAAGCTGCGACTGATGTGTTTAATGTAGTTCAGCAACCAAACAGAGGATGCATGCTTTGAGGCACTTCCCTAACTGATCTTGATTGTTATCTGATTAAAAGTATTGTAATTTATTGCTTTTATAAATGGTGTCATAAATGGTGTCATGGTCAATATAATTTGGCTTTTTTGACAATAATTTGCAAAAGGATTTACTGTCAAATTAAAAACAGAGTGCAATGTAATGTCACTTAATTAAGGATATATATAAAGTACAAAATACAAAATTACTGACTCTGCATAAGTATTCGAACTTCAGGCAAGTCAGAGAAAAGGTCAAGTCACTGCAGAAATCCTGGAGTTCCATTAAATCTATAATTAAGAAATGAAAAGGAACATGGCATATGTAAATCTGCCTAGACTAGATCCTCCTTGCAACCGTGCAGTAAGGAGACTACTGAGGGAGGCCATCATGACACCTATGACTACTGTGAAAGAGTTAAAAGCTTCAGCGGCTGAGAGGAGAGAGACTTTGCATAACACAAATGTTGCGCGGGTTCCTAACCAGTAAAAGACGCAAACAGAAAGCCACTTCTGAAGAAAGTATTAAAGTTCAACTTAAGATCACCCACATGCACGAGGGAGTCTCCAAGGTTTACTGGAAGATTCTTTGGTGTGATAACAACAAATTGCGCACAAAGACTGCTGTCATCATGCTGTGGGCGTGATTTGCGGCAGCAGGTGCAAGATGGGTAAAATGAATGCAGCAAAATACAGTGAAATCCTGGACGACAATCTGACTCAGAGAACCATGACTTGGGAGAAGATTTATTTTCCAGCATGACCTGGAGAATACAACGGAAACTACGCAGACATAGTTTAAAGACAATAAGGTGAATGTTCTGGAGTTAAAGCCCAGGCCTCAACCCAACAGAGAGTCTGTAGCTGGACACACCCCATCCCCACGCAACCTCATAGATCTTACGCAGTTTTGCTGAGAAAAATGGAATAAATCACAATCTACACAGACTCAGTGTTATGACTGCAGCCGAAGGTGAAATACTGACTTGAAGAGGATCAATACTTATGTGATCACTTATTTTACATTATATAGTTTTAATTAATTGATATTCCTTTGTAGAACTCTGTTTTTGCTAACAGTAAAGAGTTGTGGACATAACAACACCGAGACCCTGAACTAACCAGCAGATGGCAGCAATGTGCCAAAACTGCACCTATTTCTTTTAAGAAATTTTAAGTTGTTTCTTGTAAAAGGATAGTTCATTAACTGTAAATAATTCACAATGTTCTTGTTCTTCTTTGCACCAGAACAAGGGAAAATAAGAAGTTGTCTTATTTATAGTTTATTATGCTATAATGTTACTGGTCCGGCCCCCTTGAGATCAAATTGGTGTATGTGGCCCCTGCAATAAAATGAATCTGACACTCTTGTTTTATAAGCTTTATAGATGTCGGTTTTGTCATGACAGTCACGAAGGTAACCATAATAATACGCCAGATTTATGCATTTGTACGCATTGGTTTGGCTAAAACAGTGCTCTGTCAGATTGTTGAGTTGCTTTAGGATCTTTCTGGGGTCAAGACGGAATTTAATGCTATGAGACTTTTTCCAAGTCCTAGCTCTCTTAGAGCTGGCCAGTTGTAATCAGATCACCCAGGATGCATTGAACAACTAGGTCTGGATAGAGTCTCAGTTGTAGCATGGCAGTTTCAGGGTAAATGGTCTTGTATTAATAAAGTGCTTTTGGTACTCAAAGCCCTCTACCCATCCACAAGCACACACACATTCCCAAATGGGGATCTGTCTTGCTCAAGGACACTTCGGCATGTGGCATGTTCCGGGGATCAACCGCTTACCCCATCCAAGACTGTGGAAAGCAAACATGGAAGCAAGATTCCTGCAGCATTCTGGGCCTGCCATCACATTCTGTTGGCTGGACCCACTCACACAAGGGATATACTGTAGAGCACCTTGATCCAAAGGCACTTTGGCAGGCCTGGGAGAAGCAGGTTCAAATATAGCACATGAAGTGGCGCCTGACGAGGGGCCTCTGAGGCAACAGGTTTATGTGCAATGGGCCCAACATGAAACAAACTTTACACACGTAAACACGCACACACTAAATGGGACTTTGCACACCCGCATTGATATCATGTATTCCAACACTCTTCCTCTGCTGGGCTTAATGCTGTCTAACTATTGCTAACACCTGTTGTTTATGCTTATGCAAGGGTACTGCTCAGCTATGGCCGGAAATGGAGATCTAATATTGCATGCCAACCAGTAAAGTCATTGGAATTCCATCTTCCCTGCTCATGTTAGAATCAGTCATTCTTGCATGTATTTAAAGCACTGATGCAGCCCAACATGTAGAACACTTAATGGCAAATAATATGTAGCAAAAAGACTATGCCAACAGAGTTGCAACAAAATAACTTTCACCTCATAAAACCTTATAGTGAGCCATAGTAATGTCCCCTTTATTCTCAGTTTACTTGGCCTTTATCGCACAGAGAGGAAACTGGGGTGGTGAGTGGTTGGCTTGCGTTCTTCAGACTATCTCTGTCCTAGTGTATGGATCCAGGAATGACATGAGGAATTTCAGTTATCTAAATATGCAGATCCAAAAACCCACAGCTTCCCAACTGTGCATGGCATTCTCAGATTCCCTGCTACACACAGTGAATACACTTCTCCCCACTCTTGTAAACACACAGCAGTGGCTGGGACAAACGTTTCGGCTTTTAGGTAACTGCCACTGAGAGATTTGAGGATTTGGCAGATTACACCAAAAGATGATTTAAAGCTAGGATATTTGAACACAGACAAAGCAAAAATGTATCAAATCAGTTTTAGACATTGGCGATATACACGGTGGCGCAATAGAGGGTTGAGGCTAATGCAGACAATACACTACCTGTACACAACAGGATATTTAGTCCTCACTCCTAATAAATAAAATGCGTATTAACTGTAAGTATTGAGTGTGTGACTTGCAGTGACAACTTGTTAAAGGCTTGGGGTAGATCATGTACATGGTCCAAAGGTACGTTCTCCAGGTCTCCCTTGAAGATACCAAGGCCAGGTAGGATAGTCTGCATAACGGCCAGCATATGTTGGGTCAGCTGTAAATTGTTTAATGTATTTGCTTGCTGGCTGATGGGGTATGACAGGGTATTCTGCCTCTTTTGTGTTCCACTCAGGCTGTTTTCTTACATGCATTACCAAAACACTATTGATTAATACTAATTGGACTACATGGTATGAAGAGAGATCGAAAACCAGTAAGTGTCCAGTATCAACATCTTGTTTAAATATTCTATATATACTACACACATCTGTTTATAGAGATTAGAGCGCCACCATCTGGTCTTTTCCTGGGAAGCATTGGCAAATAATGTACAGTAACTGGGAATATTTTAATTTTTCTGCCTCATTCTCATGGCTATTTGCATAAGGCGACAAGTAATAATATTAATAAACCAGCAGAATCTCGCAATTACAAGGCAAGATTCTCCATGCAAATAAACAGTAGTACAGGAGTACCATTCCCTTTTTAGTCATCAGCTTAAACACTACACACACTGCACAGCTGTAGTGATTCATCACATTTGTCACTTGGTAGCAGCAGAACAATCTGAGAAGATGTGGCATATTATCACCTTATCACCTTATTGTTGAAAAGCAACTACAAAGATAAAAAATAATAATCCAAAAGACACACAATTAAACTCATTAACAGTCATGTTTCTGTCTCGTTTGGTTTTGAGAATGGTACTAGAGTCCCCATAAGTAAGGAGTTTTAAAAATGAACTCATTCTGCATTTATACAAGATTGTTAAACCCTATCTGTCCTTATAAATGATCAAGGTAAAGACAGATTTATCATTAAGACCAAGACATTCCCATGTGACTTTCTTACATTGTTGATTCATTTATTTAACCTCACCTTCAAGCAGAAAAGAAAACAATATGCATTTCTGATGAATAAGTCAGATGAAAATGAGTCTGTGAGAAAACTAGGGAAACCAAGACATTGGAAAAATGTGAAGAATATTGAACCACCAAAAAAAAAAGGACAAAAAATGTCTTTGGCTTGGATTTCTCCGCCTCTGACACTGTAAACCAAAAGGGGCCCCTTTGCTGTTAAATAACGTCCAAAAGTCTACAAGCCTCAATCATGAAAACCAATATATCAGCAAGCTTGCACCTCCTTTGCTTGAAGGCCCCAACTAAAGGAAGAGCAATGAGCCATAGGAAGCTGGGAAGTCAGGCAGAGGTAGAGGACTGTGAGGAAACAGAGAGCAAGCAGTTGCCATTTATCTGCTCTGGTGTTTTAAAATCATCAAGACTGATTCAGAGGTATTTGGAGTTGAAGCTGCGAGTGGGGTGGGTGGATGGGATCTGAAGTGAAAGCTTGAGGGGTTGAGAGACTTAATGGGCAGAAGCCAAAGAAGGGGCAGAAATCTGATTCATAGGTGAAGCCTATAAATAGACTTGAGATAGAAAACAATGGATGTCAGTTTTAATGTTCTACTGTCTTCTATGATTACTATGGTAGGATTATTTGAAATACATCATTTTCTAAATGCATAATGCAGCCTTCAAACAAATGTCTGCATTAAGCACAGACCCAGAGCCAGTTCTAGCACTTCAATTTCATTGATACCACATATTTTTGTCTGTGTATAGGTCAAACAAAAAAGATGCAACATGTAAATTGGTGAGCTTTAAAGGTATAGCTTAGCTTTAAACTTTGGCTAGAGCAAGCCTAGCTGTTCTCCCTGCATTCCATCCCGAGGCTATTAAATTCAATTAAATGTTAGTTTCCTAACAAGCATTATTATAGCATGACTGGTCCTCATCATAGTCAACTTGTTGTCCACACATTGATTTCCTTCTATATTCCTTTCTGTGCCCTGCCCTTGAAACTCATCAGTCTGTCTTAAGCATGTGATAACATTATTTTGAATCATCTACGGTACAGAACGCAGTTTCTAATAATAGGCTGAGCACACAGCAGTTCAAATGTGAGCAGTATGCAGGCGCCACTCTCTTCCTTTCAGCCTCACATTAGCAGCAGACAGTGGGCGTCACGTCAGGGATACCCCGCCTCTGCCTGACCCTCGGGCACATTACTTAGCCCAGACAAATGACATCTAAGCAAAGGTTAAGACAACAAATTCACAATGTAAACGTATGGAGCAGTTCTTTTGAACAAACAAAGACACCATTCAGTTAGTTAGAAATGTGATATTTCTGAAGAAAGACAAGTAACATTCAAATACATACATACTATTCTATTTCTTATTCCAAAGAAGTTTAGAA
Source organism: Chelon labrosus (assembly GCF_963514085.1). Classification (NCBI taxonomy): domain Eukaryota; kingdom Metazoa; phylum Chordata; class Actinopteri; order Mugiliformes; family Mugilidae; genus Chelon; species Chelon labrosus. The sequence goes on along the minus strand of NC_140348.1, from coordinate 1,701,735 downwards.
GAGTGATTCCAAATGAGAGTTACAGTGCTTGATGTTGCAGTTGCTGGGAGAATCAAGGTACAAATCATAACCTCTTTGACCATTTAGAAGTTACTTTTTTTTTAAAAAAAAGTTAAGCATATGTGTTTGTGATACAGAGACTTTAATCGACTAAAGTAATAGATGCATAGCTAAAATAGCTGTAGGTTATCAAGGAAAAAGTGCCAGTAGTTAGATCTAAGTAATTCTAACACCCACCATTATCAGTGGTGGCTGCTTTACTGTGGCGATGGGGCAACAGACTGCCAAAAGGAGAAAGCAAAGGATTTTATTCTACCACATTCAGCCACAGTGTTTAGCCAGCTGTCAGTGAATGTCAGAGCTGTAGACTGTTCCTGTGCCTCTGAGTATTGTCCAATCAGTGTCAAGCTGTGCTACTTGTCTGCGCCCTTGGGGCAATTTAACTCTAGATGCAAATTGCCCAGATTGTTCCCATAGACTCTTAGGGTCATTTTTTTCAACCTTCAGACTCTGCAATTCAATGTGCATGATGTCAGGGAGAGCTTTCCAGTTAGCTACTGTAAGATATATTCCTGTGAAACACAGAAGCACTGGTCATGATTTAGGTGAAGGGCAATCTAGTCAGTAACATGTCTGATTTCAGTGAGAAGGTAATTAATCATTTAGTTAACAAGCAAAGAGAGATTTCATTTCATTTCTAAATAAGCGTATTTCTTGCTCTTTCATTCAAGTGTGCTGAACATAGACTGTATAAAAATGGACAACGGAACTGCTCCTTAAAAGCGAAGCCAAACCATGTAGCGCTCTCCCTGGTGACTGGCTTCAGTGTCGGTCATAAGCTCCACCTCCTCCATGTTATTGGATGGGACTTGGGCCAAACTAAAACACTAAAGTACATGTCAAATAAAATTTTTTAAAGGATGGCTTCTGTCATTTTAGGTAGTTTATATAATGCTGGTGCATACTCAAGTGTCCATTATTCTGATAAGTTTCGTTTCAGTTAGTTATTTCACACTATAGAGACAGGATGTGACATCACGATGACTGCGAGTTGCCATGCCAACCATTCCATGAAGCTTTTCTGCAGGATGGTGAGAGTTGGAAAAAATAAAAAAATAAAAATAAGTACAGTGTATAATCCAACATTTCTTTGTAACTGGTGGAAGTACAGCAAAATGCAGTATTAATTAAACAAAAACGCGAGTGAGTCTGGCGGAAGTATCAGCGAGCCATCGATAAAGCGGCTCCATCAGGCCCTACTCTCGGACTCTACTGCACACCCTCTGGCTCCAAACTCACAAGATGGCGCCTCTTGTATTCACAGGAAACTGCCGTCAGTTTCGCCAATGCAAGGAAGTGGGGACCCATTGTCCATATTTATATACAGTATATTGTGCTGAACTGATAAAGGGCTGCCATCTAGTGGTTTTGGGTGGTATTGCTGACATTGACATCAGTTAAACAATTAAAAACCAATCGTTCAATGTAATGTGCCAATATCTAGTTCCCAAGTATTTTAAATTGTTTGATCGTGATTTCTGGATTGGGGCAGGCAATGCAGGGCCAAGGGGGGAAGAAAGAGATTTTTTCTGTTGGACATTCAACCCACTATATTTGGCTCGTTGTCAGTGACTGTTACAGTTGCAGAGATTTGTCCTAATGACTCTGAACAGAGTCTTTATGGGTAATTCTTGGGGTCTGGAGTATAACTGGAGTATAATAAAAACAGGTAACCAGATCTTTTTTGTTCAGGTCTTTAACAGATTTTATCACACCTCCAACAAATTTGTAGTGTACATATGATGTGCAGGAATTTTTATGAGCAGGTCCTCTGACACTGATCATTTTCTGTGGAATGTAATCGCATCATGCTTTTACATGGCAGTTAGTCATTTATCTGTCACGCTACAGTCTTAAAACAACCAAAACACTCTGGTTTGGTACTTTGTACTGTCATCTTGCCACTGAGAGTGATGCACATGATTTGTCACACTGGTAACGTGAAGTATCCCAGGTGTCAGGCCAGTAGGGCTGGAACCTCAGTCTCCCAGGCAACTTTATAAGTCAAGCCTTCTGCCAAGTTTAAGAATGAGGTGCTGCAATGTTTTAAAAATGCAATTCATTCTTAAATTGAGATACCAGGCCGTAGAAATGGTAGCCGACACATTACACTATTAAAACAGAAGCTCAGGCAGGGAGAGAGAGAAAGAGGGAGTAGAAGGATTGCCAAAATAAAAGTAAGTAAAGCCAATGCTTTTACCATGTGTGCTCTGGGATTTTGGCATCTGTTCAGCTTCTCACTCTACTCTGGTGTAAAAACAAAGGCTTTCACTTCTTTTTTTTTCGTTTTTGTTCCCCTCTCCTCCTGCTCTAATCAAAGATTGTTAAAACAAAACTACACTTTAAAGAAGGAAAGTAAAAGAAAGTGCAGGAGAAATTAACTCCAACACCCCAACATATTTTCCATTTCTACTCCCACCATTTCATACAAATTCTAGATGGTATCACAAGTTCCTTTGATGAAAATTATAAGACTTGGGCCAAAGCTTATAAACCGTAGGAACCAGCACCACTTCAAGCTACCCCCCTGTAGTGCATGAGTATTTGGCCACCAGTTCACCAAAGTCCTTTAATGGTTTCTTGTGCTATTTCTATGCACTCAAATGAAACACAGCAGAGTTTGTTGAGTGTAGGTCAAATTCTCAGACAACTACAGCAAAAATAAAACAATTTTTTATCAGATAAACCAAAATAAAATCAGACAGAAAAACAATTAATTTTATTTTTACCATTCCTTTCGCAACCTTCCTCTCTCTTGCAGCCTAGTTACATCCCATTAAGACATAGCTTTGTTGAAATAATGATATAATGTAAATTATCAAAGTGCCCTGATGCTGCTTTTTAATTAAGCAGCTAATGAATGCATAAGGATTATTAAACCTCACATAATGTCTATAACTTGTTGTTTGTTTTCAGTAGGATCTAAACCTGAGCCTACCTAAATACTAGTGCTTTGCTTAATTTGCCAAGCGACTACAACCCTGACGAAGCGTAACATCACACCCGCCGTGTCTGTGTAGCAGAGAAATGTTTGTCGTTTGCAGGGACATTTGAATGTCACAAGACCAAGCTCAGAATGGGAGCTGTCATCACAGCTATGAGTCAGCTGGACTCCTGTCCAAAACAAATGAATCAAACGAGACATGTTGGGTGTAAATAATTACGTCAAAATAGCACACGGTCACTCGCTGCATTCATCTTCAGGTGAAAAGTGAAACACATATTTCCGATGGCAGCTTAAATCAGACATACCTTTCCTATTAGAAATTTGAAGGAGCCACACAACACATCACAGAATTATTAACCAAGCTAATAGTTGTAACACTATCACAACACAGTAGTACCTGCTGACAGAGCTGTCCTGATCATACTGCTACATCGACAGTGCCACCATGTATGTCTGGAGCTCAGAGGAACCACTTATTAAAAAAACTAAAATTACCTTCAGACTGATGAATAATTAGGTCTAGACTATATGATGTAACCATTATCTTCTTGTAGACGACACACAATTAGTTTGTTGTTATTTTACACGATAGACTGTCTCACCATAACAAACACAGTAAATGGGAATATAACCCACATGGGGGGGCATTGTAATTCCTGCGGTATGCCTTAGGGTCAGTGCTCAGTATATTGTCTCGCTCTCCTCCTCAAACCGCCAGTCAAAATAAATAGTAAAGGCTGATGAGGGATAGCACGTCGACAGCAAAGACATACAAAATGAAAAGCTCAATCACACGATGGGATCAGGTTTCGTACGGAGCAGTGCCAAATGAGGAAAACAGGCCTGACCGCAAACACAGCAGTTTACCTCCAGCTTGGCAGAGTTATGACTGACAAGACATTCTCCTATTCCTTCCCCTCAACACCAGTGTGGCCCCTTCGGCGCTTTGTTGCTTCCTACCCCCTCTACCATCCACAAAGGAACCAACCCCAAGTACAAAATTGAGGTTGAAAAGCTGAGCAGTGATATTTGACGCTCCATGCTGTGCAGTTTGGGACACCACAAACATTTTCACCCACTCTGACCAGAATGCATGTTGATGCTAGATATACCATGCATGGATACCTCAGCGTACTAGAAGAAAAGTTGGGAGAGGTCCCAAAATACACAACCAATCATCCTCCTTGACACACACAGGCCCTGTTCAGACATTGCATTAACATCAGTAACCAGTGTAATGTAGTGCAAACACACAATGAGTCCTGAGTCACATTAAAGACTACACAGCAGTGTGCTCTTGGTATTGGTGCTTTACGTCATTCATTCAGGAAAAAACACTCAACCACTATTATAAATCAATGCCAGAAAAAGAAAAAGCACCATATGTGTGTTCATTAGTAATGAGAGACTTTAAAATTTACTGTTCTTATAGCTGTTAACTAACTGAATAATACATAAATCTGAACAATAGTTATCTAATAAAAGTATTTAATAAGAGTACAGTGTTACTGATGCGATGAAGCCGATGTGTAAGGAGCCCCATGGAGTTAAGTTACTATTTCTCATTGAGGGACAGGGTGGAGATCAATACACAAAACAGCACTGTTCGTGGTTCTGAAACATCGGTAGATATCCATTAGAGACAACTGCTGTTAAAAAATTCTACTGCTGCCCAAATGATGTTGGTGTTTATTTGCATTGAGAGCAGGAACCTTGGATCGGATCTGGAGAGCTGGCTGGAGACGCGTGTGGAGACACGTGTTAATGCTAAGTGTGACCACAGATGAAAAAAACAAAGCTGGCCACTTGCGATTGAAGAGCCCAGGATGGATGTTAATGCAAGGTCTGAACAGGGCCTTAGAGGCACATGTTTGTGTGTGCGCTCATATGTGGCTATGTGTATTGAAACAAGGGATTGAGACTTAAAGGTGGTCACTGCTTTATGCAAAAATAATTTCAGACTTCAGAGCTTTCAGAACATGGACCTCAGTGCTACCACAAAATCAAAACGATCTCCATTTGCTGCCAACTACTTGAGGTCAGTGTAAAAAATAACCACAGGGTTTCCAGATGGGAAGTTATGAAATATAAACACTGGGCATCTGCTCAGTTAGTCCAGATCAACTATCTGCTAATATCGCTACCTGAAGAACAAAAACTAGAGGCCGTTGTTTTACTGTGTCACAGATCAGCAGAGTAGAAACTCTGCAAACACACCTCTAACCACACAGTGGGACACCAACACAGTGTTGAAGGCAGGGGAGCTGTGGCATCCATTTAGGCTCACTGGAGCGAAAGTGAGTCGCTGCGATAACACACGAGTTGTCTGAACCCACTTTAGTGGCATCAGGCCTCTTGATTTATGATATCCTTGTCATCACACACAGACACAAAAGGTTCAGCTGTGAAAGTTCAAATGAGAAGACCATCTTTTAGCTCCTTCAAGCACTTAGAGGAGCAGTGGAAGTCAAAAGCATGCAGTTAGAGTCTGCTTTCACAGGACAGAAGATTGGTTAGAGGGGAAAACTATTATATTACAACGTTACCCACCTGAAATCTGACAAGGATGTTAGCATTTCAGAGTCACCAGAGCAAAGCATTTCAAAAACAAGATTGCCCCCTGAACTTGTCAGATGAGTACTTGTTGACTTTTGGCATACTGGGTTTCCATTAGTGTCCACCAAGTTGTGAGCCCACTTTAAACCAGTCTTTTTCATTTAATGCCCCACATTATATTAACTGCATCCAATTATATGGTCAGCTTCCAGAACTTTAACTGTCCCTGCAAGTTTTTAAATGTTTCATTGTTTTGTGCACTTCATTATGCTACAATATGCAAACAAAGTTTCTTTAAGGTTCATCCCACAGTTGGGACTGACTTTCAATCTTCATAGTGTACATAGTAGATTTTTATATGTATATGGTATTTAGTTGACCACACGGTTTCAAAAGTTCACCCATCTACACACGTAAATCTTCCCTATTGACTAAAACCATTGCCACATCTCATGAAAAAAAGATTATGTGTGATTATTACTGGAGCACGCCCACCAAGCAAGACAGAAAACAACTGAGAAAAGCATTAGGTCACACACTAAATGAAACACACTGTCAGTTTTGTCGAAGCCCCACCCACATCACAGCTGCACCCCTGCACCCCCAACCCACAGCCGCTGCCTTACATTGGTTGCCTGCCCCGTGGTGTACCATGGGAGAGGAAGGATCATTTGGGTTCTCGCACTCAGCGTCTGTGATAAATCTTAGTCATTACCTCCCAGCTGAATGCATGTTGACACAAGCTAAACAGTAACAACACCCCCCCGATGACCTCTCTCTCTCAAACACTCACACAAGGGAAGAATCGATTAGAATATGTGAAGAGGGAGAATGACTAAACAACGCCATAAAGTGCTCTGACACACTCTCACCTACAAACATGTTTTCATACGTGCACTGGATTCCTGAATGCAAACGTTCAAACCACTCAGGGTGGATATTAAACAGCATGGTGCACATGCTGTTTAATAATTTTCCCTCAAAATAAAAAAAAAAAAAAAACACAGTGCCAAAACACTACAAAACATTTCCCTTACAAATCCCATCCAGAGAACCAGAGAACCAGAGAAGGAGGGGACGTCTACAGCGAGTGTCCCCTTCATCGCATCACTACCCCCTCCTGCACTATAAATAATTGTTTATGTTAGGAACGTAATTAACAATTGTACTGTCAACCCTCTTAGCACACCCCCACCCCTTTGGGGTAACCCACCCTTTTTTTTGTCACCCCTCCTCATCCTCATCCCCCTTCTCCCCTCCATTCTACTAGCACGCTCCCATTTCACAGCTGGAGAAGTCATTATGCACAGAGGCATGGTGTCATCATCTACCTTCACATACACAAACACTCTCAGACAGCAGCACAGTGGGGTGGGGCTGGGAGTCAGAGAGAGGTACAACTTAAATAAGAGGTCTGCTAAATACAGCTGCCCTACATAAGATCACTTCACCTCCAGCTAGGAAGGAAATAGGAATGAAACATTTTAAGATGGCATTCGTAATGCCACGAAGATAATTCCAAGTAGTTGGAGCTAATTTAGCAGTTTATTCTTCTCTGAATTTTACATAAAGAGATCCAGAAACGATGATTTGACACATGACTCTTCATCATATTTGCAAGTTTACAGTTTTGCAACATCACGAAAAAGTTATCAGCCGTGTCCATTATGTCATACAGTAAATAAATACATACTGTATTGTTGCCACAAATTGACGTTCTTGTCCCTGGTTTACCAAACGACAGTGTCTTTCTTTTTCCAGAGATAAGTTTTGCAGCTCCTCCATTCCCAACATAGCAATGTATTCTGGTCCAATATTATATTACACATGTGAAAATATTTAAATGTACAAAAATTAGGATCTTTGGAACAACAACCTTATGTGGTAAGTGAAATGTTACCTGCAGTATGAATTATAAGCGCATTTATCTAAACACAATGACCAGCATATTTGAATATGTACCAAATACCTGTTTATATGTTCATCACCCACTTACAGTAATCCCAGAGATCGCCATCAGGTTTGACAGATACAAGCTTAAGCATGCTAATACCATGGGAAAGTTAGTTTTAGTGAAACTGCTTAGTTATTGCCATTATTGTGAAGGATTGTTGTCATCCCTGGAGAAAAGCTTAAATTGATTAAGTGTAAATTGAGTTGTGGCTTGATTGTTGTTGATTGTGAAATGTTTCTGAAAGAAAGCTTTCTGGAAGATGGACAACAAAGATTTTCAAATGAGTTGCTTTGTACTTGTAACCATGAAAAGAGAGAGAGAGATGGACGAAGTGGAGCATGGAGAATCATTCTAGTGGTTGCATTTCCAAGGCCTTTGAATGGTAGATTGACAAGACTGTTTGCTATATAAGAGCCTGGCTGGACTTCAGTCATTATTGTTTCAAATCTGCTAAGTTGCAAGTGCGTCACATAACAATGCAACCAGAGCACTCTGATAGAGCCACATTCAGATCTCACGTCTTCACAATAAAATTCTCCAGTTAGGCTCAATTTCATAGCTTGGGTCTGCACTAGTTCACTTCTCTGGTAAAGCCATACAGCTCCTGCTGCATTCTTCAACTCACCTCAGAGACCTGACAAGCTAACGTTTTTACAAGACAACAAGGAGCCAAGAAGTAGCTTGTGTGTGGGAGTACGGCGCATTCTTGGGCTACTGAGAAGAATCTGAGGCACTGTGGGTCCATGTCTAAATACATACAACAATGAAAATTAGTCTGCAAATGACAGGATGAGATGACTGTGGAAGATGAGTGTTTTTCAAGTCAATTTGTGCAAACCCATAAGAGATGCGCCATCTGGAGAAACAGCTTTCTTGCTATTGAACTTGTTTTCTTAGCATTGTTTTTCCCTCCTCTCTCTAAAAAGGAACTTCCAGGTTATGCAGCTGAGTTATGGTTATTAAGACAAAATCGATTTTAGAAAAATGTGACACAGCAAATTAACTGCAATTCACAACCAAATCTCAAACAATATCTTGAAAACGAACAATAAAGTTGCCACCAGTGAGGGGCTTCACGGCCGGATGTCTGTGGTGTTGATTTACCTGTACTCTGCCAACATGGTAAAATCTGTATAATGTGCATTTCCGCAACACAGGTCAACAACACAACAAAAGACGGTCTTCAGTCAATAAACTGATTTAAATTGATTCCACTTTTTGTTTCGCATTATTCAAACACTGCCTGCAAATTTTTCACCTTAAATAATTACCAGGCTAGTGGAGGGGCTGGCACAAAGGGTCTATTTGTAAGATTGTTAAAAGTAATGTTTAAAAAATTACCTTAAATTATGAACAGAAATTGAACCTCTTGCATTGCAAAGGTTTCTTTCAAAGCTAACATGCTAACCAGCTAGCACTAGTCCATCATGTCCTATAGTACCACTTACAGCAATATAACAATGGCTGAAGCCCAAAGGAAAGCTACCTTTGATGGAAGGCAGAGCTGGCTGGTTATAGGGTTTGTTTTCAGCATAGCATGAACCCCCGCCCACTCTGCCATGCATCCTTGCACTCCGCTTACAGCGTCCCTTACCCCAGCCACTGGCATCAAACAGTGCTGCACCCTGGGAGCCTGGTCCCTGCAGGAAGCTGCTTATCCAGCAGATCATAATACCGGTTGGTTATTGGATGATTAAAAGTTGTCGCAACGGTTGCTCCAGTGATCAAGTGCTGTAAAAATAAAAGACACTTACATATGTAACACATAGTTACATATTCTTGTTAGTAGCTGATACATAACTGGCGTTTACTCTGCTTTTACTGGTTTAAGTACCGTTGTAATCAGTGTTTAACTTTCTTTTTATGACTTCAAGGAACACAGTGTGGACATGTCAGTGTATGCATAGCCATCATCACGTACCAGGCACACTTATTCAGCAGGATGTCATAATCTGGTTATTACTTGTCATTTTAGGACCAGAGTGGGTGGGTGGGCGGTTAAGGGTCAGGGATCAAAATGACCCCTCGCAGAGTCTCTGGAGCCTATAAAGGATCTCCCTCCCCTGAGCAGACATTTTCATCCTCACCTCCCACACTGCTCCATCAACGGCCAACCCAAATAGCTCTGAAGAAATTCCAAGTCCTCACAGACCTATACAAGGCTAGAGGCCTATTCTTGTATCGGTCCCCATCCTTGTGTAACACTTCCTGACTGTTATAGACCAGTCAAGAGGCTGATGGGGGTAGGAGACTCAAGACAAATGAAAGAACTGTGCATTGGAACGTAAATAAAAGAAATATATCACACTATCATATCTGAACTCATATCTGAGCTAGACAGCTGTATTTTGCACGAACAGGCAAATAAAAAATACTTTTTCATAGTGCTCCTTATGATGGGATCGCTGATTTGAACAGTTGAGGTCACTATTTTACAGTTTTTCACTTGTTGGCTTAGCATGAAGGATTTGGTTTCGCCTTGTCACTTGACGGTCTCAGCATTCAGTCCTATTTATGTGAGAAGATTATGTGAAGATTCACTCATAACGTTTGATAAAACTTATTTCCTGTGGATTTAATGGAGTCTATTACTACAACTTACAGAATTTACAGGCCAATATCAAGATGAATGGGCATCTGTCTCAAGGACATGCATCTGGATTATATCAAACACGACATTTCAAATCATAGTGAGTAAAGACATCTTATTTTTGTTTGTTACACATAACTTTAGAAGCCATTTTCGGAAATGTATATATTATAATATGGTTACTTGCTAAATGAGTGTGAGAGAGAATGTGAGAGAGAGTGTACAAGGACTACATACAGACACTGAATCACAGCCAGGAGAGACTGATATAAATCATACCTTCATGTCAATTAAAATATAGAAAAATGTAAAGATTGCAGAAGACAAATAAATATTAGTAATAAAAGTTTTATTGACCATGACAACTCCATGTTGAAGTCCAGTGTAAACGAGATTTAATTCCATGCCTTGAGCTGGATCAATTTACACGTGAGAACATAGCAGTAAAAGGACCATGAATTTTCAGTATTTTTGACAGTTAAATAAGGTTGCTCTGACCCTTGCTAGTTTGCATTTCTACCAGTCAATCTCAGGTCAAATCCCTGAACAGTGGCTATATGCATCACAAACTCTGTGGCTTACTGCTTCATATGAAAAATCCATTGAGCATGAGGGGAAATGGAATAAGCTCAGCCTCAACGCTGATTGGACAAATCAGAGCCGTATGTCCAACACACAACAAGGCAACCCTACCATGGGAGAGGCCTTTCTTACTGTGCACATCTGGGAAAGTTATTTTTGGGATAGAGACGGTATGAAAGCAGAGGTCTGATTCACAATGACTGATGAGTGCATTGATTTGGCCTTTGAAATATCAGACACAGGATTTCTCTGTGATGTTCCTAAACAAGATGACATCTTGGCACTCTATATTAAAACTGTACCTGTGGTACTGAAATACATATGAAAAAAAATTTGGAGGATGGATGTGTATTCTTCATGTTGAGGTCAGTATGTGTGATTAAATGAGCTTAACTCAAGGTCCCAGGAACTAAACTACATTGAACAATATTGCATCTGAGGTTTTATGTACAGGGCCTTTTAGCCAGGTTGAGAGTAAAGACTCATTTAAGGCACCACGAGGCATAGATGCAGCAACAAACGCATGTAGCCAATGCCAGTTCGAACCATTTATACTTGTGCACTCTTCAGTCTGGCTGCCTCTGTAAAAGTGCCACCCAAACGCTAGTCAGCACTGTCTTTTTTGCCAGATGGGTTCATTTTTGGTGCTACTTCCTGCTTCACTTTCCACTTCCTGCTTCACTTTCAACAAAGGCAACTGAGACTTTCGCCAAAATTTTGCCGAAGTTTTGCCGAAATTTCGCCAAACACACGTCATACAAATGTTTGCATCTCCGAACCCCGCCAGTTAACCTTTCCTCGATGTGTTCTATCTTCATCCAAACAGACCAATCACAGCTCTTGCGGTCTGTGTCTCCGCGACGCGTAGTTACATTTCTGGGGAGGTGCATGTCAGGCTACAGCGTTAGGGAAATAAACCTTCCTCCTAAGCCTCCTAAGTCCTGGACCCTAGTTTGTAGGCAGCCATTTTTACAGGCAGCCATAATATTATTCAAGGTTTCTTAAGCAGCACGGCGGTGGAGTGGTGAGCACTGTGCCTGCATGTATTTTCCCTGCCTCCTCCCAACCCTTAAGCGTGCACTAGGGTAATTTGTGATTCTAAATTGGCCGTAGGTGTAGATATGAGTGTGAAGGGTTGTTTGGCTCACTGTGCTAATCCTGTGATAAACTGGCGACCTGTCTAGGGTGTAACCTTCCTCCTCTTCTCAATAGGCTCCATCACCCCATGACCCCTACAGGATAAGCGGTAATAGATAATAGATGGGTTTCACTCTCTGCTGAATATTATTAAGGTACAGGGCATCTGCTTTGGATCATTGTCTGATTTCTTCAAACATTATTTTTATTTGCCTCATTCATCATTGACTCAACACTACAGAAAAGCAACTGCAGGCTATATATTTCATCCATTATTCTTCCACTACTTGGCAATTAAATTACTCATAACAATAAAAATAAATAAAACAGCAGTTGACTTAGCACATCATAGAAAGATTAAGTTATTAATATCAACATATAGGGAATCAATTATGATATTTTATAGTTGTAATAATAAAATGTCATAATTCAAATGAGTTGGAAACAAGATGATAAGTGAAATCAGGGAGGGTTTACTCGAAACTGACTCTGGGCTTACCGAAGGATCACAACCAATAAATAATGTAGCACAACTGTACTGAGAGTTCATTCTCAGGGAAGAAGGGTTTAGTAAAAAAAAATAATATATATATATATATATATATATATATATACAGTATATATACGTATATATATATTTTTTTTTTAATTTTACGGTCTTCTAATGAGCTTTGTCCAGGTCACAAATGACAGAGTACCTGAAAGCTAAAAACCAACCAAATATATTTATTTATTTATTGTTCTGTCAACTCATGCCATTACCTATGCTAACTTCATTTGTGTAGGTGAGTAGAATTTAGAGAACTCTTCACATTCTGACTTCAGGCAATCAAACCTGCATGTGTTCTTTACAATGTCACATGTTAAGGTGGCCTATAACCAGGTGTTATAGTTATTTTCTAAATGACTTTAGATAAATCAGTACATGTAAAAGTCTTAACTAAAGAATGAAGTTGTATTTACTTTTAATAAATATTTACAATAGCTTCTCTTGGAAAATCCGAGAATCTACATGCTACTGACTGACTGTAAGTCATTTATATCTCTGTCCAGCTGTCCCCTGGATTCAATTACTTAAATGACAAATTTACTAAATCCTGCAACCGCGACTGTTTGCTATATTTTTAGAGTTTCTATCAAACATGTCATGGAAATTGCTTAAAGATGTTGATTCCCTTTTTGGTCAGTTGCTCAACACCATATGTTGAAGAGGCCAATGTGTGTGCGTGCATGTGTGTGTGGTTGTCTGTGTGTCTGCGTGTGAGTGTGTGTGTTCCCTTCAGCCTACTCTTTCAAGTTGCCCTAATTACAAATGAACTCTGAAGTTGATACATGACCTTTGCCAAATGAGCTACTGCAATTTTAACTACTATTCCCTTTACCCTCCTGACAGAAAAAAATCTGATTCTCAAAGCCATTCCTAAAAATGCCTGTAAATCATGCTGTTGTTGGCAGGTAGCCCAGGTCTGTTAACATAGAAGTGTGCGCCCTCTGGGTTTACTAAATCGCTCTGATACCCACAGGATGTCTGGAGCAAAGCAAAACAGGCTTCACAGACTGTATGCCAAACTGGAAGCTTGCTCCAGGGCATTCTAAAAACTCTCTCTCTCTATCTCTCTCTCTCTCTCACACACACACACACACACAGATTAAGGTAATAACTCAGCCTTCCCAAAAATCTGGACGCTACAAACAGTAGAAAAGAGGAAGTGATTTTCAGATATTTATGTTGATCATTCAGATTGGACTGAACGGAAGAAATTCTCTTATCTGAGTACGCATATACAGATACATATCGTATATAGATACGTCTGTTTATTGTGATGAGAGGTGGGGTACACCCTGGACAGGTCTCCAGTCTATCACAGGGCTAACACAGAGAGACAGACAACCATTCACACTCACATGCACACCTACAGCCAATTTATAATCACCAATGAACCTAACGAGCATGTCCACAATTAATTAGATTGTCCACGATTAGTTTACTGAGGGCTGGGGTCAGACACTCAAGATTAGCCACCTGCAGGAAAACCAGGCACCTGATGCAGCTGGACGTGTCACATTTTAAAATCTTGAAACACTTTAGTGTCAAAGATTCACCTTGAACTCCATGGTAAGAGCTGTTCCCTTTGAAAAAGTTTTGCAACACACAACAAAAACAAAATAAAATAAAAAAAGCTAAGGGGAGCCACTAAAGAGGAGATGAAGAGTTGCATGCAGTTCCAGAGATGCGGGAGCCTTGCACACAATGAGCCAGATATGAAGTGAAAAACAATGGTTGTCTAGCAAGAACTGCACAGACAACTGGGTGGGAGCCTCTCTGAAGTTGAAAAATTCATGGTGGAACAGTCACATTATATTTCAGAAACAAAGTCCCTCCAAGTCCTTCAACAGAATACCCCAAATAATTTACTGTCTGTGTCTGTCTTGTTGTCAAAATCTAAAATGGGTTTTAGTTCTTACTAGGTTAGCTGCTGAGTTTTTGTAAGTTACTTTAATGATTACAGGTGACATCCTATATACATATAATTCATTCATTCATCCATCTTCTGTAACCGCTTGTCCTGTGAAGGGTAGCGTGGGGGATGAAGCCTATCCCAGCTGTCATCGGGCGACAGGCGGGGTACACCCTGGACAGGTCTCCAGTCTATCGCGGGGCTAACACAGAGAGACAGACCCTATATACATAAATATTTTTTTATTACTGACTATTATATTACCAAAACAACTGTGATAAGAGTTTACAGCTCAACATGAAGCTGCGGTGTAACTATGATTTAACTGAAAGCTGTGATGCTGTGTGGTGCTGCTCATTCGTCTGCAACATAGAAAATGACTGATTGTAATTTAGATACGGAGGACCCTGCCTTTGTGTCAAGTGTATTAAATTCATATAAATGACGCACATGGTGCACTTATCTTGTAAATAAACAGCACTGGAACATGTCAAGCCAAGTGTGACTTCAGCTCTCAACTAAAGGATCTGGTGCTAACGTCTTGATGCCAGACACAACAGGACACCTTCAGGCGTAAACTCCGCAGCGGGCATGGACCCAGCTAGTCAGGGGTGGTCGTAGGTCCCATTCAGGTCTTGCATTAACGTCCATGCAGGGGAATCTGATCGCTAGTGAAGAGCTTAAAGTACAGGTGTGAACACACCCAGGGCGCATTGAGATCGTATTTGAGAGATCTGATCTCTGACCATATTTGGAGGTGGTCTGGGTTGCATTTGTCTACATTCCTTTGATGGTGTGAACACACAATGCCTCATTCATTCAGAAATAACACACCACACATTTGCGCACGTGCAATCAGATGGCTCAGGTTTGGCTTTTCAACTACCAATACGTGTTTTTGGAGAAATGCTATGTTTAAAGGTATTCTTCAGTGTTTCAGATGGAATTGACCACAGTGTTCATGCGCTGAACTCCCCTCCCTAGTTAATCAAGAGCATCGAACCATGCAATACTACTTCATTTACTGTTATACAATGACTCCTGCAGGCTGTTGTTACAGTAGTAACAGGGTGAACTCACAGAAGTGATCTTGTATTCACGCAAGGACTAATTAACACTGCAAAGGCCTGAAATATATGAACATGAACCAGGTGTGAGTGAAGTGTGAATGCAGCACGCTTCGCATTCTTTACATTCTAAGTTCTAAGTTCTAAAGTGTGGTTCATTGTCCTGCAACTGGTCTACACAGAGCCTAGACCATTGAGTTATGCCGTCAAAAGCATTTCTACCTGTGTGCTGGTGTCTCTACTGTGTTTTACTGGTGTAATTACACCTGTAAAACACTAGGCGGTGACTAGTCAGCCTTGAGCTAAACCCTGTGAATGGCGAGTAGTACTGAGCGGCTCATGTTGAAGTAAATAAATGTGGCTCAGCAGTAACGTTCACTGAAATCACTGCAGCACAGAACATAGAAAGGACATCTGAAGGAAATGTATTTTAGATCAGTCACAGTCGTTACTGTCCTATCTTGGGAGGTGCACGTCAGGTTACGATGCAGGGTCTGGGCACAGGACTATAAATTAAGAAAGAAACTGTAGAATTAAAGAAACGATAATATAAAAGTTAGTAGTTGCTTCACAACCTGTACGCTGGGACACTGTCGTCCCTAATTAGGCCCACCACTGTTGTGTGATATGCATACCTCACAATGTGGCTGGAAGTAAAAATGTACTGCAGTCATGAGTCATCAGGGTGAACAGCAATGGACTTAAACCACAACCTGGAGGGAGCCAGTGCTCAGAGGGATGGTGTTGGAAATGTTTCCCACTCGCACCGACTGGGGCCTGTCAGCGAGGAAGCCAGGTAGCCAGTTACATATGGGCTGCTAAAGGACAGGGCGGGCAGTTTGCTCACGACATGCTGGGGAATGATTGTATTAAAGCCGGAAGGAAGTCAACTAATAGGGTTCGCACGTGAGTGGCATGTGATTGTTCTACTCCATGTGTGCCAGGCTCAGGTGTAACGCAGAGAAAACGGTGTCCTTTTTTTGGCCAGTAAGCAATTGATCATTTATAATAATAAAAAAAGACATTTTGTTATTTGTTTTTTTCCTGAATCAATGAACTGAAGCTCTGCTGACACAAGAGCACGCCTGCTGAGTAGGTGGTTTTTAATGTGACCCACGAAGCATTGTTGTTGCATTGTGTGCTCCCATTGTGTATTTGCACTTCTAGATTCAAACCAGATGAGACCTATAAAGACATGGGAAAGAGGAGACCAGATGACTGGATAGTCACTACAGCTTTTATCATGAGGAAAATAGATGGTCTTCCTCACTCATCTAGTGAAATCAACATTGCTCCGCTAATATTAGTATGGGGTTAACAATGCATAAACCATGTAACTCTTAAGACAGTGGTCATCTGTCATGTTTGTCTTCCTTTCATGAATTGTAATTAAAAGTGTTTACTGAACTCCGTGTCTGTGAGGGTTCTCAGCCATCCATCAGTACATCCAAAAAACAAAGCTGAAACAAGGGCAACTGGACTTGTTGGGTGTCTTGAGTCCATTTCGCCATTCATCCCTGTAGTTTCTTCAGTTCTAAATGACTGCTGGCCATTAATGGGTAGTTTGAGTACCGTTCATTGGAGAAGGACAGCAGGATCGAAACAGACTCCTCCAATTACAGGTAAGCAGCTGTTAACAGCCCCTAGTCCTGCTGTAGGGGTGACATATATATATATACATATATGAATAATCAATTAAAACACTGATACAGTTTCAATAAAGAAGATAAGATAAGGTAAATGGTCTTGTTTCTATATAGTGCCTTTCTACCTATTGGTACTCAAAGTGCTTTACAGTCACATCTTCCCATTCATTCACATAAGCACACACACAAATTCACACACCAGTGCCAAGCACTGGGAGCAACTGGAGGTTCAGTGTCTTGACCTGCAGTAACGCTCCTGCTGAAGGCGCTGCCCAGTGCTGTTACAGTACCATAGAGGGGGTGGGATTGGTTTTACATCAGGGATGACAGCTTTGCTTCCATCCTCCAATCGTCTAGCACCTCCACAGCTTCAAGAGGGCAGCCCAGATGATCATTGTTTTTATCAGTTTGTTTTAATGTAGGTTTTCCTAATTAGATGGCAAACAAAGTTAATAAGTACTGGTGCTGGACAGTAAAGAAACACAGGGATGAGATTTTCCACATGCCCATCCCTGGTAAAGTATCAAAACAGGACACATTTCACAAATCTGTCTGTATAATGACACACTGCTGTGTATTGCCCCTTCGTGTAACATCTTTACACCACAAACACCCAATCAGACCACACATTACAACATTTGTCAGTTGGACAAAAATATCATTTAAAAGTTTTGTCTGCACATCTTTAAATACGAATTTGATTTAAAACCATGTGAATTCTACATTTTTGAAGATGTGATGTCAACTTTTTAGTGAAACTGGCCACACTGTGGGCTTTTGGCAGGACTCTATCAGAATGCATTATACAAAGAGCTGGTAGCACTATTCTTCCCTTGTGTGTACACAGGAATTAATGATACAAAAGCAGAACATTGTAACCTTAAAAAAGATATTGCGGGGTGCCATGTGTGCCAAGGCCTTGTTAGGCACATGATAAATCTAATTCAAGCTAATTTACGCTAACATGCTAGAAAAAAATATCAAAAAATCTAAAACCAATTTCAAACAAATATCGTGTTTGCTCACCAAAACAAGTTCTTGTTGCAGCTCTGTTTTTATTTTAGTAACAGTCTCTACTGTACTGTCTAGGACGTGCTACAAATCGTGCCCAACTAAAGTCACAGCACGCTTAAAGCGTCTTCATTTTTTTTTTTTGTTCTACTGGTCTTTTATTCACTTCCTTCCTCCTCTCCTGTATATATAACTGTCAGTATCCTGTCTTTTCCCCGTCCCTCTGACTGCCACGATCCTCTAAGTATGGCCACACACTGGCAGGTGCGGTGTAAACTTATCACTGGCGAAGAAAGGGGATCTGCTGTGCTCTCTTCCTGTCAGCACAGATGTCAAGGTGAACTTGGGGGACTCTTTAAATAACCGGCTCCACGACCCTGGGACGATCCCAACAGCCACCCACCACCCCCACCCCCTACCTCCCCCACTTCACCCCCACCGTCAGCTGCACAAATTACCTCTTGTACAAGAACATTGTGAGGTTCAGAAAATACAATAATATACAAGATTTAAAAGCAGTAAGGTCTCTGGTTTAGCTGGATGATATAAGACTACCAATGAGTGAGTGTGTTCGAAAATGAGTACTTAGCAAATACTCATGTTTCCCTAGTCAGCATGGTTTCTCCACTGGATAGAGTTGGTGACACACCACCAAAGAGGAAAAGGAGTAGGTCTTTGTCTACTTCCTTCAATCAAATGTGATAAACGCAACGAGATGATTGTGAGAATTCTGCTTGTTATTCATTAATATTAGTATATGCCTTGACTAGTTACCTTGACATGTGAAGCTGCTAACCTGGTAAATGGCAACCTATCAGTTATAACACATTTATCTATTTTTTGGGTTGCCTTTCAAAGCACTGAAGGTCATCTTACAAAAAACAGCAATGAATAACACATCACAAGAACAAAATATACAGTGCAGTATAAGTATATAGAAATGAGATAAAGGAGAAAGCAGGTTAAATAGAGTAACTGTTTTAAAAAGATGAGTTTTGAGTCTGGGTTTGAAGATTGTCAGAGAGCCTATGTTTTGGATGTCAGGTGGGAGAGTGTTCTAAAGGCGTGCAGCTGAGAAACTGAATGAAACCCACGGTGGACAGTTGGACAGGTGATGCAATAACTTTGCTGAGTTGCGGGAGGATTTGAGATTACAGGAGGCTGAGTATAATTACAGAAGTTCAAACAGATATGATGGAGCTTGGTTGTGAAGGTCCTTGAACGTAAGTAACAGGATTTTGTACGGCAGCCAGTGGAGCTGCTGAAGAACTGGGGTGATGTGGTCTATGGAGAGAGTTGGGGTGGTGATATGAGCTGCAGCGATTTGGACTAGTTGAAGTTTACAAAAGCATCTGGAGGGTAATTAATCACTGTAGAACATTTATTCATTCATTGACAATGCACTCCTAGATGCTGCTGTCCAAAAATACTGTAGAGTTTATAGCTTATGGAGAAATCATTGTACTGTGTTGCCAACTAGTGGTTAGGAGTGATATTGCAGTCTGAGTCAAATACCAAAATCCAATTTTTCAGTGCAATGTGTGCGATTACCTCACCTTGAGAAGTCACCACAGTTTGTGAATCAAAAGATCAACATGTTCACAGCATCACAAGAGGTGTTATCCATCCACAACATCATACTAATTACACAATTTAATTTAATTGAATTAGCTGTAAATAATGTAAAGAAGCATGGGCGGAGACACACTGGTTAAGACTACATTTACGTTGGATGTCATAGTGGTTTAGGAGTTAGGGTTAGGGTTTAGCAGAGAATCTTTGACGCATATCATTCCCCAGTCTTTGCAATTTTGATTTCTGTCGTGATGTATCAATGCCTTGAATATGTTTTCAGTAAACAACCCTAGCAATCAGTTATGGAACATGTTTTAAGAACATGGGGTTCACTTTCTATGCTGCGACTCACCCATCACACACACAGGTACACACACAGACAGATTAGCTTGCAGCTCTCTTTGATCCCAGGCTGTGGGCAGCAGTGGTCAGAATACTTTGGGAATATTCTGAATGCCCAGAGATCCAGTTGCCCATCGTTACACCACCACTCCATGCCATGTAGGCACCGGAGACCTTCAGTGAAGGGTTTGTATTTTCAGGCAGTACTGTCTACACAGGTCGCCTTTTTGTCCTAACCACTGGGTTATTGACGTTATATAGAACTCCTCCAGTGTCATCAGGAAATGGTTGACCATTATACATCAGCATTTTTTTCCTGCCACAAGTTAGGTTTGGGCTACCTGTCATTAGACTGTAATGGAATTTTTAATAAATTCGCCAACGCAGTTCGTGGCACAGTCTGGTACACGGTTGAAAAAAGCTAAAAAAAAAACATGTAATATTCCATTTCTTTCATGTTTGATTTGTTTTTGCCAACTGCTTCAGAGAGCTGTCAATTAAGTTGTCAAGCAGCAGCAAAAGGGATTTTGCATTGTGTTTCAGTTTTGCCCAAACTGGACTTACTCCAGACATAACCCCATTGGACCCCTCTGATTTCCACAAGTAGCGTATCCTTCTTACAACTGCAAGATCTATTGCTATACCCAGCATGATAGTCAGTCAACCCAGTGAAACTGAAAAAAAGAACGCCTTCGAATCATCTATATGATCTTATAAATAGAATCATGTGTACTGATTAATAGACAGTGAACATCCTACAGGCACTGCAAAGTCCTACAGATGTCAGCCTCTGTTGGACAGCATCCCTACAACAACAGTTTTAGGTGTTGTAGATATTTTTCATCTGACCAATGGGCAAATATTAGAAAGCTGTGCTCAGAGGAACTGTATAAATGCAACATGTCTTTCTTCTTTGCTCCCTCTTCACCTAGCATTCCTGAGTACGTAAGCATGTCATATTCACCTGCATTTATTTTTATCTTCCTTTAGTCCTTTGTAATTATATTTTCAATTATAAATTAATCACAGCTCGATCCAGTTCTGTTTTTAGTAATTTGGTTATATATTGTTTCCACTGCCTGCTTTGGAGGGACAATAAAGGTGGAAATCCAACAACAATTGTCAGCATAAATCTGAGATTGTTAGCTTCTTTCACAGAATCCAGACGATGTTCATAATGTGTCACATGCGTGGAATTCTGTCTCATCACAACTTAGACCGTTTGGGCATGTGTGTTGGTCGGGTTTGAATGGGGTGAAGACTGAATTATGGCAACCATGCCAGGCTGCCAAGTTTTGTCAGTGGAGGGGTGGGGTTGAGTTGGAGTATGGGTGGAGGGGTCAGATAACATTCTTTTAGTGTCCTTAATGTTTCTACCTAACTACCAACAATAACAGCATCATTTAGATCAGTGCCATAAATCAATCCCATAAAATATCTTCAAATATCAGTTTGGAAGTCTGATTAATAATTACAACTTTAAGTGCACCTATGTGTATTCAAGGTTAGTCACCAGTCTGTCAGAAGAAAGGAGTTCATTGGTGTGTGTTGCTTTGATATCTTTTGTTGGTGAGCCAGACTGGGGAAAGTCGCTGTTCTGACTAGGATTGAAGTATTTTCACTGCCATGTTCTGATCATGCAGGTCTAAGGGACATGGTCACTCCTTTGTTCTCTTTGCAGCAGCTCTGTGCTATTTAGTTGTGTTGCTCCTGTTGCTTGTAAACTGAGCAGGCAGACTTTGTGTCGTAGCTAATGGTTAAATATAGAAACAACCACTTGGAATTACCACACCTAACTGGAAGCCTGCCGGCTGCTAGTTTTCAGCCCCTTCTCCTGGGGCGTTTGAAGACTTCACTTTGATCGTGCCGATTCATTCAATTACAGAGGGTCACTAAGAGATGGCGCTTTCTTCACACAGTGATGACAGTCGGTAGCTGGTAACAGTAGGGTTACATTTTTTCCCCCAGAATTTAGGCTAGAGTAGTTTCTGAAAATTCTATATTTTTTCCGCTCGATGAGTCGCTATTGATTGTGTTGACTAAGTAAATATGTGACAAAAGGTAGGGCTTTTGGATGAACCTGTGAACATTTTTAACCAATTGAACATCAAGAGACTACACAGTCCATCTTCAGAGTCCCCTGTACCGTCAAACCAGAGGGGAAGCGCATCTGTAACTGAAATATTTGCTCATTGCTTTGATTCTGTTATGGCGTCAACCTTTAAAAACAAAACAAAAAAAAATGCACCTTTGTCCTTGCCACGGACTGGTTCTCTCTGATAGTCTTCAAAATATTTCTTTTCCATGATTCCCTCCAAGATAACCATGCATGCCATCCTGTAGTGAAATCTAACATGGAATCGGACATTTGGCTGTGGCAACAAAGGCCCTCTTCAGACCTGGTTATTTGAGTCATCAGTTGCAAGTGGCCAGCTTAAAGTACAGTTGTGGACACACACAGGACACTTTGAGGACACATTTGAAGATTCGATCTCCGACCACATTTGGAGGTGGTATGGGACGCGTTTGACCACATTCCTTTGGTAGTGTAGTGTGAACACGCGTCATGGGTCACATTAAAGACAACCTACTCAACAGAAGTGGTGCTCTTGTGTCAGCAGTGTTTTACCTCACTCACTAAATAATAAACACACAACCATGATTAGAAATGGTCACCTGAAAAGGAAAAAACCCTTATCAGTGTGATCATATGGGCATATACAAAGCAGCCATGTGGAGTGAAGTTGTCTTCTTTTACCTTTCTACTGGCAATGTTCCTGTCCCTGCTTCAAACTGAAAGCTTCCGGAGTTCTGTTATATTATTATAGAGTTTTGTGTGAGAAATAAACAATAAATTAATGCAATTAAGTTGTCTATCTATCTATCTATCTATATCTATGTGTTCTTTTAGTGAGAGAGACTTCACAGCTTGTTCCAAGTGTGCAAGTGTTCATGGTTCTGATACAACAGTATGTAGAGATCTATAATAGACAGCGGCAAACTTCTACTGCATCCCAAATAATGTCGGTGTTTATTTACATACAGAGAGCTAAACTCTGATTGGATCTCAAGATGCACTTGGGGTATGCATTTGAAGTGTGAATTTAGTATTTTAGCCTGTTGCAGATAGCGGAGATCCGATTGCAAATAACCAAATCTGAATGGCCCAAAAGCGCTTCTTTCTGAGGAAACTATGCCTGTGTGGGCTGGAAGAGCTGTTAATTGTTCGCACATTCAGGGCAGTCAAATGCTAAGGATGTGTTTGGGCTCTCTGACCTGCTAACATAAGGAGAAAGTGTTCGTGATCGCTCTGTAGACTCCCTTAAATCAGTTTCGTGAAGTTGGGTAGCTGATTTGGTGCATTCAATACATAAAATGAATCAGTTCTTTATATAATGATCTCAGATTCAAATGCATAATCTGCTGTTATCCCTTAATGTGTAAGAATGAATGAATCTTCTAAATGTTAGTTAAAACTGAGCTGAGTGGTTGTTTATTCTGCTTATTTTTTAAATAAATGAATTACGTCAGTTTCATAATCTGAAGGTCGTGAGTTCAAGCCTCACATGGGGCAGATGTTTTGTGTATATATCTGCTCTTATTCTGTATATTTTATGTGTAGATTGAGATTTATTTTATTTTATTGTATTCTTATTTAAGTTTGTGTGTTTATGTACAGGAGAGTAAAGTTACTGGAGTCAAATTCTTGTAGCTTTCAAACAGACAAACCGTTATTCTCACATTAGTGCTCCATGTCTTAACTCTCATGGTCCTACGGGACCACTTCACCGACCTGCTGTGAATGGCTATTGTCATTCATCATGATGTCACATCAGCATCAAATAACTAACTCAAACTACAACGAAACTTCTCAGAAAAATTATAGAAACCATCTTTGAAATTATCTGACGTGTATTTTAGTTTGGCCCAAGTCCCATCAACTAACATGGAGGGAGAGGAACTCATGACTTATAATGCAACGAGACACCAGGGGGACTTTGACTTCACTTCTGAGGAGATGCGGTGGCGTCCACTTTTTTGACAGTCTATGACTCCTGGTCCTGGTGCATTTTACTAGGCAACCAGATAAGTCATGTGGGTCAGCATTTACATAGCGCTGGTGTGTCAGTGTCATTCTGTAATAATGATGCTTTTGAAATTGTAGTCATTGGCTTGTCAGCTGCATTTACTTTCTCAGTGGAACTTTTTCTTTAACTGAAATCACTGCAACAAAAGAGAGATAAAATATCTGAATAGATCGTTTGTTGGAGCCTGAACAAGGGATAAGGTTCCGTTCTTGTCTGGCCACTGAGAAGCACGAATGACAAAATGTACTTCGGACCAATCACAACTACTTTGCATCACTGCAGAGCTGGGGAGACGCATGTCAGGCTACGGAATACGATCTGGAGCTACACTTTACCAACACTATACCCACAACAAACCTATAGATCTGACGCAGAACCATAAATCTAGCTTAAGAGGGAGAAGGATATGCGAAAGAACAATGTACGTCTCATTGATAGCTTAAATTCACAGTAAAAACCACCACAATGGTCTAATTCATCCGTGGAGTTCACAGGGTCCCAACACATTTTTCTCACCAATGATAGAAATTATGTATATAGACTCAAGAGTAATTTCTAGAATGTGGAAATAATATTGAGACATTTGGAAGTCCGACATGGTATTTTTCTTTTACTTTACACAGAATCTATTTATATAACAAGTGTTGTAAATATTGTAAATTGTAAATATTAAGGTGGATTTTATAGTCACTGAGTGTGTTTATTAAGGGACTGGATGACTTTGGGAAAAAAATAACTGTTACTGTGGTGCAAGTTTTTATGGACCTGTATCGCCTCCCAGAGGGCAGGAGGTCAAACAGGTGGTGCCTGGGGGGGAAGAGCCCTTCACAGTGTTTTTTGCTCTTGAGAGGCAGCGCCAGTCTACGATATCATGGAGTGTTGACTGCAGTGTAATTATTACTTTTAGCAATGATGAATAAAACCAAGAAACCAGAAAAAAAATAGAAAAACAATTAATGTTTGAAGAGAATCAAACTTCAATGTCAAGCAAAACACAATCACATATTTGAAAACCTAAAATGATTCCTCATATAGAGTGGATGAATATAAAGAGTATGTGAGCCATTGCTTAATGCTGAGGGAGAAATTAGGCGGACAGTGGAGGAAGGAGTAGTGCTGGTATCTCACCACCTTTTCTCTCTATTTTCGTTCCTTTTTCAAGTCAGTTCCAGACTCTACTGCCAAGTCACTCATTTATTTACATAAACAAATATATACATGACCCGGGGCTTGTTTTCCTCAGAAATAATAGTTTGTGGGTTGTGTCATTTGGCATTCTATTGTGTGTGCTGAAATGTTTTGTTTGGATGAGGCTGATAAATTTTGCAGCGTATTTTGCAGTGTAATTGCACAATCACAAATCATTATTGTGTACACACTGCATCCTTTGTCCTGAAATACAACAATGACCTAATAACCACTGGTCTAAGTGGGGAATATAGAAACACGGTCATCAAGCTCTGTTTATGTGATGATGGCGACCACTTCCTCTGATAGTTACTGAACAAATCTTACAAAGGTTGTTTAAAGGTACAATAGGTATATTTACAGTCAAGTGCACAAAATGACCGAATATGCACCGTATGTATACATGCAATAGGTACTTCCCAATTTGTCCTGAAGGATATATCAAACAAAGCTGTAATATACACTCACTTGTCAGTTAATTAAGTACACTAGTGAAAATAAATGCATTCTAATATTAGCTCAGTTTATGTTAAAGCAGCTGCTGTTAAACTGTACTGAATTAAACAGAAAAGAGTTACAGCCGAGCCCACAGATTCCAAAGGCTTGCAATTATCAAAATAAAAGAAACACTTCACAGATTAATTCACTGTAACTAACAAACCTGACAAATCTCGTTTGGGCTGTTGATGAAAACAAAGGCTCTGTGATATAGGCTCCTCCTCAAAAGGGAAACTTTATCCTTGCCATCATGGCTGTTGAGATTGGACACTGAATGAGATGTGACATACAATATGTAGTTTTACACACAGATTTTTAGAAATGTCATTAAATGTCAGTAAAATAAGTAGATATACAGATGGATAGGAGATTATTCTGAGACGATGCATACAGCAACACTTGCTGGCAGAAATGCTAACCTGTATCAACCTACGAAATAAAAGTTGTCCCGTGCCCTGTTCATAATATAGCACAACAAGCACACAGGAATTAAAAAGTTGGCCATGAAGTATTGGAGTACGAAGTATTGGGGGAGGGGTTTCTAACAATATCTGATTATCCAACATGCAGTTCAGACAGAACATGAATCCTGATGATTGAGAGATCCAGTCAGTGAGATGAGCACTGTCAACTACAACATTACATCTTATAGTACAGAGTGTGACTGATATGTGAGGGAATATGATACATGTGGCCACTCCATCGGCCCACTCCAGTTGAACCATTCTAGTCAAACCCTAATAGGGCCATGGGGTGATTGGGCATACACAGCATACCCAGACTGTTGATATGAAGCCATGTCAGCCATAAACAACATGTCTGCTGTTTCATCTCCAGCACATACACATATTTTTAGGCCTATCACTCTGTTTCATGGTCATGATAAACATCTGACAGACAACAGACTGTGTGGCACCTTTGAGGCCTGAAGTGTCTCACATTCTGATGGTCTACTTATAGCAACTTACAAAGTTCATTTTTCAAAGGCTGCTCACAAACATGTCAAGCTCAGAATAATACTCTGTCCTTCAAGTGAAACACAGACCCCCATGACGCAATCACTGTCCCAGTTTCAACGCCATGTTATCTACACAGAAGTAACGTATTCACCTGAACCTACCTAGCAAAAAAAATGTTGTCTATTGTAATCTAAAAGATTATACTGTATTGTGCAGACACCATAGACCATTACATTTAAGTCCAATATTTATATACTAAGGTGTGCCATTTTTTTAAATTGTGTCAGTCAGAAGGACCCACAACAGTAGTGGGGCCAAAAAAACCATATGTAAGTCAGAGTTTTAATCATCTAACTCCTTTTCCTGATCTCACTGACTATCCATGGCCTTAAAGAAAATGTATTTGTCTGGGATTAAACAACATGAGCTCCATATATGTAGTGTTTCCATCTAGGCGCCAAAGTTCTGCCCTCTCAGTCACCTGTCCTTGTAAATAATCAAAACTATGGAAGCAATGTGGACATAGTCGGCGGACATGCGGCTGGTGCTGACTGGCAGGCACCAGGTGGGCATTGAGAGGGAGCTCTATAGTCATCTGTACATGAATACATCCCACAATTCAATGCAGCACAAGAACACAGGCGAGGACGGCTGAACTTACTGCTGGCTGAACAGCTACTATGTAAGTTAATCAAGAGGCAAATGTTTACCATGGAGTGAGTTTGTTACATGGATTCAGTTCAGCTAATACATGGAGCCAATGATCAACTACATTAAAAGCGGTCAGAGTTGAATCCTCAGTTATTATGTTATCATTAATAATAATGACCGACGGCTCATGGCGGGGACTGGTTAACTGACACGTTAATGCAAATTAAAACCACAATTTATTTTACCATGCAATTAGTGCATGCACGGGCTAAAACAAGTAAGGGTTGTATATGCAACACAGAGAAATAGGAAAAGGAACAAAACAAAAACAAAAGAAGAGTGTAAAATAGTGCTTTTTGGTGGTCTGTCAGATTCTGACTGACAAATAACTTGACAACACAAATGCCCACTTCTCCCACACTCCCATCCCACTAGTTGTACGGTACAGAAGCTGTAAAAATGCCAGTCCATCTGGCAGCTCAGAGTTGAAAGGCTTCCACACCTGCAATGGCTGGAGAATCTCCTCTGCAGCTGCGAGAAAACCACCTCCTTAGCATGCATTCAAGGGATGTCCCACAGACACTTACTGCCATGTTGAAACGTTAACATCCTATTGACAAGACCAATTAGCACTAATGTGTAGCTACAGGCACCTCCGCCTTTTTTCACAGAGTTTCTCACACAGCACAGACAAACAGAAAAATCCATATTAAGACCGCAAGCTGGAGTTTTGTGCCCAAAATCTAAGCTTTGCAAAATTAAACGGACTAATTATGGTCTATATGTTGAAATGACTGCTGCAGTAATGTATTGTAAGTTGTATCCCACTTATGTTACTAGTGACAATACTGTGAGGCCTTAAATTCAAACAATGGCAACGAAAAATCCAACCAATCTCAAAGTTTGACATGACAGAAAAATATATTTTCAATTTCCAGAGACTTAAAATTAACTGCCTGTGACGGTGCTCACGACTCAATCTGGGTGTTTCCTAAGTGGCAAGTGATTTGACTGCAGCTGATATTTTTTTTCTGTGCGACAGCTCGTCTGTATAAGAAAAGAAAGTAAAAATGCAATTTGCAGACAGTGCGTACAGGAACTACTTTAATTTAAATAAAACTGTTTCCATGCGCATGGAAGTTTGAGGCTTTCCTATGCATAAATGGCAAACCTAACAAAAGTTTCAAACTATTTATACTGTTTTGTCTGCCTACACTGAGATAAATGGAGCTGCCATAACATTAGAAACTCATTCAGTTCAGCGTAACATAAGAACTTCAATGTAAGTAGAACATGGAGGGACAGAATTAGTTTAGACAAGTTTATGAAAAAAAAAACAACAGGAAATTAAATACATTCTTGTATTAGCCAGAGTATGTCAAAAGTGGCAGCTAGTGCCCCTCCTAGCTTCAGACCAATGTGATTTTTATCACAGTCCAGTACAGTAATCTGAGAGCAGAGGGCCATGAGGATGCTATCCAGAGATGTCTTGGCGATGCCACACCAGTCTGAATAATTATTTAGTGTAATACCAATAGCCCCCAGCCTCCAGATGAGTTGCAAATACACGTCAGACACAAGTGCAGGGCAAGCAAACAGATGAATGAAGTGCAACATATAGTAGTACCATTGTGGTGTAATGAAGAGACCATATGGTAATAATCAAGTGAAAAAGCAGTCCTCTTATTTTCCGCACAACTATAATCAGTGTCACTGTCATCAGTATTACATCCATAAAGTAGAAAAATGAAACTTTGGAAACAGTGGACTTCAGTAAAAATTAAGTGAGAAACATGTGGGTGGATGAATGGATGAAGGGTGAGGAACTTACCTGGGGGGCACAGGCAGTTGTGGGAGGCGTCCCTTTGCTCCCGTGTCTTTGGTAGTCGTGCTGCGAGCTTCTGCACAAGAGAAGGAACATGAGAATGTTAGAATGGCCCAGCAAGAAGTCCAGCTGAAACTTCATGATCATCAGCAGCAACTTCATGGGCTGATGGAGATTCTATGATATGACTGAAAGCTCTACACCACATGACTCAGGGATTCAGATAACCTATACACATAGATGTGCCGTGGTTCTGATTACTGTGAAGCACAAGTAAAGTCACAGCAACCACGGGAAAGAAGCGTTGTTTGTCTTCAGGCAGTAAGTTCAGCCTGCTTCGAAAAGTTAAAAAAAACCCATGTTGGATCCATTTCCACAGACAGATTCACACACTGTTAAACAATCCAAAAAGTACTTTGTTTGATGAGTATGCTGAGGCTTTAAGAAGCATAAAGGCCCAAGAGAAACCAAATGTGTATAAAACTGTAAGGACGCCTAAAATAAATAGGTCTGTCTGGCTCTATTCCTTAGGTATGGGGTCAGCTAGGAAACACTCACAAAATCTAATACTGCCTCAAAATTACCAAGGACTTCCAAACTTAAGTGGTCTAGTCATTCAAAGCCCTCATGCGGAATCGATTGTAGGACTGCACTCACAGGCACAAAATTCCCTTAACCCACTTCATATAATTCATAAATACTTCCAGGAATTTATTTGGTTGATGCTGGCAGACCCTCCTCACAACTGGAGAAGTCTTTAGCCGGATTAATCCAGAGAATAGTGCAGCCTCTCTCCACCTCACTTGCCACAGACTAACGGGAAGAAACGGAACTGAGTGACACATTTTCCATACTAGATAATGAAGATAATGGATAACTGTAGCAGTCAGTTGTAACAATAAAAAGAGCTGCGACTGTAACCACATCAAAGCGTAAGGAGTCTGCCAGAGGGAGAGACATTTAATGACCACACTTCAAGGACTGTCATTAGCCTTCACGTATACATTATTCTACAGTCTAATGAATGTTCTACCTAAATGACATACACACTAATTTGCCTCAACAGTTATAATAATAATAATAATGAATAATCTCATAAACTGAGGTTAAAAACAACACAACAACAGCGTCTTAATCGTGGCCTTTAACAAAATGAACTGTCTTTTCTTTATTCTGTAAAACCTGGGTATTTTGCCTATATTGTCACTCCATTTGCTTGCATTTTGCTCGGTCACTTCAAGTCAAAACAAGTTATGCCATGGTTTGTTATTTTAACTTGGGCTCCTCGTAAATGCCAGAAAACTAATAATAATTGTTTGGAAATGTTGTGTGTTCGCTGCATCCAGGAGTTTAAATGTAGTGAGGTTGCCTCAAGGCGACCACTTCCCTATTAATAGCCCCCTTTAAAAAGTTAAAATACGCTGACAGAATGTGGGTTTTGAGTTTCAAATCAAATTATGGTTCCTTCTATGATGCCTGTAGAGTGCTGAATTTAACTTCTCTCAGTGTCTGTGTCTGCTTCCTGTATCCCATTCCAGAAGAAACAGCCTACTCTGCATCTGCTCTGCTCAGTGGATGGAGAGGAGCTGCATGAGGATGTGAGGCAGAAAAAGTAATGTTTCTTTCTGTTGCTTCATACTTACTTTTTGAGTAATGATTTTAAACAGCAGTTTACCATGGATGCCATGGAAATTACATTTACATAGTCTAATGGGTCTTAATAGTCTTATTGTAATCACCAATTCCTACTTTACTCACCAATTAACCGTCCAAATACATGCACATCTATGGAAAGATGAATAGAGAAAACACACAGGGAAAGGCTAACTACCCACAGAAAGGCCTGCAGCAGGTTTAAACCCATTACCTTCTTCTAATGAGGCATCAGAGCCAAGTACTACATCACCATGCCACTAGGCTGAAATGTGAATGGACAAATGAACCTTATCATAAATAAAATGTTCTTTTTCAATGCTTTGTTTAGAAAACCTTTGCAGGCAATGAAGTGTGGAACCGTGGACATCAAAGAATGGGTGTCCCGCTTTCCACTTACCTTCCAATCAACATTGCGTCATTTGTTTCATTCTGAGCAGCCATTATATCCTTAATCACTTCAGAATTCATCATCCTACTTCCATCTTTTCATCATCAATAAAAGCTAGTGGCCCACTATCGTTGGAAGCCATGCATGACAATATGGACTGTTACTTTCACCATATCAATAAAACTGAAATGAACTCAGCTGAAACTCCACTTTGTCTCACACATTATAGTGTATGCTTTGGATCTTGTGCCGTTCCAAGCCTTCACCATACTTTTTTTATCCTGTTTTTCTGGTATAAGTTGATCACAAGTGGGCTGCTCTGAGTATGTTCACCACTTGTGACCAAGTGACCACTTGTGATCTGATCGCAGCTCCACACTACATATGCAAACTAGGGTTGCAAGGACTTGTCGCCACCAATGACGTCGATTTGCACAGCCCGTACCCAAACGTCAAATGTGAGGAAAATTATTAAACAGAGACGCAGATGCTTAAGAGGTATTTGTCGTTGTAAATACGTTTATCCTGCAGAGGGATTAAAAATGCCAAAACCTCAACAGAAAGAAATGGATGCAAACTTACTGTCGTTGAAACTCCCCCCAACTGTAGCTGAGCCTCAAAGTATTTGGACTATTACAATTAACTTGTAACAGTTGATGGTTGGTTGGTGGCCAGAGCCTTGGAGCTGTCATTATGCCCTTATCAGTTGTTTTTGAGAAAGAGACTCAAGCGCTAATCGCTAGCATGACAGCGATGGTTTACAGTGCATTCACAAGTTGTGAGCAGATTATTTCTGCACATGAAACTAAAGATATGATGTTACGATCTTAATGCAAGGTCTGCTGTGTTTCCTCTCACATAGAGATGCATGTTAGGTTAATTGGAATATGAATGGCGACCCTCTACAGGATAATACAAATGTATCACCAGTTACAATCAGGACAAGTCATTGAAGTTCAGAAATAATATTCTGTGCACAACGTAGGCTAATTAATAACAGAATATACTAACAGTATCGTTCCTAATTACACTAAACAAATCTGAACTTTTGTTGAATGTATCATTTGGTAAAACTTCAAATGAAATGGGGTTTTCAGATATCATGTTCAAATATGCAATCATTATGTTTGAATGTCATGAGTTGTGGAGTCTCCCGTGCTCACTGAAAGCACACATGTATTAATTTGTTTATTACATGAAGCAGCAGTGTAGGAAAAAAATGCATGGTAACTTAACTCCACATGGCTACAACATGTACACATCAACATGAACACATGACTTATTCACCACATGGCCATACAGTTTTTATGACGGTTATTAATGATTTTTCTCTGCAGTAATGGTTTATGTGGTTTTCTCTGTTGTTGAGAATTTTTTTAGTTAACTACACCGAACAATTTTCAGTCTGAAATTATCATGAGATAAATGTCAACTCCTTGACATGTTGGATGAGGTTCTATTTCTGTTTCAATTTCAGTTTTATTTGTATAACATCAGAACTCAAATCCTGAAACCCCTCATGAGAAAGTGGCAAAGGAAAATTGGTTATATTTACTCTGGACCTCAGAATGCCATCCTCACAAAAGGTCAACTTTTTTAAGATATTACATTTACTCATCGTAAATCCTCACTGTGTTGTATATCTTTACAATGTCTATGACTGTCAGCGCGCCTGTTCAGTCTCAACCTGGGCTATAACGTATCATTCAGTCAAAGGTGAAAGTGGTGTGTATGTTTTAGCCATCACAAACTGTACTCTGACAAAGAGCAGAGGTGGTGTGGGCACTTCTGCTTGAGTGTCTCATTAGCACATGGGTCATTTATACTCCCAGAAACACACACACAACGACATGTATATGCATATAGTATTTGTGTTTGGGTTGTGCATGTATGTGTGCATTGGCCTCTCATTGTATTGGGTGACAGCTCTGTGGGGAGTACAGTGAGGAAAGCTGGGCAGAGGGAGACTATATTTTTCACATTTCTACACCTCACAATGTGGTCTGGAGTTCCCACCCTGCCTCTGCACTCACTACGTACACTAGGTTTATACCAGCTGTGCAGAGATCTCTTTGAGGGTCATTGTAAATGGCATGGCCGTGTTTGGGGCCATATAACAAGAGAGGAAATCAAGGACCTCACAATGCTTATTTTTAGAGATGCGACAACTCATCAGTGTCATCGATGACTGGGCTGCAGCTACACATCTCCGTAATCAGTGTTAGTGTTAGACTCTCTAGAGCAGATGCTAAAGGCTAGTGTGTCAACGCTGCTTTCCAGGACATTTACAAGTTGTAAGGCGTTTGTTTCTGCACAGCCCAGACTTTCATTTCCCTTTATGACAGTGTCAGCAACATTTAGCAGATAAATGATACAGGTGGATTTCCAGTTACAGTCTGTACAACCTATTGAAGAGAAATCATACCCATACCACAATGTATAATAATTGATGACAGAATAAAGGGCACAACATCTTTCCTAATTAGGTCTGTACTGAATCAATTTGAACTTTTATCATGAATAGTATAGGTGTCATGATAACATTTTGAAAAAAAATTATTTTTGAGAAAATTAATAGTAGAAATTATGGTTATTTATTTCTATAAGTTAACCAAAGAATTTAGCAATTAAAAAATATTCAGCAGATTAATTGAAAAAATAATTGATAGATTAATCAACTGAAGAAATCTAATGGCAGGCCTGCAGCCTACTGCACTTTACCAAATTTTGAAAAAATATGAGGATACGCCAACTTTTCTACAACCAAACATAAAAAGCTTTTTGTGATATATCGAAATCTTTCAATTCTTCAGGTTTCCTCTGTGTAAACTTTACAAAAGAGATGAATGGAAGCAGCTTTAATGTGTAAGCGTCCCACTCTGTTTCTCCCTCCCTTCTTCGTACTAAACTAGGAGAACCACGTCCTGATTCCAAGGCTGTATCTGATCATAAAACAGCCAGTCACATTACAGGAGGAAACAGGGCATTTGTTGGGGGCTATTTTCAGCGGCAAATAAATCCATATTCAGTGTTGTGAGTTTTGCTTCCCGTGGCGATACGCCCGTCGCAGCCCAGGCTCATTGTCTACATGCGCTACACAGTAGACAATGAGCTACTTCATCACACTTCAAGTGATTGAGGGCCTAAAACATGTTTACCTGCGGGACATGAAAGTATATCTTATTAGCTGCAGCAGGACAGTGTGTGCAGAGTGTGACTACGTTCATGGCAGTGAGGGAACATGTCAACCCAGTGCACCAGTGAGTCTGACTGTGCCCACAGATGTGTTTTATAGTTTATCATGAATTGCTAGTGTATGCCAGTAAACCTCTATACAGTCGTTCCTACACATGCACAATGACGGCAAGTGGAATTTTCAAAAGTATTCCTTAATACATTAATGGATTCTGCTGTGCTCCAGATTTGCTTGGATTAATATTAAAGAGGCCACATTTTCCATAACTGGGGAAACTGGTCATCACTGAAGGCGACAGGGTGGTAGATTCTGGATGGTGATGGGTGAAAGTACAACAAACGTCTCTTTCTCCCTCTCTAGGAAAGGTTACATCTGCGCTTGTGTCCCATTAATAATAACTATTTATACTCCCAGAGCTAAACAAAGAGGCAATCTGCAACACAGGCCCCTCTGAAGAGGGATCCTTGCCACCGGGCCCCCCTGGAGTAGCTCCAGAGCCAGGCACTCAAACAAGACTCCATCACCAGCGACTATGATTGGATATAACCGCGTCCTTCATCAACCAACCCCGCTCCACTTTGTTTGTTAACCCATACAGTGTACATTAGGGGGGAAGGTAACATCTTAATCTGCAACTTTTGTGTGATCTAATCTTTCATCATACTCAAAAAACAAAGAAATATCAAAGGCAATTGGGACTTTTTGGAGTTTTCTTGAAGACATTTCACTTCTCTCCCAAGTTGCTTCTTCAAATAACTGGTGGGGAGTTTTGGTTTTTTATTTGGGACATCTGCAGGTGGTGCCTAACCGAAACTCCTAAAGTCTGTTAAAGACCCAGCACCCACCTGTAACAAGGTTCA
Organism: Chelon labrosus; assembly: GCF_963514085.1. Classification (NCBI taxonomy): domain Eukaryota; kingdom Metazoa; phylum Chordata; class Actinopteri; order Mugiliformes; family Mugilidae; genus Chelon; species Chelon labrosus. The sequence goes on along the minus strand of NC_140348.1, from coordinate 1,666,500 downwards.
GATTAACCTTAACCGAGTTCACCTAGTTTAGTATAAAGACTGGAGAAAGGAAAACTAAAGCTCACCGATCAACATGTAAAGATTTTAGGGGGGTTTGCATGCTGGAACTGTTTCTTCATAGACAACGCCTGGCTCAGAGACTGTGTGGAGCTTCCAGGAGTCTTGTTCATGCCATTGTAACCCTACAGAGACCAAAACCTGTGCTCACCAACTATATCTGGAGACCACGGACAGAGACAACGCACAACATTGATAAATAGATGCAGCTTTTCACCCATGCTATGTACACTTCTGATTCAAGGGACTTGGACTTCTCCCCTCAGTGATTTGGAAATCCTGGCCTTAGCCTTTGACACATCCTGACATCAATTCTGAGACCGGTATCAATCTCCTCCTCTCACAAGAACGTTTCAAATAAATCACCAGCAAGCTCCCACTCTATACCAGTGTCCCAAACATACAGATTACACCTCTAGATTTTTTTTTTTTATAACTGCGCTAATAAAATTTCTACTCCACCATCAACCCGCTCTTTCTTCTCCTGGTAAGCGCATTATACCTGCTCTAGTGAAAGGCTTCAAGTCGGAGGGGGGGATGATAAAAGTGGGGCCAGAGCAAATGGAGGAAGGGAAAACAGGGCCTCTGTGGGACTTCAATCGCGAAGCAGCAGCTTGTTTGTTGTTGTTAGTGTAGCTGTGGACAATTGAAGGGCAGCACAGTGGGTGACTTTAGGAGCAACAGATGTGAAAGGGCAGGGAGAGCTCCTCACACGTTATATGAGTGAAGATGCACACATGATATGGGTAACACATGTGCAACTTAATTGGTGGGCCTAATGGACTACTTCAGAGATGAACACAAGCAGCAGTTGAATACGGGTTCTCTTTCCACAACTTGCTTTTTCTTTGGAATGGATTTATTGAGGGTATATATGGCATTCACTGAGAATTAGTTATTACCAGAATATTTTTGAATCGTGTCTAAAAACATTGGATTGTTATAAAATGTTGTAAACCTGAAATCCCTTCAACCTTAATTTAGCTACTGATAATGATTTTGAGGGATTGTAGTTTAACAAGCTAAGCTAGTGTTTTAATAGGAGAAATAACAAGAGTTTATGTTAATTGTAGGTGTTGAAGGGGTTCAGTTAAATTCAAGTGCATTTAGAATGCCTCAATTGCAATCAAAACTGTCTCCAGACGATTTACAAATCCCAGAGCCTGAAGCACTCAGAGCGAGCACTAAGGCGACGTTTCCACTTTAAATGAAAGTTTACCTATCAGTCACGGTGCAGCTTTCAAATCATGACACAACGTTTGACTTTATGAATGAAGCTCTCACCTCCTCAAGAATCTGGTCCAGTCGACCCAGGATAACGGGCTCCACCTGCTCCAGAGACAACATCCACGAGGAGAGCTGCGCGTCCCGCTGCTGCTGCTGCTCCAGACTCACTATCCTGGAGTGCAACTCCGAGGTCCGCACAAAAACCAAAATGCAACCTCCGAGACACAGCACAGCCACGGCAATGCAAATCATAAGGCCAGACAAATCTTTCCAGTTCCTCCACGGCGGCTGTTTTGAAGGGTGCCGTTGCTGCGCACCACGCGTCCTGCTCTCCTCTCCTGGTTTACCGGTGACTCCCCGCTGCAGACCCTCTTCCATTTCAGACGTCTAACTTTGGTTTTATCCACACGGAGGACTATATTTCAGCAGCGCGAAAGTAAAATAGATGGCTCTCTCTTCTTCAAACTATCTTCAAACTACGGTCCTGCACTCAGATGAGTCATTAAAGCAAAGTTATACATGCTGTAATTTGTCACCAGTCAGTGATGTCTGTGCTCCTCTTATTCCTCTGCGCTCCGCTCCGTCTGTGCCATTCGCTGCTTCTCCTCTGAGCGATCACACTCTTTGCTGCAGGTCAGCCGTCAGTGCGCTTCTCTGAAACCCGAGCCAACCTCCCTCTGCACGGCTCTGGATGCCGCGGGCCCTTTGCTCACACTGGACGCTCCTCCTCTGAGAGGCTTTAGGTTAAATGCCGGGGCGGGATTCGTGGCAGTGTTGCTGCCCCCTTTGATCTGTGCACTTGGTGACGGATATTTTTAGGGTCCGCAATACTGACGGCCTGCTGACAGCAGCCTAATGCTCAGCTCCGGACCACTCTGCTTTCTAAAGGCCGGTTCCGACAGGATGATCTGCTAGATTCTGTGAAGCTGTTATGCAGAAAGAATTTAACACCAACCTCAAACGCACCAGACAAGCTCTAGGCCTACAGGTTGACGTCTTGTTCTTGTCTAGGTTTCATACCAACAGGATGTGAACTATGTGCTTTTAATGTAGTAGTTTTAAATTGGGCTAAGTTATTTAGTACTTTAAAGTCACTGTTACTAACAAAGAAGGTGAACAATCAGGAAGGCTTGCTATCTCATCTAAATATGAGGCATATTCTTTCTATTGATTCAGGCATGACCTGTTGTAGTGACAGTGATGATAGTGAGGATACGAAGTACAGGCTATGGACACATGTATGCTAACTGTTACAGTGGCTTTTCAATTCACTTCAATTCAAATCTATTTATAGTGACAATAATAATAATGTCTCAAGATGCTTCAGAACCCAGAAACTGAAACCCCCAGAGCGAGAACTGCGGCAATGGTGGCAAGGGAAAAAAAAGAAGAGTCCTTTTTAACGGGACAAAACCTTGAGCAGAACTCCGCTCATATGGAGGGACCCATCCTATTGTGGGCCAGCTGGGTAGAGACAGTAAAAGAGGAGGAGAAGGAGAGCAGCAGGAAGAATGAGATAAACATATACACACATCTGATTAAAGCATCCATGCAGCATCTAAACATGATACAAACAAGATATTTTGTGCACTTTTTTGTAGGTCTGGTGGTGGGAATTTTGAGGCACTTGCACTTTATTTATATTATAAATACACAGATGAGGCATAACATTATGACCCCCTGCTCCCTTGTGCCTCCAAAACAGTTGTGACTCATCAGATAATGGACATGGGTCTTCTGAGGGTGTCCTGGGGTGTCTGGTAACAGAATGTTGTTAGTGAGGGCCTTTGGGTCCTCTGGGTTGATCCTAAACTGTTTGTGTGTGTGTGTGCCTGTATCAGGCTGCATCCTGCTGGGGATGGCTGCTGCCATCAAGGAGTGTCATTGCTATGGGGTGGGGGTGCCTGGTCTTGTCTACGTGGGTGGTACATGTCTAAGTAACATCCACATGAATGCCAGGTCTGAACATTTCCCAGCAGAACACTGTATTGTCACAATTAATATATTATTATAGACCTGTCCCTCAACACCAAGAAAGCTAAAGAAATGGTGCTGGGCTTCAGGAAAAACAGGACTGACCCTGGCCCACTCTTCACCGGCAGGGATGTGTCACAGTTTCAGGTGAAGTTAGACCCAAATGCATACCATCTCCCAAGACTGCTCCTGAACAGAGAACACCAGGGCAGCAGTGAAGAAGTCCCAGCAGTGATTACACTTCTTAAGACTGCTCTGCAGCAATAACCTGCGGGAAAATCTGCTGGTGAGATTCTACCGCGCCACCATTGAGAGTTTGTGCTGGCATGCACAAACTCAGTCTGTGTGGTATGCTGGCTGCTCTGCGGCAGACAAGAACGCACTTCAGAGGATAATAAGAACTGCTGAGAGAACTATCAGATGTCCTTTGCCTTCTCTGGAGGACATTGCCAGCACAGATGTCTCAGGAGAAAAAGGAACATTTTAAAGGACAGTATGTCCCCTGGACATGATCTGTTTGCCCAGATACAGGAGACTGAAAAGCAGGACCAACAGTCTTAAAAACAGCATTTGGACCATCCTGCACCCCCTGGACCATCTGAACTACGAATGCTGCTAATTCATAATTATGTGCAATATCTTGTCATTTATACAACATAGTTGTTATAATTGTTGAACCACAGACCATTTTTTTGGTCTCATGTTTATATGGCTGTGGATACTTTTTACACTATTCAGATGAGGCATATATAATTTTGTTGTACTGACAATAAAGCATTCAATAGTCAATTATTTTACTATTTTCATTTGTTAATTCATATGTTACTGTACACTTCCAGCCCACATTCACATACAGTAAATTCAAAACATTCTAAAAAAAACCCTGTATTAAGAAATGTTCCGTTTCCATATGCCATAAAACTTCCCTGAGTTAGGATTAGAGGTAACATAATCACCAGACGGATTCCATTCACATTTATGAACTGTATCTGAGTTGGCTGAGTGACCCAAGGACGACGGACTTGCAATAAATGTAAATGCAGGCCACAAGTGCTTGCAGTGCCTACACATAACATACCATAAACAACATAAAATGCTAAATAATGCTATAGTTACTACAAGTGGAAACTGTAAGCAAAGGACAGGAGCAGATATTAGGTGGAAGAGGTCACTCAGTCAATGTAAAATGAAGATCATGTAAAGTAGCTAACAATTGTAAAGTGGTTACAACTCGCTCCTCCTCATGTTCAACAGTAAAATTCTGTTTGCACAAGTAATACAATCTAATAATTTATTGTATTTTGCTTGTAGAGTAGTTTTAGTGCTGCCCTTACTTTAGTAAAAGATCTGAGTACTTTTTCCACCTGTGGTTGACCACTTTATTAAATCCCCTCTGTACTATCCCACCACCGAGTTGCAATCATGAACTCTGCCCTTGGGCTCTCATACCTTCCAGAAATCTTCTGCAAGAATAATACTTGGACCTTGTTGACATTGTGTTAGTTTGTTGGTAGGATGACCACCTCCTTGCTCAGACTCCTGCTGCATTGCTTTCTTTGATATAAACCATAGGTAAATCATGTTGGTGCTGTCGTAACTGTCAGAATCTTGATTCTGTATGACTTCCTCCTGCTTAACATCATCAGCCACATATTGACAAAATGTATTTTACAACCTTTTCTTTAAATATGACCATAATCTGCTTAACAGTGTCATTCTAGCAATTTAATACTGTACATTTGGAGTACCTTTGGACATGTTAAAAAGAAGTTCATAATCCAAGCACCAGAGGTCAAGCTATCATGATTTTTACTTCCTAATTTATTTCAAGCTTCCAAATAATGGACACCGCATTTTCCATAACCCTGGACATATTAACCTCTTATGTGGCCTTTTACATACCTTCCTCCCACTTCTGCCTGTGAACCATGCTACCTCAATGCTTTCATTAAGTGCTGTAGCCAAACCTCCAGGGGTGGAACAGTATGTTTTGGTCTGAGGTAAGTTTAATATTAAACACACTTTTATGTATATGTTTATTAATGGAAGCACAATATGAAATAATAAAGGTCTTGAAACTCTGAAAAGACAGTTTCAGATAATTAGCTTTTAGTACAGGGCTCACCTGGGCGACACAGCGGTGTAGTGGTTAGCACTGAGGCTTCACAGCAAGCACGTTCTGGGACGGAACCCAGCTGGCTGTGCACAGCGTGTTCTGCAGGTACTCTGCTTTCCTGGTGATTCTTAACTGGTGTGGATGTAAGTGTGAATGGATGTTTGTCTTTCTGTGTTAGCCTGTGACTAACACATCCAGCCAATTGGCTCCAGCCCGCCCACTGCAGCCCTCTAGAGGACAAGTGGTTACAGATAATGAATGAAAGAACACAATTTAATTGATGTGGTACTTTAATGGTGCAAATACATATGCAACTAATCAAGTGGTCAAAACCATTTTAGATGGATGAACCTGTGACTTTTGGGGACTGTCAGGGTCTGGGGCAGCTACACACTATTCCCTTTCTAACCTCCAGTTTATAACACAGGATTTTCAAACCAGTCTCCAAGTTGATACAATCCCAATTACATCACATCATATTTGTTGTTTTCTCAGACTTTAGCACAAGCTGTGTCAAAGAAGTACATGGTAACTTCTAGGTTTGAAAGGTTCCATACAAAATGCCTTAAATGTAGTGGTGGGCCATCAGGGCCAGCAAAGCCTTCTCTGCTGGCCTAAACTTTATTAAAATCACTTTTATATTTTCCTGTTAATCTTATTAAATCATTCCCAATAGCCTATTCTTTTCATTTTATGGCTTGTCTGTCTCTCAGCTCCGGTGCTTCTGGCAGTGTAACTTAGGCATTAGGCTTTTATCCAATCATATTTCAGCCGTAACAGAGTTGCCGGAATTTTTGAAGGCGAAGGAGGAGAGGCTATTGATTTGGTTGGAGATCTTCTTAGAATGTTACTAATGATGATAGAATGATGTTCATTTAGTAAATTATGGTCCAATTTAGAGTAAAACAGATGGTCAAGTCGCTATTAAATAGACGTGCATGTTCTTAGTTATCTGGCAGATCCACCTCTCACTCCTTTCCACTCCTCACTCCCCCTTTTTTTCCAAACAAGGTCACCTATGGCTCCATAAAAGACAAGAAGGTGAAAGCCAAATTGGCAAACTTGCAGCTTTAAAGCAGTTGCCCAAGAAGCAATGGGTGGTGCCACTGGGGTTACTGACTCATAGACAGGAGTTAAGAAATACACAATGACAAAATATGTCAAACTGAGCTGCTTAGTAAATGTGTGACAGAGATTGAGAAACATTCATGGGAAGAAAACCAAAGATGAGTCTGCGTGATTCATCTCGTGTTCACCTCTACACCTCGCCTGAGTCTGATTTGTGACACTTTTGTCCACACAGGTCAACTCATTTAAACCCTGTCATTAGCTGACACTATTTACAGAAACTAATTAGTAAGTGAAGCACCTTTGTTTTTACATGTCTGCACGGTGATACTACCAGAGTGAATGTTTTTTCATTTTTCCTGAAACTTCCTGGATTTGCAGGCGCTGGTGTTACTCTGTAGTTTAATTGCAGTAAAAATAGTAAAAGCATTATTGATGTAATATATGACCTGGATGACTGAGAACCTTCACAGACAGGTGTAATATATGCAATGTGAAAGTTGTCTTTCATAATGACAATTCAAGAGAGACATATTCTCAAATCTGCAGTTCAACTCACCTGCACCTCTTTAGCTGCTCATAGCTAATGGCTTTAAGGTTGTTTTGTCCATTGTCACATCCAACTCATGCCCCACAGTTGTTTCCAGAGACAAGCTGTGAAAAAAACTACCTGCAATGACCACAGAGAGCACTTGTGTCATGTTCTGGCTTTGGCACAGCTGTCACAGACAACTGGCTGTGATTCTAGCTCTGCCATCTATATCTATGCAGTCTATATTTGCCAGACCAATTCAACGTTCTGAAGGCTGAAGTAACCACTGAATACAAATATGCAATGCTTCATTTGCTGCAAACTTGTTTACTATGAGAAAAGAGAGAAGATGTGTGATCAACAATAATGTATTTTAATGCAGCCAATTTCACCAGAGAGCTGTTGTCATTTTCATTAGAGATGTGACGTTCACGAATGAACCGAATCTACTGACCGGCTCTTTAAAACAAACGATGGGTGTGTGCATGTGTTTCACATATGCACACACAAGAAGTGTTTATTTGTTTTGGTGGAATGTCTAAGTTTGAATGATTCTGATCCAGATCTCCAAATTTCCTGAGTAAAGTGTCTTACCAGCAGACAGGCATCTTGAAGATAAATAAATATCAAAATGAGACAGTCTTTTGAACGGCTCTTTGAAAGGAACACATCCACAAGACCTGGCTCGATTCAAAGAGCTGTAAATTCCACCTCTAATTTACAACAAATAAACAGCTTACTATGTGAACTATGCTGTAAATATGGTGCTGTGTAAGCAGATGAAGTCATTTTATTATCATTACACCATCTGACAAAGTGAACCAGTATACAATGGCAGCACCTGGACCATTAGATTGTTTGTACGTGACATTTGTAGAAGGAAGTGAGAGGCACAAGTGGCTGTCAGAGATTATTCAACTACACCCACAAAGAAACCAGTCCACAAACGTAAATTCCGCAGGCAGCAAATTATAGCTAGGAAAATTCTGAACTATGCCAGAAGTCTTGCCGATGAAGTCCTCAGAAGTCTTCCTGCTTCTGAGACATTTCCAGTGGGCACTGAAACACTGATGGTGCCAAACGTGAGCCAGAGCTCAGGCAGAATATGACACAGCTAGATCTTGCTTTACTATACCTGCTCAACGGCAAACAGCAAACACATAACAATTAGTAACATCTGGTGAACCTAGAGGAGCAATAAGCAGCTAAAGAGAAAGATACTGAGACCAAACCTGACCAGAGCAGATGAATACGTTCCAACAAATGTTGATCTTGTATTTGTATAAAAGGACAACTCTTTCGTCGTAATAACTTTATAAGGATGCAAATACATCATGTCAGTGGCATTAACAACATTTGAACTGGGCAGTCATTAAAAAGGTAAATGTTTATATATAACGCTGGTTCCGTTCATTATAAAAACCGCTTCTGAGACAAAGGTGAATTCCTTCTCCTCCTCATTGCCGGTCTTCTGAGGGTATGGGCAGGTCAGGAGGAGAAGACAAACTAATCAGTTTACCTACAGTTAAATAAATAACAGTGTTTAAGTGAGCTTTGCTGGCCTTTGAAGTCCTCGTCTCCCAGCCCATTAAAAAACTGGCTCCACCAGGCTGCTGTGCAGGACAGGACCTTTTAAATAAAATCATACCTGCTGCAGTCAGTGTCTCCTGCTTGCAAAATCTGATTCAGTTAGAAAGAGTGTTCTCATTACCATCATGAAAAGAAGCATTTGACATTATAGTGTAACTTCCGTATTATTTATTTAACTTTAAACACTCTCTATGCTCTGTATAGAAATATATGAGTAAACCCCTTCGTTATCAGTTGATTAAATGTTACATATGGCATAGAGAATCAGTCCCACGTTGTTATGTGAAACAGAAGAATATGCCCTGGATCCAAAAATCTACAGCAGATTGATCATTTCTGGTCTGGCGTGCTGATGCTAAAGCAAAATAAATGCACAACTCTTCTGGTTTAATGTTTTGGCTTCCTCATGGCACCGTGTTAATTAATCCCTGACACTGCAGGTGCACGACCATTATTAATTCCACAGTTTACTGCTGCGCTGCGGTTTGGCCATAAGATGACTTAGCGGCCAATCAAATCACAATGATTGCATTCATGAAAAAACACATGGGTGGTTTTTCGACATCGTCAGGCCACCACAGAAGGTTTTCAACACGATAATAAAGAATTTCCTGTCTTGTGTCTTTGCACTGTAATTGCAGTCAGATCAAGAGATGTCCCCCTGACTGTCAGCCGCATCTTAGGTCATCACGAGACTGCACAGATTTATGACGACAACTTGATGGACTAAAGTCGCTAGGTAATGACTGCGTGCGCCGCAAGTCCTTGTAATTACAACATGGCTTGGTGTGGCCAGCTGGCTTTGAGATTTTCCAAGCTGAAAAACACACTTTGAAAATGATCCACAAAATTAAAGGTACATTTATTGCAATCATGGGATTCTTTCAAATTAAACGTGACTCAAGCTGTTACAACAGCTGCGCTAGAGATCAGAGATGTAAAATGAATTAAGAATGAGTTTACCACTTGTTGTCATGCAGCCGCAGTCTCATGCATTCAACTGGTCTTCATCAATCTACTTTTCAGTCTACAGCAACCTACTGTTTTTACTAACAATGACTGTCACGGCTTCACTGAACTGAATGTTGAAATATATTAGAGCACATAATACAATATTGTACTTCAGAAACATGTTTTATTCATAGTTATTTGTCTAGTAGAGGTGGATGAGTGATGAACACTTCCTGCTCTGGTCAGTGATTTTATTCTTTCTAGAATGTTTGAGATTGTTTCCAAGTTGTCACCTTATCCATATTAAAAGCAGTTATCTCTCCCATGAACAAAGCTAATGCTGATTGCTGTAATGGTGAAGAAAACTTGTGAAGATTGTCAGGTAAGTTTTGCAGCTAATCTCCCCTGTGATGTGTATGCAGATTTATAGAAGTTTATAAGTCCTCTGTTGTTTGTTCTACTATCTTCATGTCCGTTACAGACCCAAGACTGCACCTCACCAGACTGTTTGTTAAGCATGCAGACAGCATATTTTGAGACTGTGACAAGTCTGCATACAGACAAGAATCTGAACAGCTGCTCCTCTGGTGTGACTACCTGGAGCAGAACACATTCAAGACTATGGAGATGACAGTGGACTTCAGTCTGAGCTAGTAGGAGGCCCCCTTCACCATCTTGTAGTGTTAATTCAATTTAAATCATTTTTCTGTTTCAGCTGATGTGAATGATGTGATCTGTTTTGAGTAGAAATACTGCACTTTTGAAGTAGAAATGCTCTTTTAACTTATTTTTAATAGTTATATTGAACACCAAGAGCCTTTTTTCTTCTTTCTTATATTCTTTTGGTTTTAGCACAGTGATTAGACATGTAATGGATGATGCTGTCCCTTGTGGTGGATGGATTAGGTGGTTTTCCTGCTGCAAATGCGCAACTGCTGTAATCTATCTTGAGCTTTTATAAATAAGGGAGGGCAGTTTTAAGGTCAGGGTGATGTTCACAGCCCTGAAGGCAAAATACCTCTAATCACCTGATGACCTTAGCCCTGCTAAAGTGGGCACATGTGTCCACAGTGAGAATTAGAAGAAACTAGAAGACCATTGGTATTTGTTTGGACCACCATGAACACTGCACAATAATATTAATTCCCCCTCTTTAATCTGTCACGGTTCAGATAATTATGCTGAAGTAGTATGAAGAGTGGCCTTTAGGCATGGTTGTAACTGGCTTCAAGTGAGACTTTTGATAGTGTAGATTTGATTGGAATCACTGCTGGTTTGGATAGTTTAGCACATTTACCAGCTGACACAGGTATGTGAAGTCAAACTCACTTGAACCAGTGTTTACATTACTCATTTATGAATGACAGTATAACTAATATCAATCTGATGTTGATGATCGATACTGTGAGAATTCCTATTTTTATTTTTTTGAGATTGAAAAGCAAGATGGAGTGAGTGCTCAGTACTTCTTATGTGTGCATCTGTGTGAAACACAGCAAAAAAAGAAGAATGGCTTGCAACTGCAGTCAAAAGATTCGGTTTGTTCGTGAATGTTACATCTCTAATGTAAATATCTAACATATATGGATATACCATGACCTGGATGACTGAGAACCTTCACAGACAACTGACAATGTTAAATGACAACTGCTCTCTGGAGAATTTGCCTGGATTAAAATACATTATAGCTGATCACACGGAGCAAAATGGACCACAATCATATTAACCTCATTGTCTCCCTTTTTTTCTTCTCTCTTTCCTCATAGTAAAAAGTGTGCAACAAATGAAGCATTCCAAATTTGTATTCAGTGGTTATTTCAGTCTTCAGAGTGTTGAATTGCTCTGGCAAATATAGACAACACAAAGACTGCAGAGCTAGAATCAAAGCCAGGGCTGGTGAAGCATTTGGCTGCTGCAGGTGCTGCCCAGTGCTGTTATTGCACCATGGAGGAGTTAGGACTGGTTTTCTATCAGCGATGACAGCTTTGCTTCCATCCTCTGATCACGCACCACCAGAACAGAGCCGGCCTTCCTCACCTGTCTGTTCAGATGCTGCTGCCCCAGCAGACCATTCCTTAGTATATAGCCGATGCCACCACAGAGTCATAGAAGGAACTTAGTATTGCTCCATGCACTCCGAAGGACCTAAGTGTCCTTAAAAGGGAGAGTCTACACTGGCCTTTCTTATAAATTGCCCTCATGTGGTCAGACCCATCCTGCTTTTTGTTCAGGTGAACACCCGGGTACTTATAAGAATCCACTATCTCAATGTCCAATCCCTGGATGTTCACCAGTGTGTGTGGTTGTGTGCTTGTGTGAATCCACCACCATCCCCTTGGTTTTACCTACATTCAGCTGGAGGTAGTTTTCCTGGCAACAGACTACTACTGGATGCCTAAAGCATTTGTTTGTGTCTAGTTTATGTCTTGGCTGAAGCCTTTGAGTTTGAGAAAGACAGTTTCTCACTTTGTTGTGATTGGAGACAGGGCTAGGTTGTATTGTTTGCTGCTTCTTTCGTACACCTACCCATATTTACACACACACACAGAAATGCTGGGTTTAGTCTTCCAATTCCCTCATGTTTTAAGTTTCATTCATTTGTTAAGCAAATGCAGTCTCATGCCTTACCTGGTGTTTTCGGGGGCTGCTGAGGCTCAGTAGGTAGAGCGGGTGGTCCACGAACCAGAGGGTTAGCGGTTCGATTCCTGAAATGTGCCACATGCCGAAGTGTCCTTGAGCAAGACACTGAACCCCCAGTTGCTCCCAGTGCGTGGCACTGGTGTGTCAATGTGTGAGTGCTTGTGTGAGTGAATGGGTAGATGTGTCTGTGACTGTAAAGCGCTTTGAGTACTAATAGGTAGAAAAGCGCTATATGAAAGCAAGGCCATTTACCATTTACCAACTAAGGATGTCAGACTTGTCTATACCCCAAACCACAGTAATTCATCTGTTATTTACCTGTATATAATACCTGCAAAATAATTATTTAATGGCCACTAATTATTTTCAGCCGTGTGAAAAGAGAACTGAGTAAAACTAATACTGTATTATATATTTCAGCTGAAAGTGTACAAACCATTATGGTAATAGAAGTAAATTGTGTGTGAGCCCTTCTGTATTTGACTCCATTGTTATGTTTTCAACAGAAATGAAATGGGCTGCACCAGAGTGAGCTCTATGTCATTCCAGCCTTGTAACCCAAGCACTGAATAGGCCACAAAAAGAACTAGCCCTTCTTCGATTTAGTCGTTTGCATTTAATCAGTTTCAGCGAAGTGCATGTTCATTAAAATGAACAGCATTTTAGACATCACTAATCATCAGTCGGGACTGTGTGGAGAGGGTGGCAGACTTCTGCTTCCTGGTAGTCCACATAGAGGAGAGCCTATCCTGGAGCGTGAACACCTCTGAGCTGCTGAAAAAGGCCCAGTAGAGATTGCACTTCCTGAGAATACTCAGGAGGAATAACATCACACAAAGACTGCTGGTGTCCTTCTATCTTGCCTCCATCGAGAGTAGACTGACATACAGCATGTGTATATGGTACACCAGCTGCACAGTGGCTCAGAGGAAAGCGCTCCAGTGGGTCATCAACACCGCCCAAAAGATCGTTGGCTGCCCTCTCCCCACACTGGAAGAACTACACAGTTCCCATTGTCTCAAAAAAGCCCAGAACATTATAAAGGACACCCACCATCCTGGTCACTCCCTGTTTGAACTGTTACCTTCAGGCAGACGTACCGATCAATAAACGCAAGGACAAATAGACTCAAACACAGTTTTTATCCAACAGCAATAACAACCCTCATAGTATGCACTTTTATACAATGACTGGGTGTTTTTATGCAATGACTGGGTGTGTTACTTATGCTGCTAAATGTTGTTATATGTTATATGTTTTATTCTTTTTATTATATCGAATGATGCACTGATAGGAGAGCACTTTTAATTTCGTTATATTTGTGACAATGACAATAAAGACCTATTCTATTCTTCTATTCTTTTACATAACACAATGCTCTTTAAAGAAAACTTAAAGTGTTTTTTTTTTTCCCTTCCTTGCCACAATATCTAGCAGCTGTGGCTTTAAATCTCAAAATTACAACTCTCTCTGTCAGTGCTGTGTCATTATACAGTGGAGTCACGGGCTGCTCTGGCTCAAAGCGTCGCACAGGCCCGCAGGGAGTCGAACGAGGCCATGCTGAGGTTCTTTTGCAAGTTTAGGGTTATTCTCTACCACCTCTTTCTTTTGGTGATCTCATCTCCACCATTAGACTACCCTTCACACATACTTGCAAGCATATCTATTTCTAAGCATGGTAGTTTGTTTCTTAAGAAAAAGAAAAATATATCCTCCGTCCCTTCATAATGCATTTGAGGCCAGTTATTCTATTAATTCTTGAAGAAATCATTCTCTTGTTCTCGCACACTTTCAGCTTCCCTCTATAAAGCTGAAAACACAGAAACACCCGTAACCATCTCCAGCAACACAGCTAAACACACTGCTCCTAAGTGGTCTGAGGCCTCATCCCAGGCCTCCTGTGGTTTGTGTGGTTTTGTCACTCTTCTATAATTAGTTGATTGCTCCACCCTTTATGTTATTTTCTTTTCACATATGAAAGTATTGCTGACATCCTCACCAAATAAATTATAGGCTTTCATGTGCACTTTTGGTCAGGTCATTCAGCTTTGCTGTGAGCTGGACACTTGCCTCTTTCGCTTCCACATGCTGCAGAGAGAGGCACCTGGCAAACCGGCGGCACACATAAATTCAGCATCTGTAGAATCAAATGTAAATATGTAAAGTGGGCTCATAAATCATTAATTTGCACTTTTTCTTAAATATTACTTCTAATAAATAGAACTGGAATAATACAACTGATTAATATAAAGTTTACTGACAAAATCTTAGGTTTGTTTTGATTGCGTGTGAATCTGCCAAAATCACATGGAATTAGATACTTTCAGTTCCTAAATCTGACACAGGTGTGATTTATAGTTTAAATAGTCAAATCAGAGTTCATGCAACTTTCACACAATGTTAGATGGACATTAGTTCCTCCGTGGTTGTAGGAGAGTGAATACAACCATGGAAGACAGCTATGATGGAAGTAGTCAGCCGAGGGAAAGTGAGGTGTTAAACCCCATATGCAGTTTGGGTTGGGCCTTTTGTACAAGCATTTGACTCATGTTTGAAAGCATATTCAAACAAACAGCCTGGCGAGGTCAAAAATAGAGAGAGGTTGTCAAAGAAAAGTTAAAAGCCTAACCCCAGACGTCTAGCAATTCAAGCAAAGACACAAGATAATACAGGAGATGGGAATGGATCTTGTTCAGCTGGCATCCATGAATATTTCTGACCTTAAGGTTTCATCTGATCAAGTCAGAATGATTAGCTACTGCAATATGCAACGCAACATGACAAGTCATCCAAATCCTAATATCTTTAATAAGCTAGGTATATATAGCTATGGAAATGTATAATTCTGGTTGCTCAGACATTAAGGTTAAACCTGGTCTTTGGCTTAAACATTTTATCTAGGAGGTCTCCATGTCTGAACAAATAACCCATAATGCACTGATCACAGGGTGTCTGAGGACATTAAAACAACGTAAAAGTAACTTCATTCAGTGTTGAGCCATAGTCTAATCAATGACAATATAACATTATACTATGATTTTGTTTTGTAATCCAGTTTTGTTTGGCTGGATGCTTTGTCAATCTGTGCTGAAAATACATTGCTGTATGCCAACCTCAGTGTATCTCCTCCTTACTCACGGCAGCTTGATGAGTGTTCTGGTAGGCCACACCATTTGCTTTATTTCTATCTTAGCTCATCTATCAGATTCCCTTTGTCAGTGTACCCTCTGAGCATACACAGAGTCAAGGAGCAGCAGGATGGGACTTGGATGCCATCGCTCTCTTTAGTGTCATCTTATGAGTAAACACAGTGGAAACAACTCATTGCAGACATCTTCAAGGTCAGCATTGCAACTGTCAGGAGGAACTGACAATGCAATACCAGGGGGAAACTACCTTTTCATTCTGTTGTCCACATTTCTGGATGAGAAAGTGAAATCGTCCATGCCCTTCAAATTCAAGAAGCACTGTCCCAACTTCTGAGTCATATTAGATTGCACAGAGATTTCTCTTGAGACAAACTCATTACTAACATTGTAGTTTCTCAGAAAGTCTCTCCAACTGTAACTACACAAAAACAACGTATGAATTGGATCCCTGTGATTTATTCAATTTTGTCTCACCTCTGCTGCATATCGGACAAGGAGATTACACAAATCAGTGGAGTGCTCTCTTTACTGTAGCACGGAAAAAACATTATGGTGAATAAAGATTTTCTCAGAGAAGATATGAGAACTCTCACTGGACAGTGACAATTGACAATGACACTGATGATCCATGTGAGTCCAAATCTAGATGGGATCATCTCCATGCTGGAAAAAATCATCTAAAACAAGAGCCATGAAAGGCTGGGACAACACCTGACTCAGGTAGGCTGCAGATGCCTTTATGCCAGGGACTGGTCCTGGAAAAAGATAGAAAAGAAATACACCAAATGATAAATTTCAGGTTTACCTATAACTATTAACATACAGTATATAACATATAAAAGAGACAGACAAAATAAATTGCAGAGGCTCTGTTCCAAATGCAGTGTAAGCTTTTGTAAGGACATTGCACAGTCTGTGAAACAAACAGTGTTCTGATATGGACAGGCCTTGTTAGTGTCCTCTGTACTGTTTTTAAAGACACCATCTAGTGAGAGATTTTGGCTCAAATAGGTGTTTAACCCGAGGTCTGTAAAACCAGGAGTAAATCCAACTTAGGTGCACAAGGAGCACACAACTGTTAGATGAGACCTTTCCAAAAGCACTTAACTAACAGATGTTCAAAAACAGATGTCTCTGCAAAGTGTTTGTGACAGCATGTGATGACTGCAAAGTGCATCTTAATAGTAGATGAGACTAATTCCTTATCTCTAGAGACAAGTCTGCATGGGGCCAAAGCACATGTGGTATCTGAGCCTTTCTCACTGCTCTGGCGCGAAAAGGAGACCAATTACCCTGAATATTGATTGGGAAACACTGATCCATGTAGGGACTCTTGTGTATTTATAGAAAAAACACAGTGCATAACTGTAGCTCCACTACCGCTTTCCTCAATCTGTCCCAGAACATTTGAACAATTTCCACTCTTTGTGAGAGTGACCCCTGGAAGTACATCCAACTGATGGAGGGCTGGCTATATCCAGCAGCCAAACAGAATGTATGCCACCCTCATGGATGACATATGGTGCTGCTGTCCTGTTGTTTGTTCACAGGACAAAACCACCATGTTGCCAACGATAGTCATGATGGTTGATCTGGTGACTGTCTGTGAAGCTGTCATAGTTTTACCAATGACTTAGACTTAGACTTTATTCATCCACAAGGGAAATTGCTTGGTCACAGCAGCTCAGTTGCACATAAAAAACACTCTTGAGAACCACAAGTAAAAATAAAATTAAACTGAAATGAAATAAAATAAAATAACAATAAAATAAAAGGAAAGGAAAAATCTAGTAAAATAAAATAGCATAAGCAAAAATGTACAAAATTTGTATATGAACAAATGTACAAGAAACAGAGACAAAAGTAAATATATACATAGGAAGGATTAATAACGTGCAATAAAGTGCCTTAACCCTTTATAGGGCACTCATTTTCAACCCTAGAGTGTTATTATAGAGCTTAAGAAGCCTTTTTTACTTTTGTGACATTTTTCAAAATCTTCCATTTTCATGTAGAAAATCAGTTAGGTTACCATTCATGGTTCCTTGCCCTTATTTGGTAAAAAATGTAAACATGTATTTAGACCATTAGAACATAAGTGCTTGTCAACACTTGTCAACATTCACATTATCACATCAGACGACATTAGGCCACTTCTTCGTGGTATCTAATAAAGCAGTTAAGCTCGGACATTCATTCAGAGGTGGACCTTGCAAACCACATTGAGAATCTTGCCTTGATCTTTGCTGACTGGCTGAATGAAAACGACATGCTTCTAAACCTCACTGAGAGGCACAGGGACACAATTTAAAATGTGTGTGGAAGTTACCAAATATGGTTCTTCACCCCATAAAGGGTTAACATTAATAAGGTGGAGGTATCTGTTACAGAAAGGGTGAGCTGTTGTTCATCTGGACTGAGTAGGGTCCATGCTAGCTAGGGAAAGGCCATGGCGGAGACAGCTGATGGTAGCAATGCAATGTTGCGCTGTACCATGGCCAGAGCAGCACACTAGTGTGAGCAGTCAGCGAGGCAAGCATAAACCTGGTCCCTGGGGGAAGACACTGCTGTCTGCTTGAGTCTGCAAAAGAAGTTGCTATAGGAAGCAGGATGAAAGCTAGGCCGTGCCCTAGCTGCGGAATGGCAGAAACCCCTGTTCTATAAATCATGTGCATATTAGATGCCTTTGATATCATCCTCCTCCCAGCAACCCACCACCACCACTGTCACTGTACCAGGGCACTTTGAGGCTGGTAAAGTTAATGATATGTAAGGGCTGACAAATTAGAACCATCAAGCCTGAGGTTTCACTGAAGAAAGTGGGGGGTTGTTAAAGACATATGTGAAGCAAAGACCTCTTTAATGAAGGAAGAAAAACAAGTTAAGGCAGGCCGAGGGAGAGGCATATGGACAGTGCCTAATCCCTGAAGCTTGTTTCATAGACAAAAAGGCAGAAACTGGAGTAGCAACTGTATCATTCGTTTGAACACATGCACAGTATTTGCTTTGTGGATTATTGTATAATTATGTCACACTATTACACTTTTCTATCCATATCCATACCAAAACCTAACCATTTATAATGGACTTAGACATAGTTCATTTAAAGGTTATGTTATCTGAATTTTCTCACATCAGAAAAGGGCCGGTATAGTATTTATATTTGATTTTCTCACTTAACTTTCAGCCAAACAGCAAATAATTCTTGACTGCTGCTTTATCCGTGGTTACCTATTACAAAAAAGAAAAAAAGAATATAAATATGGTCTAATGTTTCCAGTCTGTGGTGATGACGTTTTCGTTGGATTTGATTTTGCCAAGTTAATCAAGATTTATGAAAGAAACCCACAAAGGAAAAAGAAATGAAAACAACCCTATCCACCTATCATATATCATTACCGTCATTAATAAGAAGTTACAGAAGAGGACTGCCAGGAATGGGATTTCTGAATAATCCATGGCCACATTTAATCAGGATAACCACTAGGAGTGATGGAATTCATTGAGGAGAGGTTACAGGATAAAAAATGCTGCTTCAGCACCAGGGGCTTACAACCACTCATGTTCGATCATGCCAATGGGCTGCAGACAACACACTCGTCAGTGGACTGATTTACTTGACAAAATCTGTTCTGTATAATTTAAAGAGTTTTATTTTTTATTATTTTAATCATATTCTTATTTAATTATTTCATCATTTTGTTTTAAGTTAAGTATTGTAAAGGTGTAGCGCACTGCACCTTCAGCAGTGGTTGTTTATGTGATCGTACTGTATCGTATCATATTGGACAGCTCAGTTGGATTATCTAGGGATGAAGATAATCCAACACATACACTTGGTATGAGGATGGTCAAGATGTCCAGTCATTAATCAGACTTTTATGGTACGGGATTTAGGAGGCTATTTATTATTCACCATTATTATAGAAGTCATCTGTTATCCGCAGAAGTCTGATCCAATGAATGAATGAATAAAATTATTCTCAGATAAGACAAGTTTAGTTTGAAACAGTCAGCAGAATGTAAACAGGAATGTCCAGTCTGGAAACATAAAGGTGTTGATTAGCTTTGTAGATGACAAATGTTATGGTGGTTAGACTGCTAAACACCAGCATAATCAACTAACATACTTGCAAGTAACTTATATAAAGCTGTACTAATCAATATTTTTATATTTCTAGCCGACTGCATAAATGTATGTAATGGGTGGTTTTGGTTTACTGCCAGCAACTCTGCCTTTCAGCCCCACTGAAAATACCAGGCTGGCTGATAACTCCTTCTTTCTTATCTTTGTGTGATGATGATCATGTTAAAGTTGATCTTAATAGTAGGAGCTATAAAACATAAAAATGCTCGCAACAATTATAATTATATCTTACTACTTATATCTAATATCTAGGTTTTAAAATTAGTTTTAAATTTTAGAATGAACAAAAATAAAATGACTAAAGCTATGTCACTATTTGCCACAAAAATCACAAATTCTGTGGTACAATTAGCTATCTTACCAAATTTCTTAAAGTATATACATAAATGTTAATTGTCTTGGTGAATCCACTGCAGTCCTGTCAGGTTAGACATCACAAATGTGGAGTGAGACTCTGCTGAGGCGTCCTGGGAATGTCAGCGCAACCGAAAACTTGATATGAGGCCAGAAACTATTAGGCAGGGTAGCAGCCGCACCCAAGAGCACTGCCCACCATACCAGCTGCCTTCTGACTGTGCCAGGGGAGTTGGTAGAAATCCCTGACTGTGGGATATAAATGAAACCAGGCGAAGGCCTCATCTCCTCTGACTTGCTCAATATGCTGCTCAGTAGTCTTGAGAAATGACAGAGATACCTCCTGCAGAGTCCCCTTCAAAACGAGGCTTCGTTGTAGAAACCACATATTCATTTAATTTGAATAGCATACAGACCATGCAGTAAATCCAAAACTTTACGTGCAGTGATGGGTAATACATCAGACTCATGAGTTGACCATGAAATAAACTTGGAGGCCCTGATGTCTGATCCATAGTTTGAACATGGATGTTGTTTTCAGGAGAGTTCTTGAGTTTTCCTGATCCAGTTTTTGGATATTTTTTTCACTTACACCAATCAGGCATAACATTATGACCACCTTCCTAATATTGTGTAGGTCTCCCTTGTGCCTCCAAAACAGCTGTGACTCATCAGAGAATGGACATGGGCTTTCTCAGGGTGCTCTGTGGTGTCTGGAAACACAATGTTGTTAGTGGGGGCCTTTGGGTCCCAAGGGTTGAGGGGTAGGGCCTCTGTGGATCATCCCAGAGATACTTGATCAGTTTAGGATCTAGTGAATTCGGAGGCCATGTCAACACCTTGTGCTGATCTTCATGTTTTTTGAGTTGTTCCTCCTTTGTGTGTGTGTCTGTGTTCCTGTGTCAGGCTGCATCCTGCTGGAGATGGCTGCTGCCATCAAGGAGTGTCATTGCTATGGGGTGGGGGTGCCTGGTCTGGTCTAGGAGGGTGGTAAATGTCTAAGTAACATCCACATGAATGCCAGGTCCAAAAGTTTCCCAGCAGAACATTGGACTGTCACGAGATGATCAATGTTATTTACTTCTCCTGTCAGTGGTCATAATGTTGTGGCCGATTGTTGTATATCTTGTTCTCTTGTTTGTATCATGGTTATATATTCTTCATGGGTGCTTGGTCCATATATAGATCTGTTCCTCCTGCTGCTCTTTTCTCCTCCTCTCTCAGCCCTGTCAACCTCAAGCAGATGTGTCCCCCTATTTGAACTGGGTTCTGCTCAAGGTTTCCTCCTGTTAGGAGATTTTAATCGCCACTGTTTCCTTCACTCTGGGAATTTCAGGCACTCAGTTCTGTAAAATATCTTGAGACAATTCCAGTTTAATTCATTTTTATTTGTATGTTTAAATATACAATAAATACCAGACCAGAAGACTGTGTTTGAACACTATTGCCTCATCAACACCAATGTCCATCCTATTGTATTATAAATATCAAGATTGTGTCACAGTATTTGACATAATATTCATATTCTAATGTCAGCCATTATTTTGTGATAATGTCTGCTGTGATACTGTAGTCCTCTGATATTGAACAGAACACTGACCTTCTAAAGGAAAACCATAATGTCAGTTTCTTATTAGTTTGCTTCGAGATAATAATTTGCTCTATCATTAGCTTATCACTGAAAAGCAAATACCTCATATCAATTGGATATCAGACAATATTATTATCTGTGGATCTCATGATTTGTGGATCCAGATTCCTTCATTGTCTACCAGGAACACATCTGTGATGTTTGGATGTCATAAGTGGAGAGGTCATTCCTAAGAGAGGTCCTCATAAGAAAAAGAGAAAACACAACTACGAACTCAGAGCTCCAGAGGAGTTTTCGAGCATGACAATTGATGTTCCACTTCAGCCATCAGTCAAGACCTGTGAGGTCTGCGCAGGAAGCTGTCTGCTCATGCTCCTAACAGTGTGACGGCTGCATCCCCAAGGCCTGCTGCTGGAGTGTCCCTCTGGAGATGAAAAGAGGAAGTGCTTTGATGCTCTTTCCATCTCACCGCCACCTCTTCCTCCTCTCTCTGCTCTTCCATCTGCTGACATGGTTCTAGTGTAACAGCCTGCAACTCAAAATGGATTATCACTGCAGCACAGCTTAGGACTCACATACTTTGTCCGTGACAGCTGACTTCAAGTCAGGCATGTTACTCCCAAACCTAAAACCTATCTAATATGCATTCCATAATTGCATAATTTATGCAATTATGGAATGCATAGAATAGAATCAAACCCATTTTGAGTAATATCTGACAATAGATAATAGATACGTTTTGACATGGCCATCATAAGTCCAAGTTTATATTTCACAGCTTTTTACTCTGGCAGCAGCAGCCTGCTCCAGTGACACAGACAAATACTAATCTGCTGCACTGTACCCAAGGTTTAATATAGTTGTTCAATACATCTCTGCAAGACCCACATGCAGCTAGAAAAACATCTTTAATTCAAATCAGTCCAGTGAGCTCCTCAAGAGTGAAAGTATCGGTGTCTTCGCCATAGGGAATGGAAATCAAATCACTTTATGGTTGTCTTTTTCTATTAGGCATGTCCCACTGTCTAAAAACTGTATTTAATTTTCTTTACAATGAAAGATAGTACTTGTTCTAAAACAAATCTTGGTGTTAGGTTTGTTAGTGAATCCTGCTGCATATATTCATTGCAAAGTTTGATTAGCTCCATTAAATAATAAATAAATAAATAAAATGAAGTGGTATCAAATTTATCGAGGAAGGTTCGCAATTGCACAGATGTCAGAAGGAAAATGTCTTGAAGAACATGTCTGATTTTTGTGAGACAGCTCCACAGAACATGCTCAGACACACTGACCTCCTGGAGGGATTAAGAGACATCACAAAAGATGTCTGATGCTGTAATGACACTAGCACATGTGAAGGGCATACGGTATGTGAAAGGAAATGTCGATTTATTTTTGTGAAAATAAGAAATTCTATTATTATTATTATTATAGTCACTTTCCTACCCTTTGTGTTTTTGCCGAGTGGCTACAATAGTTTGTATCTGGTCCTTAAATTCATTCCTGTTGTGTCTAGCTGATGAGAAATGCTGAAGCAAAAATAAAATACAAAAGATTAATCCGGAGCTATTTAAAGTGAAACCAAGCTCACAGCTTACCTTAATTAACAGATGAGTTCATTAACATTTTTCCTCTCTGACCTCATCAGCCTCTTTCAACCTTCTATGCCAGTAAATTCTTTAGCTATTAAAAACACAAATAGCTCTAAATAATAGCCTGGAGCTAACCGCCAGCTGAGAAAACATGAAAGTGCCTCTTGTAATCACTTCAATTGAAAGGATAATGGGTTAGCCCCACAGTGACCAATGCAATAGCAGCATAATGCTCCCTGCTCTGCCTCACTTTCACCATCCACTGTCACTTTGTACCATGCACGCCCTGCCTTTTATAACTACTCTGAACTTCCAGCATTAAGCACATCGATTCTAAAAGAGATTTTCATCTCTCTCTCTTTATTTTTATCATAATGTAGAGCTCTAAAACTCATTACATTATAAATAATAAAAATATTATAAAAAAATGAAATCCACCGCATTCATTTTCATCTCTTTCTATGTGATTAAACTAGAAAGCACAGTCTGCAATACAGTATGTCAGATATGAACTAAACCATCTCACCATTCCAGAAACATCAAGGCTTGTGTGGTGGTCCTGGACAACTGGGATGAGTTCTGATACACCTGATACTGTAAAGAGGGATCTGAATCATCATATAAAGACATGATGGTGTAAATGTCACAGCTACCGCTAGGCTTTGAAAATGCAGGGATTTCTCTCCAGTTTTACGGACCACATCATATCACTGTCCCTTGGCTTTTTCTAGCTGTGTCTCATGCGTGAACATGAGACAAAGTAGCTGGTCTGAGAGCAATTCTACACAGTCCCAGTGCCAGCAGTGACCCCAGCAATTGAGGGCTTTGCGGGTGTTTCTAAGGCATAAATCACAAGTTTAACCCCTGGAAGCTGTGAGTCCTGCCCTCTTCAGCTGTCCGTGTTTATATTTAGTGCTGCACTCACAAAAATGGAGCTGTGGTGTAGGTTTACTGTGAAACTCAACCAACTGTGCTGTTTTATGGTTAGGCCTTTTACTTTTTCCCCTTAGCGGTCTCTTTCGGGTATGTGTTATCAGCGACTGCCTCCCTCTATGTTCCTGCCATGGGAGCTAATGCAGGGATTTGAACCCATTATCACGCATTTTGTAATCGCCATCCATCATCTCGTAACTACAATCGGCACATTTATTCATTGTGCATAAACCAGGTTTCTGCCTGAAAATTTTAATCATACTTACCTAGCATTACGTATTTAAACTGGGATTTTACCTGCACACAAAACTCTTCTAACCTAAATAAATATTACTTGTATGTTTCTTTTTTAAATAAAAGTGCTTTTTTAAATAAGTATAATTAGATGAATATATATTAAATGAAAGCCTGGTATACAGGATTATCAAGGCTGAAAGATTAGAAAGTAAAGTTCTCAGAAACACAGTTTGTGCAGATAATGTGGGAGTGCCCACATTTGAACAACCTCTGGTCCCAGGTGGCTGTGTCCTAATTGTTGATCTTGAGTGCTCTCTAACTGTTGCTTCACTATGCTGAAGAAGAGACTCAGGTAATCAGGTATTACATACATCAGCAAAGAGAATGACAATCTGTGTATTTCTAATAGAGCGTCTGCACATTTATATAGCAAGAAGGTTCCCGGGTTCGAATCCATGGGCCGACTGGGCCTTTCTGTGTGGAGTTTGCATGTTCTCCCTGTGTCTGCGTGGGTTCTCTCCAGGTACTCCGGCTTCCTTCCACTGTCCAAAGACATGCTCGTTCTAAATTGGCCGTAGGTGTGCATGTGAGCGTGAATGACTGTCTGTCTCTCTGTCTTGCCCGATGACAGCTGGGATAGGCTCCAGAGTTTCAAAGGCTGAAAACGTGCAAAATGATGAGAGTACAATGGCCAACAACAGGACAACTTTGATTCTGTCTTTCACACACTCTGACATTGGTGTTTTATTTAGGGAGGGAAGATAAGGTAGTCAAAGTGAAATATCCCATTCCGGCTTTCATAAGGTTGTTGTTTCCTTGACCTGTATTCTTTGACTTATCAAGGGATTTTGTCCACTCACTCCGGGAAGATATTTTTAATATAGCTATCTGGAACGACACGGAAACTGTTTCTGTGACAAGCGATGCCATAATTTAATCTTCCAGATTAATTACAATGTCAGTGTCTAAGATACCTTCACAGTCACACTGAGGCATATAGCTTCTTTTCTTTAAACTGATTTTATTTTTAATTTATTTTATTTTAATTTTTTATTTTATTTCGACAGAATTGTCTGTGCAAAAAGGATCGGAATACTGAGCTGGAGGGGCTCTTAATAAGACCTTCCAAAGACCAATCAAAGCCAGAACACAACACAAGATAAACAGAGTGGCAGACAGTCTGTATGGAGTGAAAGACTAAAACACACTCAGGTTAAATTTTGGTTGCATCAGCGGAGGTGGCGACTTGGTGTGATTGAAGTCACTTTCACTGCCGTCAGTATTTGCTGTTAAAAAATACCACCTTCAGTTGTGTGAGTTGAATGCAAATCATCACAGGTGTTTTCCAAACCTGGAGGCAAACCATGAATAAACACATAAACTTCTTTTACCTTTTATGATTTGAAATGGTGTTACGACTGCGGCTCAGCAGATAGAGCGGGATGTCCATGAACCAAACGATTAGCAAGACAATTTTGTAGAAAAACACTATCTTTTACCAAAAGTACAATTTAGTGCTTTATAATCAGTTTTCCAATCTAAATCACACTTTTTACCAACAACACTACACAACGTTTCTGCATTTAGCTCAACATTCAAAGTTCAAAATCAGCAACAGTCTGAGGGCATACACCTTCTGATAAGATATTCATATAATGCCCTGCACATATCTGTCTGTGTTACTGACTGGTAGAAAGATCTAAGGATGGCATTTATGTGTCATTTTGATGCAAAAAAATATAAATTGTTTAGAATGCAGTGTTTTGCATTTTGTGTTTTTTGGCTTTGTGGAAAACTATATGTACGTTGGTTAATTGCATCCATGCAAGAAGGTAGAAGACGCTCTGAAAGCCTCTCATTACAGCTGAGCACTAACTCTGTTGACTTAGGTGCTGTTTGTTTTCTTAATGGACATTGCAGGAGTTGGTGGGTGGTAATTTTGCCTGATTTAGGTTGATTCATTTGTCTTGACTGACATCTTAAGTGCATCTTGGACAAATCTCTTAAAAGAGTGAAGTTGTACGCCACATGGAATCTAAATCAGTGACACATACTTTAAAATACAGAGGGCTCATTATTAATTTGTTTCCGCAAATTCAATAGCAATGATTTAACTCTTCCCGCTGCGGTGAAGAAGTCCTGGGAAATGGACCATGACTTCCAGTGTGTACAGAGAACCTTTTCTTCCACCATCTGGGCTCTAGGCAGATCACTTTAATTAATTCCTTGTGAGACATGCTTCAGGGGCCACTTTGTTGTTTGAATTGGTAGCAGTTCTGAAGGAGGTTGACATGTGATGGCCACCACCTGATGAGGCTGTGATGTCACCATCAGACCTCCACAAGAGAGTATAGCAGGTTATTGGTGACTGAGCCATGGCACAATGTCTGTGTTTAAATGTACAATATTTCTTCAACCTGACTGAAATAATTCTCATTAGAGATTTAAACTTAATTGAACCACAAATAAAATAATCTGATAAGACGTACATGGTTTATGTGCTACAAACATCAAGCAGACAGGTTTAACTAAGTGGTTATGCTCACTGTGGAGAGTTAAATCTGCATAAATGACCAAGACGGACCCACGTTTTCAGTGCCACCTTCCATATTGATTCCAGCTTTGTTCCTCCTTTCAAACGCTCGCGTTAAAGCTTGTATTACCACCTGATGTTTACCTTATGCAAGTTAAAATTAAATGAAACAACACAGATACAAAAGATGAATGAACATCAGTTCTGAGCAATTATTAGTTCAGGTTCCAACACTGCGATCCCACTCAGTGAACAGATATAATCAACCCGCAGAGAAGGATGCGGTCTGAGAGGAAACCCACACCTACCACAAGGCCTTGACCTGACCATGTAAAATAATCAGCTTATTGTCCCCAAACAGAAGAGCAGATGAATCCTTACGACATAAGCCTTGAGTCTTCCAGTTGTCGCAACATCAGTTGACAGATGCTAATAACTTGGCTAAAAAAAAAAATACAAAAACTGCATCTGACGCACTGAAAGACAATAAAATCCTTGGGATTACAAAAGCAGTGCACAAACACAGGATTTCCTCAGTGTTGATTATGGGGATATCCTGCTGATATAGATACCATAAGCACTTTGAGGTCACACTGGCATATATTTAAATCCACTATCAACCAACCAGAGGTGGGGTCAGCATCTGTAAGTTACAGTGTAATTCATTTTTAAATAAAAAATACTCGTGTATATCATACCATTAAAGTCAAAACAGCTTAATAATTGGCATGTCTATCTTCTCCATTTGGAGAGTGTCCAGTTTGGAATTAATAGTTTGTAATAGTCATAGTCAGTTTCCAATTTATGATTCATCATTCTTCTCTACAGTTATACATAGATAGATAGATAGATAGATAGATAGATAGATAGATGCTTTATTAATCCCAAACCAAACCCAAACCAAACACCATACATAATATATAACAAAAAAAACTAAAATAAACAATAAAAAATAGAAAAACTAAAACAAAAAAAATCTATATACACAATATATATATATGAATACTAAAATTAGTGAATATTAAAAAAAAAAGGGGGGAAAAATGCAATGAAATGAAATAAATTACAACCAATAACCAAACAACCATGTGCAAATGTGCAAAAAAAAAGCAAAAGTCCAGAGTGTCATCTGCCACACACAGATGAGGAGGTGCATAGGCTGATGGCTTGGGGCAGGAAAGAAGATGACAGTTTGTTTAGAGTCTTCCTCTCCACCACTGATTCAAATGTTTCCTGTCTGCAGCCAGTGATGGAGTCAGCCTTCCTGATCAGTTTGTTCAGTCTGTTGGCGTCACTGGCTGTAATGCTGTTCCCCCACAGACCGCCACAGACTGGTATAAGATCTCCAGGATCTCGCTGCACACACTGAAGGACCTCAGCTTCCTCAGGAAATAGAGCCCTTCTGCAGCCCTTCTTGTACACAATCCTCCACCACCTCCACATCCCTACCAAGGATGCTGAGGGGCAGAGGAGCTGTTCCCTTCCTCCTGAAGTCAATCTCCATCTGTTTGGTCTTGTCCGCGTTAAGCAGCAGGTGATTCCTTCCAGCCCACCCCACAAATCTGCCTTTTATACTCCTCCTCATCCCGTCCACCGCTTATACACCCTACAACTGCAGAGTGATCAGAAAATTTCTGTATATGACATGACTCTGAGTTGTGCTGGAAGTCAGTGGTGTATAAGGTGAACAGGAACGGAGAAAGCACATGTGCCCTGTGGGGCTCCCACACCACTCACCACCACATCAGACAGGACATGACCCAAACGCACGAACTGTGGCCTGTCTGTCAGGTAGTCAGTGATCCAGGAGACAGTGGATGCACCAACACCCATCGACTGCATTTTCTCACCCAGAAACAAAGGCTGGATGGTGTTGAAAAGCTAATGGTTACCCTTTTGAGCAAATGCAAATGAAGCATGACACCTGAGATTAATGTGTAATATGTAAATTAAGATAATGTTCACTTCCATAGACTAAATAATTCTGGAGTTTTTCTGGACATTTTCAACCTGTCCATGCAGCTTTCCATGGTCCCTGTCTGGCTGAGGTCCTCCATCATTGTGCTTGTGCCGAAATAAACAACCATAACCTGGCTCAACGATTACCGCCCTGTCGGTCTGACCCCAGTCATCATGAAGTGCTTTGAGAGGATCCTCCTAAAGTACATCAAGGATGCCGTCCCTGCTGGCCTGGACAGCCTGCAGTTCGGCTACAGAGAGAACCGTTCTGCAGAGGATGCTGTCTGGTTAGCACTTCATACTATTTGTGGACTTCAGTTCAGCCTTTAACACTGTTCTCCTGGACATGCTGGCCCTGAAGCTCCACAACCTGGGTTTGTCAGCATCGCTTCCATCGGGAAAGTGGTACAGGAACATTAAGGGCGTATTCACACCAGGAAGGTCCGTTAGTTCACTTGCTTTGGTCCGGACCAATTTTTTTTTTCTTTTTTTTTTTTTAGTGCGGTTTGCTTTCACACTGTGATTAATTGCAACCGGACCAGAATTTATAAACAAAAATACATGTGCTAAGGTCGTTCAGCCATTGGCTGGTAAACGTATAGGCGGGGTAAAGAAGGAAGCCAAATGTCCCACGTAAATAGGCTACAATGGAGACTTTGCGTACTGTAGGTCTACTTGTTATTATGCTAGCAATATGGTTTATAAACTGAGCGCTGGAATCCCCTCTCTCTCATTTGTTTACTAAAAATCTTATATACTTCTGCATTTTTATGTGTTTTCTCCAGCATTTGAGATATCTGGACATCTGCCCAGATATCTAGGAGGCAGCGTGTCTCCTCAGAGCTCGGTTAAGCCACGGCTCATCTCTACCTAACCTACCTGCGTTTGTTTGCTTCACGTGTCTCTCTCTGTTGTGTGTGTCACTGGGCTATCCTACATTTCCCATAACTAGTGCAGTGCCCGTCGGAAGTATGTATTCCTATAGTGGGAGCTGAAGAAGATTTTTCAGTTGTGACCATTGTCGTGACCCATGTCTCCTCCCCACAAAGACACCTGCCCAGTTTCAAATCAATCGGGCCAACGGTTCGCGACATATGCGTGCCACAGACAGACAGACAGACACACAGACGCTTCTTCATCGATGCACGAAAACTACGGGAGCTCGTCAAATCCAAAAAGGTAGATTTTTGCAACTTGGGTCGGATCGAGGTCGGGCTGCTTTCACACCATAAAGGAACCGCACCAGGGTTCGGTAGGAACCGCTCCGAGACCACCTCCTCAGCTGGGTCTCGGTCCGCTTGTTTGGTCCGCACCAGAGTTCGAGTGATTGTATTCACACCAGTCAAAAAGGTCCGAACCAAGCAAGGAAACGAACTTGAGTTCGTTTTAATCGAACTAAACAAGGCAGGTGTGAATACACCCTAAAACACACACCAACAGACTCAGGGACAGCTTCTTCCCCCTGTAGCGAAACAATCATATCCCATTCCCCACAGAACCCTCACACATCCACCCTCCCTCCACCAGCCACATGCGCACACACACACACACACACACACACACACACACACACCTTTTAACATACACACACACCCCTGCTGACAATCAAACAGACCACCAGTCCTCAGCAGTAAGACAATCACACACTCACAACATCTCATAGACTGGGACTTGCATAAGCTGCACTTTATTGACATTTCTTCTTCTTTTTAAGGGCGTTTTATATTTTTTATAAAAAATGTTTTTATTTAAATGTTTTGTTATTTATGCCTCTTAAACCGGGAGTCTCTGCAACATTTCATTATGTTCTCATAATGACAATAAAGATAGCTATAACTTGACTACATTAAAATGTCTTAATATACAACATTTTGAACTTGAACTGAATAGTGCAATTCCTGCACAAGGATGGCTTTCAGGCTAATTTTGAAACCGAAAGAAAGAAAGAAATATTTCCAGCTCATCCTAATCACCTGACCTTAGGGAACACTTCTTTTTATTCAGAAGCTACTTAAAGTTAGTGGTGATCCTGTAGGACCTGTTGACGTTTTTGGTATTGTGTGTGACATTATTCATTTGTTTATTCACATTTTCTCACATTAATAATGCTGGTGCAGCCAAATTCATATATCTATTTAAATTTCAGGAGCACTAGCCTTAGTGAACACAAATAGAATTTTTGGCACAAAATGGAGATAAGAGTGACTAATAAATCAGGTTGGGGGGAAAACGTTTGTGGTGATGTATTATTTTCAAGGTTAAGTCCCAATTGCTTCCAATGTATCTGGTGGTTTTAAGCACATGGGGAAAGTATTAGCCTTTAATGTACTCTCTAATGACTCTATAGGCCTGTGTTCCTACTTTGGCAATTCTCTTGTGTTCAAGTTCAAGACTTCTCTGCTTCCTGAGTAATCATAAGTGGGGTCGCCTTTCTAAAATTCCACATCAAAATAGGCATACCAAAATCCCACAAATGGTCTTTATGAACTGGGACACAATGACCTTTGAACCGGGATTGTTATTCACATTGGCAGTCATTAGACCTGATCATGGCAATCAGAGGTCACTCAATGCTTAATTATTGTTTAACTTTACCAAACAATGCTTTTTTCTGTCTTTCTTTTCTCAGTTTTTGTCATGTCAGCATTAACTCACCAGGGTTGCCTGGAAAGTTTTCTGAGAAATCTTCATCTGGCTGGGGCAGATGGCGTCCATCCCACAGATGTTGCGGCTCTCACATCTAGAGACATGGCTGAGTTTATTAGAAAACCCAACGACCAAGAGTTTAGACAGGGATGCGTAATTTCAGTCTTTCAGTCTTTCATTTGAATTCTAACTAATTGGAAAGCCTTTCTCTTAGCCACTCAAACCCAAAACTAATTATAGTGGGCAAATTTAACATTCATGTGGATGTTTACAGCATGGTGCTGGTTATACAGTGAATACACCTTTGATGCCACCCAGACCCTATCCAGGAGCCTATCCAAGGAATTAATAAATGAGTTACTATTGTTGGCCATTGAGGGTGGTGTAAAACAACTGCTGGACAAACAGTACAATAAGATAAAATAATCCTTCAATTTATCCCACAGTGGGTGTCATTTTCAGTGTTACAGCAGCATATGGTTAAGGGTAGTGCACAAGACAAGGAAAAGTAAAACATTAAATATATACAAAAATAGCAATTAAATACAACAACAGCAGGAAGGAAGGACCTGCGGTAATGCTCCTTCACACAGCACAGGTTAAGGCTTAGCAGTTAGAATCTGCTCTGGCCTCTCTTATAAATTGCCCTAGTGTGGTCGGTCTAGTCCATTTTTTTGTTCAGGTGTCAAATAAATTAGCTAGGAAGCTTCATCATTAAGACAGATGGGATAGGCTCCAGCAGACCCCCACGACCCTTAACAGGACTAAGCAGGTATAGAAGATGAATGAATGAATGAATGAATGAATGCTTCATCATTAAAGAAATTTGCATTATTGGTAATATTCCAGTTTACTTCAGTCCCTGAAATCCTGCTGTAAGGTAAGATTCCTTCAGAGAAAAAAAATGCACATAATATATCAGGAGTATATTTAAAATGGACTCAGTATATTTAAAAATGAGTCAGGAAGAGCCTGAATACCAGATCTTTAAGAAAATACTGTTAGGTTTTGCTTTTTCCCTTGGTTTGCTGCTTTAAATAAGTCTATATTTTACAGCCAAGATCCCACCATGTTGGACACATTAGTGATGAGTTTGATTTGGTGGAACACAGGACCATTTAACTTCACCTGTTCATAGTTCATGAGCTTGCTAGGTCACCAACATGCTCATAAAAAGTGTTCGGTTCACCTCTGCACTTAAAGACCGTCTGACACTGCCTTACTGTAGTTGAGGGAGGACTGACAAAGACCTCCTTGCATGAACCTGCCACAGGTCTTCACCTGTCAGACAGAACTAAGTGGAAATGTATGTGTTCTTGACCTGAGGGCCACCTTTTTCTTCAAGGGCTTCTTAAGCCTAACAAATTGTTTCCTCGTCATGGTCATGGCTGACATGATCATCAATGACACACACAGTATCCATCAGTCATGGGTAAAATCAGATACGTGCCATTTAATGCTTTTCAACCTCAAGAGAGCATGTGCAAGGCAGAGTACTGCCTCATATAACCTGAAACACAGCATGAACAGGAGTATTACTGCCTCAACATACAATATGACCTAGAAAATAAACTTAATTATATCAATATATATTGTGTATTGTATATTGTATAAAACATTACTTAACTCCTTAAGATTATTTTATATTAAATCTACATGATGCTTGCTTCCTACCTGTTTACCTTTTGTGTATTTTCTTAAAACTGTGGTACCAAAACAGCCAAAATGGTTTAAATTTACATTAAAAGAAAAGAGAGGGTATATGAGAAGCTGGACATCACTTATTTTCCCTTAACAAATAACTTGAATTGGCTCTGGGTCATCTTCAATGTGTTTTTTAACTTCATCCAGCCGTGAACCTGACATTGGCCATGACGCCTGTGTGTCTCCTTCCAGGGCTGGTATGTCATTTGAGAGTTCGATTATCTACACATGTTGACCTGTAGACGGGTGTCTTGAGAGTGTTTTGGTAGTCCGTCTGTGCCTTCAGAAGAGACATATTGGGCTTTTGTGTTGAATTTCATCATCCTAAAAAAATAGTCGTTGGCAATGGAGTGACACTGCATCAATATTCTCAATACCAGGAAATGCTTGCGGTCTGAAGCTGTCAAGCTGTACTAGTATTTTGGTAACTTCTCATATGCCCAGTTCACATGCATGTGAGTACCGTATGCAATACCGTTAGTGAGGGGAGATGTGAAAGGTGCCAAAAGCTCTCACATTGCCCAAAGACCTATGCTTTGTCAGCCATGAGCCAGTCACTGAGTGGACGTGTGATGTCTGCTAGGTTGTGCAAGTAACATCCCAGATAATGTACCATGCTCATGACACGCTCAAGGTCAGTGGTATTCTGCAGCGGCTTCATGTTTCTTATGGCCTCTATGTTTTCAGTGCCTGGACTTACACCAAGCTTGTCAACGATGTGGCCCAAGAATGGAATCTGAGCTTGTCTCAGCTGCATTTTCTTACTGAGCTTCAACACAGACTCAGAGTCTTTATGCGTTTCATGCATTTTCTTGAGACACTGATCATGTACTTCCGTTTCCTTTGTCTTTGAGAAAGTTGTACAAAAGCAATGGCACCTGATGGGGGGGTTGTGTTAAGTTTCCTGACCATCAGGTCCATATAGAGATAATGAAATGTATTTGGTTGCTTGTGTTTGCTTGTTACTAGTCTGGAGGAGATGCAAATACAGCAATTTGTAAATGTGTGATCACAGATCAGGCTGATGATAAATGTCAAAAATGAAACTTGCACGTGGTCATTTCAGTTTATGTCTGTAGGAGTCTTCCTTACTTTCCTGGGCAGCCTCCAGAGAAGAAGCTGCTGAGGTCTTGCACATTATGCGTTATACTGTTTTAAAGGAGCAATCTTAATTTTATAGATTAATGGGTTTCAACGGGTAGTTTTGTTTCTTCATAATGGTTTGGTAAGGGGGGTAACTCAAGGCTCCACAATCAGCTCACAACAGAAAATATTAGAGGAAAATATGGGAAATATTCAGTCTGGAAGACAGCAGTCTAGAGTCTCTCCATTTGGAACTAACTATGCCCACTACAGATATCTGCCAAGCCAATCAAATCCTTGGGGCTGGCTTTATGTGGTGATGGCCAGAAGAGTATCATCAACATAGTCATACACATAATCTGAAAGCCATGGAGTTGAATTTGTTTGTTGTCAACTAAATGGTTCTGATTAGTTGGAGGACACGATTGAACAGGCTTTATCAAGGGGCATGTTGCTCTATTAATATCTGTCTGCTCTAGAATAGTATAGAATAGTAGTCCAACATCACTAGCCAGACCAATCGCTGTTTTTGGTAGAAATTATATTTCTACATGGCAAATAATTTACTAGTAGGTGTAGTAGAGTAACAGAAAACCAATAGAGCCAACAGTCATGACATCCATGCAGCTGATTCTGTGCAATTGAATCATTAATTGAAAGGGGAATGTTCAAAATAATAGCAGTGTGGAGTTCAATTAGTGAGGTATTCATTCTGTGAAAAGACAGGTGTCAACCAGGTGGCACGGGCCATCAGGGAAGAAAAAATCCATTTATGGAATAACCTGGTCATTCAGTATATTCAGGTAGTCAGCTGACCTCATTCTTTGGGCACATATTGTTGCTGAACCTAGACCTGAGCAACTGCAGCAACCCCGGATCATAGCACTGCCCCCACAGGCTTGTACAGTAGACACTAGGCATGATGGGTGCATCACTTCATCTGCCTCTCTTCTTACCCTGATGCCCCTATCACTCTGGAACAGGGTAAATCTGGACTCATCAGACCACATGACCTTCTTCCATTGCTCCAGGGTCCAATCTTTATGGCCCCTAGCAAATTGAAGCCTTTTTTTCCAGTTAGCCTCACTGATTAGTGGTTTTCTTAAGGCTACACAGCTGTTCAGTCCCAATCCCTTGAGTTCCCTTCACATTGTACGTGTGGAAATGTTCTTACTTTCACTATTAAACATAGCCCTGAGTTCTGCTGGTGTTTTTCTTTGATTTGATTTGACCAAACATTTAAGTGATAGCCGATTACGATCAATCAGGATTTCTTTCCGACCACATTTCTTCCTCAAAGATGATGGTTCCCCACTATCCTTCCAGTTTTTAATAATGCGTTGGATAGTTCTTAACTCAATTTTAGTAGTTTCTTCAATCTCCTTAGATGTTTTCTCTGCTTGATGCATGCCAATGATTTGACCCTTCTCAAACAGACTAACATCTTTTCCACAACCACAGGATGTGTCTTTAGACATGGTTGTTTCAGAAATGAGAAGCTGCTCCTTGCATCAGTTGGGGTTAAATAACTTGTTGCCAGCCGAAAGATATCACCCATGCAGTAATTATACCAATAGGAGGCTCCTACCTATTTTTTGGCCAGGCAGTGTATTAGTCCAGTGATTCACAGGAAAGCTAAATCTTTAAGCATTTTACATTTCATACAGTAAATGTATGAGTTTCTAAAGAAAAATGCAGACTGTTATTTTTTTTGTTTTTGAACAGACTAATATTCCATTTTCTTTGCTTTCTGTAAAGTAATCACAAATTTGATAAATACTTCTGGATTTGGATTAGAATGTGCAATGTTCCCAATACATTTGAGTGTATGGAAATAAAAGCTATCTTAAGGATTTTGAGCTTTAAATAATGAAAATAATGGAGGAATATTGATAAAAGATGGAGGTACCTGACAGCATCAGACCTGTTACTGTACATCAAAAGAAACCTTTTACTCAGCATTAATTACATCAGATCAGTAGTCCCACTTGAATTCCAGGACTGGAAAAAACTGAACCCATTAGTGCAACAGTGCTATATCTGAAGATATAGTGTTCAGCTCTTCAATTCCAAAAACAGATGTACCTTTATAGATAAATAAACATATTCATTTGACAATACCAAAAAAATAAAGATAAAACAGTTTATATATTCAGTACATGTGCTAGGATACAGTATCTACATGTAAACACATCTGTGTGTGCAGTGGATGGAGGGTGGGCGTGTCTACATTTTAAACTGGGCAAGAAGACTCCTGTCTCAATTAAAATAGTGGTTGTGGTTTTTTTTTTTTTTTCTTTTTTTTTTTCTCTGAATGAATGAGGCAAAACTCTGCTTATGCAAGAAGCTGTCAGTTGAGTGGGCGGTCAATAAGTGTGTCCAAGACACATTGTGTGATCATACTGCTGAAAGAATGTGGTCGCAAGTGCCCAGATCACCACAATCATCTGTCCAGTATTTGCGTAACTACCCAGTCATGGGCCAAGTATGTTAGAAAATGTTGCGTTCAACATTGAGCACAACTAGTTGATTTGGAATTTTCTACTATTCACGTAGGTGTAGAGGAAGTTTTATTTTCCTTTTTACCCATTTACAGATTCGGAGTACATGTACATGTGGTAGAGTTAGGGATAGGAATGACAATTTCAGTTTCCTTCAGTCCAGAAAATGAGAGGAAGCTGAGAGAGTATGTGGCTAATGCTAAGCCTACCTTAGGAAATGACCCTCTTTCATGGCAGAATTCAGATTCCTCAGATTAAATTCCCTGCTACTGAGCAGCTGTCTCCCTTTTGTTCAGGTGGATAGTTTTTCAGGGGCTGTGGTATGTGTGTGACTGTGCTCCCTCTTCTTAGGTCCTAATGGACTTTGCAGGTTGGGGAATCTGAGGGAGATGATCAGTGGTGGGAGGGAGTGAGGAAAGGAAATGAAAGGGAGAATGGTCATTGACGTTGCAACTGTGGGAATCTTGTCAGGTTCCTCAATAATAAAATCCTCTGGAGTATTCTCTCCTCCATTTTTGTAATTTTTATGTCTTTGCTTCCCCTCATGGCCCAATTTAACCTCCACGCTGTTAAAGCTGGTTGTCTCCTGCTCAATAATTGATAGCACTTGCATGTTGTCCAATAGTGTTTGGTCATGATTGTTCACATTATGTGATGTTTTTATTTCATGTCCATACTGTGTAATGCAACTGTTAGAGCAATACACAAACTCACCTTTTTGGGGGCTGACAGTTTGTCTTCTCACAGCAGAAAAGACATGTGTCCTGCGTAATCCTTTCACAAATGGGCAGCCCTAAGTAAATGTTCACACCACACTTTAGAATGCATCTCTATATACATCTTCAGTGACTACCTGGGATCTGAAAAACACAGGGGAAGCAAATTGTTTTAACAATTATTATGATTTATTAAGATTTAAAAGAGCAATGACCATGGACCAGCATGGCTCTGAGCTTTAGAACTGTTCCTCTGGAAACCTGTGGGTGAATGTTATGGCAGGTTAAACCACACTCTAGGAAATAATATTTCCTGCTGAAAGAAGACACGAACACCTGCAGTGTACAGGAAACTATGCGCTCCTGTGAAAAAGTCACTCAACAAAACCAAGCAAAGAGAAGGAAATGAGAAAAAAAAATAAAAATGTGATCCCCATATTGTCACTTCATTATCACATGCCTTCACTTCTTAAAAAACAAGTACTGAGTATTTACTAGGACAAACTTGCCCAAAGCACCAGCATTCTGAAGTTTCTCCTAGAAAACTGGTAGAGTTTATACGCCTCCATCAGTGGGACACTGAGATTCTGAGCCTGTCTGACCTCCACATGACCCTCTCTGCTCCAGTCTTTAGTCACTTTGTTTATACCAAGATATATTCTTTCCTGTATCCTGTTACTATTCTCAAACAATGCAGTTTGTCCACAGGGATCAGTTTCATCTTTCTCCTTGAGATGATACAACAAATGTGTTTGGCTATGTGGGGGCGTGGGGGTTAAGGTAATGGGCAGCAGGAATGGTTTATATCATCTACTATCACGTCTACATCTACTGGAGAGAGTGGAGCACTGGGTTTAATTCCAGGCTGCATAAAGCTGTCAAAGTCCATTTGATGCTGATAAACACTCCTGGGTGATGAGTGTGGCTGATGACTTGATCCATCACAACCACTATCTGCTTAACCTCCTTGCAGACTGGATGCGGATGAGATATTCACGGCAGATTGGAAACATGTTTGAAAGATTATGTGATGGTCAAAAATTCCATTTTTTGTCCTGATTCCATTACAGATGTTTGTCTCAGTCACCTGACAGTATCGGTTTGGCCATTCATTTGCTACACAAGTATTTATAGACTAAAGTTATTCAGGTGTCACCCAACAAGGAGCAAATGCTAAAACTTTACAGCATCTCTTCTACTGGTTCATAAGATTCTTGAAAGGGGGAAACTGACGTCAGTCTGCTTTCTTTGTCTTGCTCTCAGTAAAGGTCAAAGACGATATAGGAGAGCTTATAGGCAGATCTTGTATGGGTGGATCCTTCTTCCACTGCAGGGCTATGTTTAACCCTCTCTCTGACCCCTTTAAATCCAACTTCCTGTTCTTGTATGAGACACCAGACACAAATACCCCATGAGACTTATCCAGAGTACTTGAAGAATTTGGACTTTTATTATTTTTCTGCCAGATGATGCAGCCACGCAGGGGGCCCTACTGGTCTGATGGACTGACAGACTGATTGACTTGCTCATAAAGCCACATAACTGTGGAAGGGGAAGGTGTGTGTTCTTTCTCATGGAAGCAGTAGCATCCCTGGCCTATCACCTTCAGTCCTTCTGATTGTTGCCTTACTGAAAGTCAGAAGAAAGACAGAAGCTAAGGGTCTTTAATTTTATGTATTAGATATATCAATGTAAATTCTGATAATTATGGCTTTTAGAAGCAACCATATTATTATTATTATTCTAAATGGCATCCTGATATCCCTGAGCTGAAGGGATCTTTATGTTGCAAGGGACACCACAGCCAACAATTTAACAGAGTTAGAATGTTATTGCAAATACAGGCTTTTATTTCATACTTAAGTTTGTAATAGGAACTTAGATTAACAACTTTCAAAACCTGTGGGGAAGAGAGGACAAGTGGTTTGGAAAACAGCTACCAACTACTCTAGTGATTCTAGACAAGAAGGAAAGTGTATAGACTTAAGTAAGCAAGTCAAAATCCATAATCTGTTACCTCTGGACAACAGAGGAGGGGAGGGGGAAGGCAGAGAGAGCACAGACAAATACACAAGAAGGTGGCACTTTTAGGGAATTAATTTTAGAACCTTTTTCCTGTTCACGTGGTCAAGTTTTGTATCTTTTCTGTGACCCTGTTTGTTTTTTCTTGTGTTTCCTGGTTTTATTTTGTAATAACTTATTAATAGTGAATCATAAATGGTGTTTCTTGTCCTGCTCCACTTCCTGTGCATGCTCTTCTCTCTGATTATGACTGATTTATCCTTGTGTGTCCCTCACTCATTATTTTCCACCTGTGTCTCATCAACCCCTCAGCCTATGTATGTGTGTGTGTGTGTGTGTGTGTGTGTGTGTGTGTGTGTATATGTACTACTGCAGTACTTTAAATGCAAACGAGCATTGACCTTTATTACAGTCATCTGTCTTTAGTTTTAGAGTTAGAGTCATCCTTATACTGAGACCTCTTCACATCCATAGGTCACAAGAAACGACTCCATAAATAAATCTATCATGTACATTACTCCAGGCTCCTGTTTACGTAAGTGGTGGTTGTGTCCATGTGATGCCCATTTAAACACGCACCTGTTTTTAAATACACTCTGGACTAATCCATTCCCCCGTACACGAATGTTAGTGGGCTGCCGGCTAATAGTGGGTTTAGTTGTTGGCAATGACTCACAGAGAACACAGTGTTTGATGAAGACCAGCTCTGTTAGAATAAGCAAGGCGCGGCCAATCAGTGACTCTGAGGTAAACACCAGCACTCACACTGTGTCATATGATTGGCATCAGCTGTTCAGTGCTGCAGCAGGCTTACACAACTCTTGGAGTACGCTGTATCATGGTCTTTATAATGATAGGGACCTACTATAGAAAATACTCTTCCCTGTAGCATTCAGCAGTGATATGTTTGCTGCATCTTCATCTTCAGGTCAACTATCTGTGGGATGCATGGAGAAAGAAAGAGGTGCTGTACATCTCAAGGGAAGAAGAGTTATTTTGATTATGATTACCTCGTATAAATCATGGAAAAAGATAAAGGGATGTGCTTCACTGAGAAAGGTGTTGAAATGAAAGGGATTCCACCTCCAGACACCAACACTTGCAAAAGTCTTTTAGTCTTTTATGAGGAGGGACCCACAATATACAATACTGCAAAATAAGTGTTGGAGGACATACTGTGGAAGTACAAAACTGATGAGGGTGCAATACCTGTCAACACACCCCAAGAAACTGGGAGACAATTCCTGGTATATACCACAAATGGACAACTTATCTTGATACAGGGGCTCCCCAAGACAGCCATCTGTAATCTTAATGACTAACTGTAAAGTTAAAATACAAACATAAATATAAACATAAATAAAAGTGTGTGTAATAAGGGTTGGATGGGTTGGATGTAATTATATATGACAGTGTGCACCTACAGTATATATGTACACAGAAGAAGAAAACTTTGTAAGCCCTGTGTAAATTGCTGGAACACAGAAGAATCAACAAGCGCTTGTGTTTCAAGACATCAAATGGAAAAGCACTCTAAACTCTCTCACTACACTCAAAGAAGAGGAACTATCGCTTACATAAATGGACTAAAAATGACCTAATGGGAAAATTCATAAAAGCCTGGAAGGAACTCCTTATACTCGTTCTTTCCTTTTAACAGCGTAAATATTCCAAAGTGACTCACTGACCTAGTCTGTTTATGTTGTTTTCATTTATTTTCGTCCGCTGCTTTGTGCTCTTTTTGAACTTCTTTGCATTCAATAATAGGGAAATAAATGATGATAAAAAAAAAAAAAAAAAAAAATAGAATGCTTGATTTAGCCTTATGTACTATTTTCTGAAAAAGCTAACCTGGTACTAATTAAATGAAAATGGAGAGAAACGTCCCTTGTAAAACTGAGAATGTTTATATATATAATATTTTTTATATATATTTCTAGATTAGCTCCATTCAAACCCAAGAGAGAAAATATCAGTTTAACAATGATGTTGAGTGGACACATAGTGGTTAAATCGTACTCAATACAAAGTTATCAAGTGTTGGCAGTGTAGAAGATGTGAATTTTTCTTTTTTTTTTTTTTTTTTTAAGAATTATGTACAGGTGTGCATAATGCATGTTATTCACCAGCTAAAAAGCTGTGCGTGACTTTGCAAAGTACGGAGCTCTATTATAAAAGCAGTAACCGCAGCCTTCTGGGCAGCACTGTTAAATCACAGCTGTATTTCACACCTACAGTCAACTCTAATGTTACAATGTTTATGCGTTAACACATCTGCCACGAGAAGAGAAAGCACCTTTCCTCCCACATGTTCGACAGATGGTGGAGTTGGCCAACGGCTGGAGTTTTAGAATATATAACTATTTTGTATGAAAGTTGTAATGTTTTTCCGGGTGGGTGCTGTAGCTCTCGGCCTTCATTATTCTAGGCTCAAAGGAAATGACAGCAGTGTGTGAGACTCTGCTGTTAAACTTCACCTCAGCAGGACTTTGTATTCTTTAACCAGAAGAAAGTGTTGAGCCGTAAGCAGCTGGTGGTGCTCATTCTCCAGTCTGTATCAGTGAGCCATTGTAGTGCAATCAGTGTGCATCGAGATAATGTAATTGTGCCAATGTCAAACCTAAAAAAAG
Source organism: Chelon labrosus (assembly GCF_963514085.1). Taxonomy (NCBI): domain Eukaryota; kingdom Metazoa; phylum Chordata; class Actinopteri; order Mugiliformes; family Mugilidae; genus Chelon; species Chelon labrosus. The sequence goes on along the minus strand of NC_140348.1, from coordinate 1,624,545 downwards.
AAAGACACATTAATGTGAGGAAAATTATGTTCTCCCCTTGAGTCCACTAAAATGACACTTATTAAAGATGATATTATTCTTTGAGACTGCATTAATGAATTAATTGACATGGACAAAACATGCTCAGAGTGCTAGGATGATAAGATAAGATAAGATAAGATATTATTAGTTATTAGTGACTTTAGCACAATGCAGGACAGGAAATACTAACAAAACATGGTCAAGGGGACACCAGTGGAGGGGGTTGTGCACATCACACAGGATCAGGCATGGTCCTGTCACATCAGCACCGTGCTTTAAGACCACCATGTGATTTTCTTTGCTTTGGTAGTGCTGTCAGGCAGATTTTGGATTTCTTGCTTTTCCAGTTTGAAGTTAGTGAGTCAAGTGATTTAACCCAATTGTCTGGGGTGTTGTTGGAAGCAATGAGAACAGATAATTAATTTATAGTAGAGTTTTCATTTTTACTACAGCAATATGGCCAGTGAGTGAGAGTGGGAGGCTCATTGGAAATCATCTTTTGTTTTTTTTTTTGTTTTTTTTTAAGAGAGGGAGTAGCTGAGGTTGAAGAGCTCTGTCAGTCTGGGGAAAATTCTGATACTTTTGATATTTAATATTCCCAGTGTGTAGTGGGAGGAATGATTCTTGAGCTTGATAATGTATTTATAATGTTGAAGATTGATTTCTTATGTGTCTGTGAAGGTTCTCAGTCATCCAGGTCATGGTCTATCCAAAAAAGGTGAAACTAGGGCAACTGGAGTTTCTTGAAGATGATTCACCACTCATCCACGTGGCTTCTTCAGTTCTAAAAGACTGGAAGAGAGTTGGGATTTAAATCCATAATCTATGTCAAATTGGAAAATCCTCCTCAGAACAACAGAGGTGGACTGAGAAGTTATCAACGATCAATTTACAATAAAGTCTTGACATCTGTCCCCAAGGGCCTGCTCAGACCTTGCATTAAGATATGATCTGGGCGACATGCTCATGTAAAGTCCGGGTGTGAACACCCTCAGGATGCATTTGAGAGATCCAATCATGTTGATGTATGAGGAGCCATGTGTGGTTACATTAAGTATTTACTTATTTACCAACGTTTTCATTTACCTTTATTACCAGAGATTATGGTGCATATAGAAACTTCCAGGGTTGGAGTTATAATCTGAGTGGTGGAGAGGGTGGAGATCCATTAGAGACAGTAGCTGTTACAATATTCTGCTGTGCCCCAGATGATGTCGGGATTTATTTGCATACAGAGCGCAAAAATTGAGGTCAGAGCTGGAGATGCATTAATGCCACGTCTGAACATACCTAAAGCTGTTCACTTGCGATCGTATGGGTCATTAGAGTACCATTCATTGGAGAAAGATGACAGGATCAAACCACTTCCTCCAACTACAGGTAAGTATCCAGTAGTTAACACTAGTCATATGAGTTCCTGATAGGCAACACCTACAGATGTTCCTATTGAAATCCTAACTCCCCACCAGTCCTTCAGAACTGAAGAAGCTACTTGGATGAATGGTGAAATAAAACTCAAGAAACTCTACAAGCCCCGTTGCCATTGTTTCAAGATTTCTAGTAGAGAGTTCTGGCAGTCCTGTAACTATAATAATTAATCATCTGCTAAAGGTTAATTTTATGTTATGAGATATCTTGTATTCCTTTAATCTTACTGTTTTGCTGTAACTGTTTTGTTGTCTTATTCCCAGATGAAGTGTGAAGCTTTGTGACATGCCCCTATTTGTGTTTATTGTGACCCTTTGTGGAGTATAAAGTGGTCTCATCCACTGGATGAACAAGTCTCCAAAACCAAATCTGTGGAGAATGCAGAAGAGAAATTTATAATGATCTTTAACTGCCAAATGCCTTTTATACATCCAAGAAACTGATAATTGTTTTAGGTGTTTTTTGTTGGGCAGTACTGATTAAGTCTAGTAATCTATGGATACTACCTGAAGTGCTCCTATTTTTAATGAAAACTGTTTGTTTTAGATTGCTTAGCATCGTAACTACTTTGTATTCCAGTGGCTAGTGCTTTGGTTATTATTGTTGTGATTTTAGGTCAGTGTTTATGAATGAAACACCTAAAATCTTTTATTTTAATGTTGGTAGTTGTAATTCTTCCAAGAAAGATTCTGTTTCTGATTGAGGTATCCTCAAATTAAAGGTGAAGATATCGAGTTATAAAGTGAGTGAAAGTTTACTGTTACATGCATCTACATCAGCAAGAAAAGAAGAAAAGTAAGGTCATTATTCAGTGAAATTAAATGAGTGAGGTGTCTGAACCAGCTGAAGAGACAGAAGCAAAATAAAAATAAAAAATGATACCAAAAAAAAGCGCAGGGCAGTAGTTCTGTGAATTTGCTGCTGTGTTGTGACAGCCTAAAGTGGCAACACCAGCAACCTCTTTTACATTTAAAGAGCCTAACAGATGACGAGTCATACATCAGCTTCAAAGTCCACATCGCTGATGACTGGAACCTGCCCAGTCGATGCTTCCGGACCTCCTGTTTCACTGACAAGCACCCTGGAGAAATTATTGCGGGGTGAAAGAAGCGCTGTCTGTTTGAGGCTTTTAAGATTCAATTCTGGTATGCACGATAACTGAAAGTGGCTGAAATACTGCAGTTTGGAGTGGAACGTTACGGAAGGAAACCCCTTTTTCCTCTCAAAAGGCTTGGATTTTCTGTTCCTGACTTCAACCTGGCAGGGGAGAATGAAGTACGCCCACTTAATCTATGTCTGCTGGTCTGGACTTTTATTAGCACTCCCAGGACCACAGGCTGGGGTGGAGGCCTCATAAGCCTTTCATAGCCTGAATGAAACATTTTGGCCTTTTCCTTACTTGAACTGCAGATGACCAAAGTTGGTCAGATCAGAGAAGTTGAAGATTTCTATATTCATGTAAACAATGTTTCTTGTAGCTGTGCTGCTGATGTTCCCAGTCTCAATGAGTCTTTTAATGTTCATCCAGTCATTCATTAATTTTCCATAACCGCGTGTCCTCTGGAGGATCACGGAGGGGCTGGAGGCAATCCCAGGTGTCACTGGGTGAGAGGTGGGGTACACCCTGGACACGTAGGCAGTCTACCACAGTATCAATGCTAACCACTATACCTTTTAATGTTCAGTTCAGGTCAATTCAATTTTATTTATATAGCATTAATAACAATACAGCTTGTCTCAAGACGCCTTACAGAACCCAGCCTGACACCACAAAAACTCACTTTTAACAAGAAGAAACCTTGAGCAGAACCCATCTCATATGGGGGGGGGATCCATCTGCTTGAAGCCAGCCGGGTAGAGACAAAAAAAGATGTAATCTATGTCGAGTCACTCTAGACTTATAAATGGTTTAATTGTGACTTGGCCCAGTCAAAGTGAGAGTTCCTCTTGCATGTTAAATTGCCTCTTAGCTGAGAAGTTCTCTGCAGCTTTTGACCCATGTGAGTGTTATTAAAATCAATGATATTTCAAGTTTGGTCCATTCCACACTGCATATCACTCCACAATTTCCAAAAAAAGTAAAACTTTATACTTGTTCTCTCATTCCGTCTGTCTCCCCTGGCTACACTACTAGGTGTTCCTGGCAGAAGGCAGGACAACTGTGGAAATCTACCATGTGCAAAGTCTTCGTTACAGTTGAATTTAATAACATGGCTAAAAATGGGAATGTTTGTTATTTTGTCAACCTAATTTACTCCAGTAAGCACATCCTTAAAGTCACATTTGACACCATCAGTAACACTGTTGCACCTCTTAATGTGCCTGATCAGGCATAACATTATGACCACCTGCCTAATATTATGTAGGTCTCCCTTGTGCCTCCAAAATGGTTGTGACTCATCAGAGAATGGACATGGGCCTTCTGAGGGTGTCCTGTGATATTTGGCAACAGAATGTTGTTAGTGGGGACCTTTGGGTCCTATGGGTTGAGAGGAGAGGCCTCTGTGGATCACTGGGAACTTAATCTATAAATTCCCCTCCACTCCCTTGATTCCACGGTTCAACCTTTTCTAAAAAATAACGGCAACCCATCAATTCCCAAAATTTACAGACCAATATCTGAGCTACCTTTTATCTCAAAGAGAAGTTATTGGCTAATAACTTATTACTGTAGGTTCCTTTCTGGCATTCAGATGGAATTCAATTTATAGATTTAGGCAGAAGGTAGGCATCTCTGGAGCAACCCTGGAATGGTAATCATCCTGCCCCTCAGATATACTATATCACTTGGTCCGTACATGTGTGCTGGTCTTTCTTGTGGTGTGTTCCAGGGTTGTGTCTCAGGTCCTAATCTATTTTCTCTGTAAAACTTTCCTTTAATGGATTCATGGTGGCTGCTATAGAGGTGGGGTTGGCAATTGGCACCTACTTTTACTTTAGGCTGTTACATGAAAAACCAGGCTTCTTCATGCAAACACAGACCAGAAAGCAAGTTCATTGTTTTGGGATACTGTCCTAACAAATGTATTTGGTAATAGCAGCATAGACATGTAATAATAATACTGTGTTGATTTGCTTTGTCCCAGTGTTTAGCATTATCCAAACAATAACCCATCTGCGCCATTAACTGATTCAAAAATGTATAAACATGACAAAGGTAGTACTGATGATAAAAACACGAGTGGCACAGAGCTGGTTAATATTATCTCTGTGCTACTAAAATGCTCCATGAGAAAGCCTCTGTGCCCTGAATCTGATATCCAAACCAGACACAATAAATCATGGCTTCAACCTCCTCGACAAACATATGAACCTGTGGAATGTTCATTTTCTGTCTCCCTACTTTGCTGCAACCCTACATTTATCAGTGACCAATTTAAGTTTTAAGGCAAAAATCCTATCATCAATCACTTTATTGATATTGCCCTTTCACAGGAACATTTTGAAGTTGACATAAACGGTTTGTTCTTACAATAAACTTGTCGAACATCAGCTAATTGTTGTTAGCCAGAAAAAGAGCTTGACAATGCTGGTCTTGAAAGATCTGACTTAGATCATTTTAAACCAGATAAAAGTTAAACAATGGGGCTGGATAACTGAGTTTGCCCAATCATGCACTCAAAATATTGTAATTCCCTCTGCACCTGCCTCAGTCGATCTGCTCTATGTTACTTACAGTTGCTTCAAAGTGCAGCTGCCAGGCTATCCAATCAAACTGACCCCCAGGGACAAATAAAGTTCTCTGAATTTGAATCTGAATATTAACTAAAACTAACTCATCACCCCTGTTCTTGCATACCTCTACTGGCTTCCCTGGGTTTGAATAAACTACAAGAGTCTGTTGATTACTTGCAAGGCACAGCATGGACTTGCCCCAGTTACATTTCCGATCTCCTCTTTCCCCATTCCACTGTTTGATCACTTTGAGACACAAATCCTGGCCTTTTATTCATATATTCACAAATAATTGAAAATATAAATGTTCATCTACTATTCCTCAGTACATTAACATGTTACATTGCTCTTACATTACTCAGCACTTTGAAAATAACACACACGGTAGAAGTACACACAATTATAGCATCCAGTGTTATATCCGATCACGGCTGGTCACTTATTTAAGTCCTCTGTATGTAGGTCTAGAGTTACACTGGTAGCTATCTGTCCCCTTCAAGCACAGTGTGCGTATATCTTCTCTGAAGTCCTGGCCTGCAAAAGGAAATGGTTCCACCATGCTAAATTCACCAACATGTGCACGTCAGAACGTGATAAATCTCCTTATAATAGCACACATCAGCAGGTAAGCGGATGCAGTCTTAATCAGCTATTCTAAATCTTTTATGGCAATCACTAGTTCTTATACTGTATGTAAAGCTCAGTTTTTGTTTTTGATCAAAATGGAATTAATGGTGATCCTTTTAGGAGATGAATACAAACCACACAATGGGGAGTCCCAGTCTCAAAGCAGCTGCAGAGAGAGAAAAAAATACACCCACACAAAAAACTTTGTTTTTAGTCACACTGACAATGTAGTTCTCATCCAATAAGGTTATTTTTCAGTCATTGTGTTACCTTGCTTCTAAAATCTTGAATTCTAAAAGTTTTTGTCCTTAGAAATACTTCCTTGTGTATAATGGAACAAATCATTTTGGTGACAGTCTATGGCTCTGTAGGTAGAGCAGGTCGTCCACAAACCAGAGGGTTAGTGGTTTAAACCCTGGTACATGGACCACATGCTGAGGTGTCCTTGAGCAAGACACTGAACCCTGAGTTACTCCTACTTAGCACTGGTGTGCGAATGCGTGTGTGAACAAATGCATATATGTGTCACTGTGACTGTACTCTGAGTACCAGGCAGAAAAGCACTATAAAAATAGAAGACCAACAAGTCAGTTTCAAAGTTGAAACATTCGAAAGACATTATTACAATACAGGGGGATGATAGAGTGGCTTCTAGATCTGCAGCACGCCCCATCTGTGATTGAGATGTTTTGGGCTTTTGGGAGTTAAGGAATGAAAAAGAAAAAATGTTATACTTAAATACAACAATGGAAAAGAAGGATACAACTAAGTGTTTTCATTCTTAGATTTAAAACCCTCCTCTCTTCTCTTGAGCGATATGACATGGTTTATTTCTAAGATTAATTATGGTATAGGAAGGTCATAGCTCAAGTTGCAGCAAAAGTATGAGGTGAGTCTGCAAAAAAAGTCATTATTTTCTACAGTTCTCACAAAATAAGTGTCACAAATTAGTCATCTGCTAGTGTTCATCCGTAAACTCTTTAACATCTGTGACCACTGTGCTGTTTACTTAGTATCAGGATTTCCAGTGCTCATGTGTCTGGTGGAGTGATTTTAGAGTAAAGAGAGTCACACAAATTGAGGCAAATAAAGTTAAATGTGATCCAGATTAACAGGTCAAAGCGGCAGTTACAGTTAAATCCATTAGGATTTAAAAGGAATCCAGCAATCCAAAAGCATGGAATACTTAACAAAGTAAAAACAAGGATGGCAAGAGGATCTCAGACGAGGAACACAAGTACACTGGGGAGATTCGCAAGGATGTAGGTACACAGATGAGAACTGACAGCTGACAAGGGAAGATGCAGGACTATGCAAATCCAATTCAGTTCAACTGAATTTTATATGTGTAGCAGCAATAACAATGCAAATTGTCTCGAGGTGCTTTACAAAACATGATCTGTAACCCCCAGAGCAAGCATGAAAGCAACGGTGGCAAGGAAAAAGAAACCTTGAGCAGAACCCAGCTTATATGGAGGGACCCATCTGGTTAAAGAAAATGAATTGCTAAGGAAACAAGACATGATAGAGTAGTAGACAATCACAAAGGAGGGAAAACACACACATGGAGGAGATGTCAACCAAGATAAAACAGGTACAAAACAAGAGTGACATAGAATTCACAATCAGACAAATGAACTAAATGCAGGGAAGTACATTTATAATTAAACTAGTTGATGGAATTTCTTTGTCTAGAATGAATGAGGAAAATAAAAAGACTAACTACCATTCAGATATATCTACTATATGAGAAAAGCAGAAGTGTGGTGTATTACTGACCACCACTTGCTAATGTGCCGTAAGCATGTGTGAAACTAGCTGAAGGATGTGATTATTTGGCTGTCCAACAAGCTGGGATGGTTATGTTGATTTCAATAATAAAAGACAGTTATGATGTCTAGCTGATGTATTCGTCTTATTTTAACAGGCCTTTTGCCACAGTAAAACCAGCAGCAAAGAACATCAAGATCCAAGCAGCCAAACTACGTCAAAAGGTCATGGGGATGTGGCTGCAAAAAAAGATGGGTGGCAGTATCGGGCACTAATCCCACAGCTCCAAACCAGAACACTACTGCACTGACTCTGGCAAATAACCAGCAAAAGTGCAATATGTAAACAGATGCAATGTATCTCACAAATTCTGGATTCACTTTTGTGCAGTGGCATGATGTGTCATCCTTCCTTATGAGCGGTCCATGGTCAGTACGTAAGGAGGCTGATATGTGACCCTCTTAACTCCTAGGCTTTCAGGGCTTCTCCAGTGTGGGAAGGAAGTGCTGATGAGGAAGGGACAGCTGTCTTTATAATGAACACACAGCCGTAGCCATAAATCAGTAGTCACCAAGGCCCCCAGCAACCACAAGTGAGGCAGAGGGACTGTTTTTAGAGCAACACCATAAGGTGAACATTTCAAAGGCTGGGGGTTAAGCACAAGAACGGCAGCAAATGACGTGTCATGCCACGTTATGCAAAGTCGCAATACTAGCCCTTCATCGCAGCCATGGAGAAAAGGAAATATGATCTGGCTCTAGAACAGGGGGCTTATACTCAACCAAACGGAAGCCAATTCATGTCATCTTTTCCTTTTCTTTTATATTGCTTCACGAGCATTTCATGAAGTATATGATGGATTTTCAGGGTGCTGCGTTGTGATTGAACACTTGCGCTACACCATTTTTCTGCAACTGTCACCTGTCATGTTGTTTGCCAATATTGTTGTGAATGAACTCACTTCACTTAGATGTTGTTAAACTGCCTGTTTCCAACCAATGGTAGTTCGCCTTACACAGAAGTTCCAGTGTTTGTAGAAAAAATGCCAGTTTTTCACAGACAAATTGTTTTAATGAAGGCAGAAACCTCCACCTGATCTTGCTTATGTGCTGAGGGCTCTTTCTCCATCAGCAACCAAAGAGCAAAGGTGTTACACCACTGATCCTAGGGGCTGTGGTGTTGATGTAACCACATCAGTACACCTCTACTCAACTCACACTAACTTTATGTATGTAGTTATTCTTGGTCACCCAGACTGAAACAACCTAAGAGGCAAATAAAGTTAACCCAAATAACTAAGCTGGCTCTGCTAGGTCTAGGCTGCTGTTGTCACTCTGCTCAACTAACCCTTTTTCCACATTTTTTAATACACATATTAGTCTGTTCCTGTTTTTTTTTTTATTACTTATACTTTACAATTGCTTTGTCTAGTTTCTGTTAAGAGCACTAGTGTTTTTATCATGAGTCTCTAGAAAAGACTAACCTTTTTCTTGAAAGTACTAGCATAATCAAATCTAATTCATCAAATTAGAGAGTGAAACAAAACTAAAATGTGCTCAAAGTGCGAAGCTATGTCATCCAATAGTCCTGACTTAGTAAGGAGCTCACCTGCTGGACAGACTCTGTATTTTCCTGGTATTGTTTTGATATCCAGCACACCAGATATGGGCTTTAAAGAGATGCCCACAGAAGCGTTTGGCATGCTGGCAGCCTTTGAAACCCTACACTGTTATGTGATGTTGTTGGGGCGACTGTCCATCAACCAGCTCACCCATAAACAAGCACCCCCAAAAAGGGAATACATGTGATGAGGAGGATCTATCTCACTCACTCACTGTGCACTGCTTTAACAAATATGTACAATCAGACATGTGTAATTGTGTGTCAGATGTGTATGAGCTATGTATGTTAATGCAAAGCAGCTAACAAGAGATCAGCATGTGAAAACTCCTCGGAGACTGTTAGCAAAGCAAAAAGTGACTCCTTCAAAGAATCTATGTGCAACGATCACCCAGGTCCACAGTCTCCATCAACTCAGCCAAGCTTTTTTACCCATCCTAGCCCACCGTTTTGGTTTAATGCCTTTTCTACTTACTTTCAAGAGTACAATCCAGCAGCAACAGGCGTCTTTTTTCCAGTGAGAAAACATAGAGCCACTGGTCAAATCTCACTCAACAACAGACACACAGACTGGGTGATAAACACAGAGGAGCATTTAGCAGCCAAGAGCAACAGTGCAGGTGGCTGCGTAGGTGGGGTTGCGTGGCTGAAGGTTCTGTGAGAGGATGAAATATGGAAAGTCCACACAAGGATGTATTTAAAGGCCAAGCAGACGCCAAAACACTGCATGACATACTCACATAGAGAATTTTACAACTCTGTTGTTATGATGGTACCTGCAGATGTTTCATCTTTCATCACAAGATAAACAATACAATATTCGTGTTACAAAGCAACGCCAGGAATGTGCTGTGTTTCATTGGATGAAACAGCGGCTTGCTGGGTTATGTTGAATTGCAGCTAAGGTTGAGTCTAGTATAGGTTTTCTAGACTTAATGAAGGGTTGTGTATTCTATGCAAGGAATCTGTCAGTTTGAATGTGGTCCAGATAGCGGAAATATCTCCAAATGATGTAATTTGTTTCTGCTAAATGTGTAAATAGTCAACTGCATGTAAAGTTGGCCCACACAGGCCCCCTTACGTCTGCACCTGCACTTTACTGTTACAACTGTGCGACCTTAGTTCTGCTAACTTAACACACATTCTTCTCCAGCTGACAATGGTGGACCCAGTGGGACCGTCCCTGCGAGCATTCTTGTGAATAAACAACTGTTGTGCCTGTCTGATCAAATCAAATCAAATCAAATCAAATTTATATGGCACTTTTCATACTTAAAAGCAATACAAAGTGCCTCACAGATGCTAAAAACAGCAAGGACAAAAACCCAACCCTCCCACCCCCGTAAAAACACAGAGAGACACAGAGACATACAGACACACCCACACACACACCCACAAGCTCACACTCACTGTACACGCTAGAGAGAGACATGGCCGGGCACCGAGACCTGGAGCAAGGAGAAAGCCACCTTTGGGGGCCAACCACACCGAGAGGGCCTCCAACCCACGGCTACAGGGAGCGCTGCCATAGAGACAGCCCCGAGCCAGGCAGACAGGAGGCCCCGCATCAAGGTGCAGAGCCCTCCAGCCACCCAGGTCAGAGCCGCCCACAGGTCAGCACCCCCGTCAGTAGACTAGCAGCAACTCCCAGTGTGGTAGGCTGTGCTAGCTGTGCTTACACAATGTGCATAAGGTAGAACTGGTAAGACTCTTTTCATTGCTAAGACATGGGAGGAAAAGTACTCTGTTCTTTTATTTATTTATTGCTGCGTTTCATGCAGTTGCACACAGAAGCTCATGCTTTGCTTTGAGACTGTGTTGGCGACGGAGCTGACGGAGCATAGCAGTGGACCTGGGTTCGATTCCTGGTCACTATAGAGGTGTTCACTGAATTTCTCACACGAAATAAAGTATCTGTCTATCAAGAATATATAGATAGACTCAGAGAGAATATGTAATGGTGGGATGTCTAAGTTTGAATGATTCTGATCCAAATCTTACCCTATAGGATAAAATACGTTAGCCCCAGACTGACAGTCTTTCGAATGACTCTTTGAAAGGAATGGATCCACATGGCCCGGCTCCCTGCAAAGAGCCATAAATCCCATCTCTAGAGAAGCAACTCATGGAAAACCACGGTGCGCACGATGCAATCTCTCAACATTTGCCTGTTTCTCACAGCACCTGGATTATCATGGGATAGAAGGGGATAAAAGGAGCAGCAACTCTACAGAGCATGCATTGATATATAGCATGCTGCTTCTGTCCCCGTCTGATGTTTATGATTTTCAGCAGAACAGCAAATCATTTCACCTTCTTCAGGCAACTGATGTAAAGAGACACCCACTTCCTACTGACACTGACATAAGGCAGACAGTACCTCAACAATACGGAAGCAACTGTGTCAAGATGGAGGTTAACCATTGAAGCCAGAAGCAGAACACAACAGAAGGGTTTCAGGATTCAAAAGGTGTTTATTCCCTTAAAAAGGCAATGAGCAGGGTGGAAAGTGTTGCTTTTCTTGCACTTTTCAGGAGATAGCCAAAACCAGGATCAGAGGAGCAGGACTCAGAATCACAAAACTGTAGGAACGTATGGCTGAACATGTCTACCAGGGACTGTGAGTACAACCTGGAAATGAGACAGAGTGGAAGCCTGGTATAAGTAGTGATATTGGTTGAATTACTTGCAGCTGGCAAAAACACACCCCACACCTAACTCCACATCTGTGCCACTGTGTGGAGTCTATATTGGTCATATTGTACATGTTAAAGAGTCCTTATGGCCTTCCTGCTTATTGGCTCAAACACTGTTTCCAGTTGGGGTCTTTGGAGTGGCACAGACGGGCAGTGTCACATCTGTGGCAACTTCCGGTAGTCTGTGGTAGTCAATGTGTATTCTTGTCTGTACTTGTGTCAATGTGAAATATCCCCACTCACTGTTTAAATACTCTTCCAATTCAAAGTACATTCCAAATACCCAGAAGTGTACTTGCCGTCTAATGGATGACGCATCAGGAGGTAACTTGAGTGGACTTGGTATAGATCAGTATCCCACAATGCATTTCAAGTATGACACTATTCCAATTCAAGAATGACTGTCCTGTGACCTCCCATCTTCCAGAGTCCATACATAAGAAACTTGTCAAGTCCGAAACTAGCAAGTACGTAGGTTTGACATTTGTTCTGACTAGAATGAACACACAAAGTAAAGCTTGTCACACAGGTGCCAGTCCTGCATTAATACCAGTTATGCATCATTATCATACATATATAGTTGCATGCATCCTTGTTCAAATGCATACAGTGGAAAGAAACAAACAATTCAAATAAAACATGAAGTTTCCTTTTTTTCCATTTGCCTGATCTCCAGTATGCAGGTCAATGCCAAACACAGCGGTAACTTAATTAGATAACACAGGATAAGCACTTTTACAGGCCGCCTTCCTAGTCACTGCTGCTGGGAACATGGAGCGCTGCCTCCACTACAAACATCACTATTTGTATGAGTGCAATTCTGTATGTCACAGCATGTATGTCTGTATGTCTCTTTTCTTTTCTTTTTTTTTCAAAGACACACATTTACTGTGGTCAAAGTGCTTTGCCAACCCACAGCGCTGAACACTATGATTTATGAGCATGACTACTTTTCCAGATGGATGCTTGACTGCTGCAGGATCTTACCTGCTGCAACTCTGGCCACAGATCAGATTGTTGGAGCCGTTACAAACCCACTACTTCAAAGTGGTTGCATGTGTTGGTGTTAAAATTGAACACACATCAGTTCATCTTTTCTAGATGTGACATGTTCCACATTCTACAGATGTGACACTGCAGTCTTTGGATGGCAGTAGATTGGATGCATGATACCACCAGAGAGCGCGCCCCACTTTTAAATTGTTTTATCTTGTGACATTGCAACCAGCGTCACCGAACAAGTGTCAAGTTTTTTAAAGATGAAGCAGATAAGTAGAAACTAATGAAATGAACATTTGTGTTCATCCTTTGAGATTCGCTAGCTTACAACAACAGAAGATACTGAAACGCTAGTGATACCTTAATCCACCACAAACCACCAGGCCTTCTCAGACAGGGAAAATGCTGCAGCAAGATCTTGTCACCAAGCAACTATCAAAGCTGAAACAGCAGCAGAAAGAATCCTACTCCAGCTGCAAGACTAACTCAAGTGTTTCATTTCATAAAACTAAAACTAAAAGCAGATAAGTGCACTGAAATAAACTATAGTCTGTGGAAGCTGAGATACATACATTTGGAAGAACTTGGAGGGATTTTTGCCTAAAATTGACTAAATAGAGGGATCAATTGTTGTCTAAATACAATTTCATTAGCATGCAGTAGAAAAACCTGGGTATTTCATGTGCATGGAGAACAGTGTGAAGAGCAGGACTATTTCAAATTACTTTTAAGTTTCAACCACAAAATATCTATATTCTCTGCTGTTAGAAGGCAACATCACTGAAAACAAAGACCTTTTGTACATAATAAGAATAAAAATGGGGATACTTACTTCCCAAACTCCAAGAAGACAGGAAACTTTGTGGAGTTTGTTTTTGTGGTGACTGGTGTGGTGGTCACAAGCAAACAAAAACAAGCCTCAACTTGCAGAGAACAAACCTTGATGTCTTGCTGTTGATTCCTATTCTAGAACGAGTGTTGAGTGCATGAATGGTGCTGTCTCCATGTTAAAAGTTAAGGACTTTTACTGCATTTAATCTTCTAGGTGTACAGATACACTCAGATTTCATATAAATTGTCAATGATGGACACAGTCATCATGCCAGTCAGTTAACACTAGGTGATATAGACTTACTTGATCAACAGCCAGTGTCCTAGTGAAAAACCATTTGTTACATCTGTCTGATTTTAGTCGTGTGCAAAACGTACCAGCGCTTGCACTATGAAGGGCTGCTGGTTCTGCTTCATGGATGTGAGGGAAAAGGCCTCCAGAGAGACCACTGTTTACATGTCATAGGTGCCAGTGACTCTGGCGGAAGTGTGGGTCATTGATAACAAGGCTCCGCATGACTTCAATCTTGGACCGCACTGCGCAGACTCTGGCTCCAAACTCTCAAGACGGGAAACTAGTGTGAGTTTGGCCAATGCAAGGAAGTGGAGACGCATTGCCCATATTATATACAGCCAATGGGTAAATTACACAGACTCGCACAGAAATCCATTCAAAAAGCACTTAAATAAAATGTGTTCAAATCAAATTTCTCTGGCATAACAAGCTGTTAAGGTTAGCACTGATGCCTCACAGCAAGCAGGTTCCGGGTTCGAATCCATGGGCCGACTGGGCCTTTCTGTGTGGAGTTTGCATGTTCTCCCTTTGTCCGCATGGGTTCTCTCCAGGTACTCCAGCTTCCTCCCACTGTCCAAAGACATGCTGGTTAGGTTAATTGGTGATTCTAAATTGGCCGTAGGTGTACATGTGAGTGTGAATGGTTGTCTGTCTCTCTGTGTTAGCCCTGAGATAGACTGGAGACCTGTCCAGGGTGTACCCCGCCTCTCGCCTGATGACAGCTGGGATAGGCTCCAGCCCTCCCTGCGACCCTTCACAAGACAAGCGGTCATGGAAGATGAATGACTGAATGAATGAACAAGCTGTTAGGAGGAAGCTGGTAGTATGAGGAGGAAATTATGCTCAACCACTGCATCAAAAATAGCACAATCAACACCCTGTGGGGTGTGACAACAGAGAGTTTTAGTCGTTCAAGCTTGGCTGGTGACCGTTTTGCTCACTTACTGGTGGTGTCCAAATGCACACCTATATAAATAATTAATTGGGTGGAAAGAATATGGGCTTCTGCCAATTTATGACAAGCGTTGCCATGTGTTGCATGGTTGCCAGTCTAAGTGCAGGTTTGGTCATAACCAGAGAGCTGTACAGATACTGTATTCCTCGGATGAAGAAGCATGGAATACCCTACTATGAATAATGTGGACCCAGATATTAACTGTGGGGTTGTCATAAGGGATACCATCATCAGCAGTATATATTATTTATAGGTTTTGCAGGTACAGATATACAGTACACGAGCAGGCTGATAAGTTTATCCAGAATCACAGGGCAGTTCATGGTTTTACCGTCCTCAGCATCAACTAAAGCTAATATTAGCAAAAACCTTTCACAGCTGGCTTCGAACCAACTGCAAGGGTCTGTTTGTTTAGCATTTGGAAGCTGCAGCTAGTGAAAGTCCATTCCTAAAGGGTGTTATGAAAACATGCCTTCACACTAGCGTTCACTAAAAAGGAAATCCTCGTGTCTGCAGACAATGAGACTGTACTCCTTGAGCTATTTTCAGTTCTGAGTGTAAACCACAGCTTGCAAAACAAGAGTGTAATTAATCATTCTGAAATAGAAGTGAAATAGATCTTGATTTTTCATCTTCTCATTTAGTCGATGTGAAATATTATTTCATTTTTATATTCTTGTTGAAACATGTTAGTATTTGGAACTACAGGACTGTAAGAGCTGGTTTCCAGCACTCGCTAATTATAAACTTAACTTAATCTTATAGATGGTGGGGAGTGTTGTAGCTTTTCATAAGAAGCAGGTATTTGAGCATGTAGCCATACTCACAATAATTAAGCATTAAAAACAGGTAAATAACAATGTAACATTATTTTGGCCTTTTTATGCATTTAATAGTGAGAGAGGGGATGACATCCAGCAAATGGAGCAATATAGCCAAATGTTACAGAAACTATTACAGCTGCTTTGTTTTGTAACTCTCGTGAGTTATCTTTGCTTTTTAATCTGCTGCAGTAATAAACTTAATGAATTCCAAGTGTGGACACTGCTTGGAAACAGTCTTTATATGCATTTTAATATTAATTCAAAATGTCAACAAATACGGAGTGCTGGCAGGAAGGAGGGTTTACTCAGTGTCACGGAAAGCTCACTTTATAGGAAACATGCTGTCAATACCTAATGTGCATCCAGACAGCCTGAAAATCAGGCTCTTGTTCAAAAATCTGTGACACTCAAAGAGTGTTGCACACTTAATTCTTTTTACATGCCAGGCAGTTTCCCTTTCCATGCAGCTCTGAAGTCCGCTCAAGTACTGAATTAACACTTTGCAGGAAGTTGTTGGTGTGAAGTGAGCATATCGTTTGTGTGGGATCTGTGGAATGGAAACTCAACAATCCCCCCGCTCCCAAATTGGCATGGCATCATCATGTGAGCTGGATTCCAATTCATGTGACTGAAGAGGATTATCACAGCGTTACTTTGCCATAAACATCATAGAAAAAAATAGTTGCTGTATAGCTGTGTGTGAGCGTGATGAGTCAGAGAAGGTCAACAGGAAGAGTCACATGAATGTGAATCCTCAGAACAAATGGTGTTATACAGGGTCACATTAACAGGTACCACGAACAATCAAACAAACAAGAGCGGAGGAAAGAAAGGTGCTATGTTATATGCTGTTATACAACAACACAAAAACACAGAAAACCCTGCCTGGAGTGTAAGCTCATTGCAACACAAAGCAAATTAACTACAGGCGACTGTCTTGTGTATTACAGAGGAAGGCCATGGATCATCAAGAAAAACAAAATTAAATTTTTTTGTGGGACACTTGTAGAAAGGAAAGAGGTTAGAAGCAATGTCAGTGTCTGGTACTGGGGTACAGGGCTACTGGAACAAGAACTAGCCAATCATGGACAGGAGCTGTTGGAAAATATTGGAATGCTACTATACAAATTCCTTAGATATAATCGATGTGCGAAATGTAGAAACTTCAAAACCCAACATCTAAACCAGGGGTGCCCAATACGTCGATCACAGTCTACTGGTAGATCCCCTACCATTCAAAAAAATGTTTTAGATGTTAGTCTATCATCTTTCCTCACTATGGCATTTGACACTTGGTTGACGTACAGTACCATGATACCATGCATGCACGGTCAAACACGCCAGCTGCTGCAAATTTCTAGTGAGCTAAGTAGTTACCCTTCCAATTTACACCGATCAGGCATAACATTATGACCACCTGTCTAATAGAGTGTAGGCTTCCCATGTGCCTCCAAAACAGTTGTGACTCATCAGAGAATGGACATGGTCCTTCTGAGGGTGTCCTGTGGTGTGTGGCAACGGAATGTTGCTAGTGGGGGGGCTACATCTCAGCAGGTAGCCCAGAGAAATGGCTAGTGACCAACTAGTGGACCTGAGAGAAGACCAAAGCCACCTCCCCGGACAGAATCCACACCTACTGACTTCAGAAGCAAACCGTATTACATGAGCACCTGGCTGACCACTGGCAGATAGCAGAAGTGGCTGATGTCAAAGAATGCCACCCTGGTTGAATTGAGGGCTACACCAGGCATGATTCCAGGTGCATGGTGTGCACAGATACCTCTGAGATAATAGTAAACATAACAGCGAGGTGTAAGATGTTAACTGGCGCGGCGTAAATGGAACGCCATAACCATATCACTGGCATACAAAATCATCTGCGCCGTGTAAAGGTTCCATGGGAGATGGTGATGGAAAATGACCAAGCTAGTGGGACCAGATACAGACTGATAGCAAACCAAATAGCTATAGTAGGGCCATAGAGATAGTGACAGTTGCAATCCCAAGCAATACCAGCATCGGGAAGAAGGAACATGACAAGAACGAGAAATACCAAGGGTTGAAAGAAGAGCTAGGAAAGGTACTGAAGGTGGAGGTAACAGTGGTCCCTGTGGAAAATGGAACACTTGTAGTCACAGGAAAAGCTAAGACACTGATCAGAACCTTCAAGCTCGGGTCATCCACCAGAGGACAGGAAGCTTGAAGAAAGTTAGTGTCCGAAACTGATCAAGTATGTATAGGATGCACTGGAACAAGCCTGACCCACAGAGGTCCCTCCCATCAACCCATAAGACCCAATGGCCCCCACTAATAACATTCTTGTTGCCAGACACCACAGGACACCCTCAGAAGGTCCATGTCCATTCTCTGATGAGTCACAACTGTTTTGGAGGTACAAGGCAGACCTACACAATATTAGGCATTATTGCAGTTTTACTCATAAAACCTGTGGTGCATAAACACAGATTTCCCCCTCTGATGAAGTGCTGATACATGGCTGAGTGAGCCATCCTGAGTTCTAGGTGCAGCAACTTGATCTTCTTCCCAGAGGCGGAGCAGGACAGTCTGGTCTCTTTAAAGTCTCACAGCACACAGTTCACAGTTACATTCACAAGATGGATGTCATGTCATGATGCCCATTTGTTTGGGTGTCACTGCATTCCACTTTCAGGCAGCAGAAACGAAAATGGGAAAACCATTGCTGCAGTGAGGATCACATACAAAACAAAAAAAAAAAAGAAAGGGGTAGAAGTAATAAATAGTATTTTGTCTTTTATTTAAATATGTGTTTTCTGGTTAGGGTTTTAGAAGATTACAACTGCACTTGATAATGTTGTTCTATGCTTCCTCCATCACAAAAACATGGATCAAATATTTCATGAGGTCCCTCCCAAGATATTACCTTGTTTGTTCCTTCCTTACAGGGATATTTTTCTTTTATGCTTCATAAAAATCACGTGCGGACTGTTAAAGCAATCTGGTATTGTATGAGATGTTAATACCTGATATTATTTTAAGCAAAATATCTAATAATGTAAAAATTACTTTCCAGCTCAAAATGAATTAGGTCCTGTCTGCTTCCCTTTGAAAATGTGGTTCAGCTTAATCCTTTGAATTCTGAGTGATGTAATACGATAAAGCTGGAATTTTATTTTATTATTCTTTTAAAATGAGGTTACAACTCTGATAGAGGTTATAAATTGATCGTCCAGGTGACCCTGACCCATCCCTTATGCTTTCCTATTTAACTAAATAAAGCACTTGTTTTGCACTTGTGCCAGCAGAACTGATTATTTTCATGTTTGTAAAGTGAAATAACTTTTTACCGAGGACGCACATGTCCACATCTTTAGCTGTGTATCTAATGGTTCGTGACGTGTGCCTTGCAATGCCCCGTCTTTCACAGGAACAGGAAATAGTACAGATGGTATTGGGTATGTAATGTGCCGCCAGTTTTAAATGCCAGCACTAAAAATATCAAGCAGGAATGCAGGACTTGGCATGGGGAGGGGGGGTTGGTGGCCGGGCCTTTGTCGCCACTCTAAGGACCTGTTTTGACACAAGAGGGATGTCAGATTGAAACCTGATGCCTGCTCCTTGGTCCAGCTTCCCTTTAATCTTCTATTTTGTTCTGGGATAGTTTTCAGGGAATACTTGCAGAGGCTCCGAGAGCAGATGAGAGGGGGATTTGGGCCTGCTATTCCTGGGGTCCTTGGAGAGAGTCTTCTAAAGCCTTTTTTTTTGTCTGCCAGGCAGCATTGCTCATCGTCTGGTGGTTATAAATACCTGAAATAGATATCCAGGCCTGGACTGGACTGCAGATCAGCTTGTTATAACAAAGAACTTCACTTCCTGCTCCACCTAGTCCTTGCTGTCTATTCTTGATCTTTCTGTAGCTGGGCTTCAGTTTCTGATTGCTTTGAATACACAAAGCGCTATCTTCTGAAGTTAATTCATTCATTCATTCATTCATTTTCTGTGACCACTTGTCCTCTGGAGGGTCGTGGAGGGGCTGGAACCTGTCCCACCTACAGCCAAGTTAGAATCACCAATGAACCCAATGAGTATGTCTTTGGACAGTGGGAGGAAGCTGGAGTGACGAAAAAAAAAAACCCAAGCGGAGAAACTTTTTGCTGTAAGATGTCTAACTACTACACAATTCTGCCACCCCTTTGCGTGTTTTATGTTCAGTAGAAATGTGGCGACTGATGGATGACGATAAAGCACGGTTGATTTTGTTTTTTAATTCCAGAGAAATGAACTGGTGGTTTATTCAATAACAGCCAGTAAAGGAAAACACTAAATCTGAGCTGTAAAAGGAGGAAGTAAAGGCAGACAGAGAGGTAGAGAATATTACAGAGGATATATCAGTCTGCCACCTGCACATGCACATCTATAAGAATATACATATTTACTGTCAGTTTTTGATCATCTTGGTTATTGCATCTCTCTCTCTCTCTCTGTCTCTATTTCTCTCTCACAGAATATTTCTCTTCCTCCTTTTCTGGATCTCTCTCTCTCTCTCTCATGCATGCATTCGCTTGAATGAGTCCATGTACATGGGTGAACACACATGCTTTGGGAATAAGACACTACCTGAGCAAGTCTATGAGAAGCTGATTTATTGATTATTTATGTATTGAATTGACTCAAAAATGATTACAAGCTGTTCCAATTCAAACCTACTGTACTTCCGATGATCAAAGTCAACCCAATAGACTTGAACCTACAGAAGAGGTTTAGAGCCACAATAATAATCATTTTCTGTGGCGCTAGGCCCTAATCTTCTTCCGTATGAACCACCTCTAGTTTAGCCAGGGGACATAGTGGATGGCAGCCGCTTGTCCTCACCAGCTGCATTAGTGTGTGGTTTGGCAGTTGTACCACCTCTAATCAAAAAACCCTGCAGGACAGAGTGAATACAGCATGGAAGATCGTTGGCGTCTCACTCTCCTCCCTCCTGGTCATCCACAACACACCACGCCTCCTGCCATCTGGGTTGAGGTTCCGGAGCCTCCAGGACCACACCACTAGACCCTTGAAGACCTGTAATTGGAACACAAGTAAAGTTCAGACCTAGATTTGTCATGGAAGACAAGGCTGAACTCCAGACAGAAGTCTGGCAGTTTAGGAGCAGTGTTTGGAACTCCCCCTGACATGGGTATAGTAAGATGGCAGATCTTTAAATGTGCACTATTTAACACACTAAAAGGTAGGTGAAAACCCAAAAAGGTTTTGGGTTTGCCTCTTTGATCAAAACTAATATTATATCTAATATCCATAACATGTTTTGTTATTTAAACCCAATCACAGAAAGAATCTGGGTGACTTTTGTGTGAGATTCAAGCACAACCACTGAGTTTGCACCATATAACTGGAAATACAATTTAGTAATATAAAGCAATGTCCTTATCCTTAACCTATACTGGTTATTTTCTGGACCTCTCACTAACTTGAAGGCCCATAAGTAGACCACAAGCAGCAACATTTCACTGATCCTGTTAGCTGCCTACATGCCAGCACGGTGTCAGTGGCAGCCCCTCGAGCTTCCAAGCCATGGAACGAATATGATGAAGAAGATGACCGTAGTATCTACAAACCAGTGATGCTCTTTCAAGAGATCTGTACTGCAACAAGCTAAATCAAATGAAAAAGTGCCAGAAGAATTAACACACACTTAACTGAAATCCTGGTATATCCCAGTGGCAGGTGTGTCATCATGGACATCAAGTAATATTGACTTTGCGTAAACTCCTTCGCTGTGCCTTCAGACTGCCCCCAAGAAACAATTATTGTGGAAGCCAGGAGACCAGTTGCTGCTGAACTCCCTCTATTTGATCACTGTGTGTTACAAAGACCATGCCTCTCACATAGTTCTTCCCGTACTGACTCAAGCCTACTCAAATTAAAGCTGAAAAGGGGACATTTTTATATCCATTTTTTTTTTCTTTCAAACTGAATAAGCTATTTATTTATGTTCATTATTATCCCATAATGTTAAGACTTTAACAACCCACCAAGAAATACGGAGCAATGTAAAATATTTCATTGCTGTAAATTAAATTGAACCAACTGACAGTGTGCAATAAATTATTAAACTTAGAAAAAAATAAAAACTCAGTCAGCTACAGTATTAAAATGCTGCATGTAAATGCATATGAAATAATACACCGCAAATGTGACATATAAAAATACACTGATGGAGCCATGGGTGCGGTGGTTAGCACTGATGACTCACAGCTAGAAGGTTCCAGGTTCAAATCCAGGACGCCTGGGACCTTTCTGTGTCCAAAGACATGCTCATAAGGTTCATTGGTGATTCACACAGTAGGTGTGCATGTGTTGATAGACTGGAGACCTGTCCAGGGTGTTCCCTGCCTCTCACCCGATGACAGCTGAGATAGGCTCCAGCACTATCTCCTTCACAGGACAAGCGATTACAGAAGATGAATGAATGATGGACTTGTGTTTGGTGTATAGAAAATACTTGTATACTTTCAGTAAATTCAATCAACGCTAATTTTTGTGAGCATTGGTATTTTTTCACAATTAAATCTACTTTTTCACAACTGACTGACACTGGGGGCTAAGAGTCTTAGTTTCAGTTTGAACTAGAACCACTACCTAACTAATTAAGAAGCATCATCAATAACATTTGCTGCCAAAGTGTTTGGCAATAAGATTTAAAGGTGCACTGGTGGTTTAAAGGACATTTAGTAGTTGCTTACTGAGCTAAATTAGATTTTTTTTTTTTTAAATAAAAAAAAAAACTCCCCAGACCTCTTGACTGCAGCCTGAAAAATGCTTTGATAACTTTCAGAAGCAATCCAAAATAAGGTTTGATCATTACCTAACGTGAGTCATGAACGCATGGGAAAAGTGGGCCAAAAAGAGAGTAAACAGTCAGATAGCTTTTCCAGCTGTCTGTTAACGTTGCCACCTGAGTGCGATTTAGAAGATGACTTTTCAAGGGCTCCTCTGCTGGGAAACAGCTCTGAGCCCATCCCACTCGCTGCTGCTGATGGGTTTGTCACACAGACCTGGGTTAAACCATGCTGGATTGCTAAATGGGCTCCATCTGAGTTTAATTATGGTGAGCGTCACAAAGCCACAGGAAGTTAGGAAGATCAAACACACTGAATTGGCTTATGGGACTGCTGCACACTTTAACACATGTAAATACACTAGCTATAAAGCCACGTAAAAGGAAAAATAAAGGCATGAATGGAGTTTACTGAATAAGTCAGGCTAATAGATTACTTTTCATCTATTTGACATAAATACATTATTAGCACATGAGGATAGCTGGCCAGTGCTGTGATTATTTCTGCATCAGGGTTAAAGAAGTGATTTGGCTTTGTTTGTTTACCAGCCATCAAAGTAGAGGAGGCTGATTCGACTCATTCAGTCAAGCCAAACATTTACAGGAGAATGTTAATGGATAATGCATGGATATTCATCTATTAAAAGATGAGAAATAATGGATAAAAGCTGCTGACAGAAAAGGAAACTCACTGCTACTTTTTTTCTTTGTGATGAATAGAATATCAAAACTAATTCTTAAAAGTCTATCTGACGATGCAGACAGCAGGCTTAATATGCAAATAATATATAAAAATAGTTTTGTTATTCTGATTAAATATGTTAATTTAGCTAGATGGGGGGGTATTGAAACTACTTTTGCAAAAGGACATTTTGACCCAACGACTGTCATCGATCACATCACAGCTCATCCATGACAGATGTATATTTCATGGTACATTATTTTGCTCTATTGCACCAAATCTTCTCAGTCTCTCTTAACTGCATGATTTCATTATGGATGACATGAACTTACTTCATCTGAATGTACGCTGGTTGTTATCAACTCCTATCTCTTGGCTTCCTCTTTGAAACAAACAGCGACAACAAAGAGGGACAAGGGAGAACATATCTTCTGGGACACAATTTAATGGATTTAAAATGGTCTTAAAACTCAGAAATACCGCACTTGTAAATCGGGTCGTGGCATGGTTATGCATTGTGGTGTAAGTAATTACACAACTGCTAAGAACTTTGGGTGGACATTCCAAGAAAACCAGCCACGAAGAGGCAGACAATAACTGAACTCCAAAGCTGACAGTTACCAAAGATTTGCTTCCACCACAGCAGGAAATAACAAAAGTCAGGGTATCATTAGTCATTTGTCACCTTTCCCCACTTTAGTCTGAGCTAACTGGTCTTTGCTGTACAAAGTGCCCAAGCCCTCCAATTAACTAACACCACAAATTGGACTTGACTAGTGCTTCATCTCATTCACCTCGACCTGCAGTTTATAGGTCGCACCGCACAAAGTACAAAAGAACTGAAATAAACACTGCGACCCCTAATCCTGGCATGATGTTTGTCCATAAACATCCAGAGAGGAAAGGCAGGGTTTCCCTCTTATGTCAGATGTGTGTAGGTGATGAGATAGTCAGGGCAGAAGGATAGTAGGAAGTCCCACCCAGCTGGCCAAAAGGGTCACTTTCCCAGGGTGAGACCAACCAGAGTGCGCATGAAACGTACAGGAAATTGAATTAAGATTCCTTAGTGTTTTAACAAAGGACTCCAGCAATAACAGCAATAAATTCAAGGAGGGTACACAAAAGAACTGACATTTAATTACTCGAAATAAAATTTCACTGCGAATTAAAATTAATAGCCCCTGAAGCAATATCTTGAAGCAATATTAATTATGTTTAGATATAACTAATACACTGATGATTTTAAAACTCTTTGGTTTGGTTAAATAATACCTGAGTTTGGAAAAAATGTAATGGTTCATTTAATTTTTGTATTTTGTGTCACCTATTAGACTAAAATTGGTTAATGATCAGTGGAGCATATACTCAAATACCATAATATGATAAAATACATAAAATGTAGAATTTTTACGTTATTATCACTTGTTGCTTTGGCCATAACTACATTTTTAAATGTGTAAAAGAACGATAATAAACTAAAAGAAACAACTGTTGCTCTCCATGCCTTAGGCTTTCTACGCAGGCACGTGGAAGGGCAGGGGAAGAACAGAGTCATGCCCCCAATAATAATTCACTATGGATGCTTATCTTTCTTACCCACATTTATACTGTTATCTTCACACGAGGGTTGAAGGGATAGGATGGAAAGTGAGATATAAAGAGAGGAGATGGTCTTCGGATGTTCGGATAGAGGAAGCTTTGGCTCTTTTTACCCCTGGTTCCTGTATTGAGGCAGGGAAGAGGAAGAAAACCATCATTCACCATGTACTGCAAGGCATGTGTCTGTTGCTTGGATATTAGCCTAAACTAACATAAGGAAAGGCTTTATCTTCATTCTAAATGATTAGCCCGATGCCCTGGAGGGTCATAGGAAAACACGGAGTCATCCTCTGAGCCTGCCAGTATATAAGCCTGGAAAGACATACTGTAGCACAATTGTTCTGTTCTACCCTCAGTGGATGCTCCATTTTAAAAGTGCTTTCATGATCATCAGTTTTCAAGAGGCTGCTTCACCTCGACGAGAATTATAAATGGATACAATGGGGAATACGGAGGATCATTATCTGAGAAGTTACACGGAGAAGAGTTCAGAGAAAAATAAATCAGCTTACATGCTGGGATTCCCCTTTGAAGAGGTCATAATTCTTTCACTACAAATAAATATCCAATATGATTAAAGGTATGTGGACACATGACCATCACAACCACATGGGACGGAACACACCTATTATGATCACAGACCTACTCAAGGAGTTCCAGTTCATCCCCAAACTGGGGTTGAGGTCAGGGATCTGTGCAGGTTCGTCTACACACAGTTACTGCTGGTAGCACATGTGATGATAGTGTCCAGAGGCAACTTTTTGGAGTGTATAAATACACCACAGACTATCCACATGTACAAGTTCAATCTGTATTCTATATATGCATGCATATATATATATTCCCCGTATACCTCATATGTTTGTAGTTCAAATTTCGTCTTATTTTTCTACTACTGATACTGTATGACAGCTGGGATAGGATCCAGCACATACAGTAAGTGTATAGTAATCTTCCCTTTCGTGAAGTGAATCCCCGTACTCCTGTGCCACCCTTTAATTTCCCTGATGTTCAGAATAAGTCAGTGAACATCACATCCACCAAGTTACAGACTGTATAATGGCCAGTTCCTGTCCATCCTTACCCACTGTGTAATAGTTATTGCTACATCAAATTTTCAATTCTATGAAACAGCCACACACACAGCTCCTATAGCCACAGAGCAACAGGAGTCAACATAACCTGGTCAAGTCTTTTCAACACAAGGCAGATGGTCTAGTTATATCCAGGTGTTTTCCCCATCCACAGTGGATGCTGACTAAGAGTGTCCATGCCCTTTTAGATGAGAGGGCCTCCTTCCTCCCCAAAGAACCCCTTAGAAGGGTTCAGACAGTGAGGCTGTGGAAGCCATCCGCTGGGCCCCTGAGAAGGGGTATGCTGGAGTGCAGAGCATCTGCTACAGTAGTAAGTCTTTCTATGTCTATGAACAACACAGACCACGACGATCACATCCTGTGGGTCAAAGAGGATCCAGTATTCTGCAGAATCCCTCTCAATGTGTGAACCTGCACCTTGGGCTGTGAACCTTGGGGTACAAGTGCACAAGTGCCTGCTCACCTTCAAGAACCGACATGTGGAGAGATTTCACCGATGTGTTACTTCTGTTACTGATCAGAATTCCTCTGTATTTTTATACCTGTACGTATTTAGCGGTGTGGCAGTCTGATGTGAGCAACACAGCACAATCTGGATAACATTTAATGTCTAAATCAGAAGGAAGAGTTGGGCGGATTGATTGATTTCTGATTCCCAGAAACTCTGAAATAAAGAGAAATAGCTAATTTACGGACACACATCTGTTTCTGTCATTGCCTTGGGAAGGCCAAACAGACATTTTTGAGAATGATTACCCTTTTCTTGAGCTACAACATAGAGATCCAAGGGGTGGTTATAATATTGGTGTGCTGCTTTTTTATATTTTTTATCAGTTGAGCTTCTTATTTAGAATTTGAACTCATTGACCTCTGAACTTTGGCTTGCCTTACCATAAGCTTGGTCTAATTTCTACCAGTCATTATGATTCATTTATTTGTGTACTGTGGACATCTACAGAAATATTGTAATGTATCCTATTTTTTGACTTCTGCTTTTACAAGTCACAGTAAAAGCCAAATTAACATATGCTATATGAGATCACTTTGCCCACCGTTCCCAGTACTGTTTGCCTCTTGTATTTGCCCTGATCATGGTTCACAGGACTTTGAACGTGCATACACAAAAACGGGAACTTCCATATGTGGAATGCAGCCACCATTAACTACAAAAAAAGGCAGCTATCTATTAGTAGTATATAAGTAGTATAGAGATATTAATGATGTTCATAGCATAAATTTAATGAATCACGGAGGACAACCAATTCATCGCGGCCTGCATGTCTTGATTTCCACTTGGATGACCCTGTCAGTCCCTGCTCTTTCTGAGCAGCAGGTTTTGCAATATACTTGGGCCAGCTGTTCTGAGAGCAAACTTTACTAACAAATATTGTTAATGTTGAGCTGTTTTTGCTGGTGCTAAAATTACATGAACAGGCTCTTTGCTGCTAGGACTGGTGCTACTGTTAAATTGCTGCTACAGGCCAGCATTAGGTACTGGTTGTGTAGGATGTGCGCACTTCTGGAGTGAAGCCAGTCCTACTGTTATTTAAACTAGAAAGAAAAGCAGACGAGAGTGGGTGCAGGTGGCAGTCAAGTTGCACCACCCAGGCACTGCAGTTTAGTAAGGCCATCAATATATGCAAAGCAAATAATCTCAAACTGGTTTTATGAACATGAGATCCATGGACCTCCAAAATAACACCAGATCTCCTTTTGAAAGGTAAGGCAGGCTTCATCCAGTATTAACATGGCGTTAGTTGAAGTGTTCATAAAAGTGTATATCAGCATTTTCCAAGAAATGCTGTTTTACTCCTTTTACTTACCTTTTTAAAAATATAGCCAGTTTTTTTATTTTTATTTTTTCCTCTGCTATGATGATTTACTCCAATTTAGCCCACCAAACTTCATACTGTTGGGATGAAGTTAACTGAACCTGTATCCTGTTGCTAATTATTACAGAAAGAATGACAACTTAATACTAATCAAGACATAAAATTATTATTAACTTGTCTTCATCAACCCAGTGAACCCTGCAACAGACTGCCTGTTTTTGTCCATGAGTCAGCAGAGGCATTTTTAGGTAGCTATGTACTGACCCCTGCTGGTGATAGAGTGTGTGTCAGTTTGTCTGACTGATTGGACTGGCGCCTACTGATTCTTTCGTGCAGTTTTGTAGGAGTCCAATGGCATCTGTCTGACAGTACTGCTTCTGTCCTTCCTCTCGTGGTTTTGTAATAGCAGTGTGCATGAACAGTGTTACGTAAAGTTATGTAGAAGTCTATTCAATTCAATTCAATTCAATTTGATTTATATAGCGTCAATAACAATACAAATCGTCTCAAGACGCTTTACAAAACCCGGCCTGAAACCCCCAGAGCAAGCCTGAAGTCGACGGTGGCAAGGAAAAACTCCCTTTTAACAGGAAGAAACCTCGAGCAGAACCCAGCTCATATGGAGGGACCCATCTGCCTAAGGCCAGCCGGGTACAGACAGAGGAAAGAGAGAAGAGAACAGCAAGATAAACATACATCTGTCATAGATACACATATCTGACTGAAGCGTACATGTGGAATCTGATGATACAAACTGATGTCTATTCATTTAAAGGCATCATTTTCTTTTAATGAAGCTAAAGAGAAAGTTCAGTAAGGAAGGGCTTATTGCTGTGGTTCGCCTTGAGTCAATCTGGGCTGTTTCTGCTCTTTAAATTAGGTGTAGGTCTGTCACTCTACCATGTCTGTCTATCTGCAATCTGCTCCACCTCCTCCATCACCACCACGACCTAGACTCCAGGCGGTCCCTTTTCCTATCTACTACATTGGTCATGGATTACTCTCTATGACGCTGAAGTCAGAAATATTTAATCACAAGCTCCTGTTACTTCAGTAAAGTTTGCTTTATAGTTCGTCTCTCTTTATGGAATTTGCATACAACATACCAAAGCAATTCTTTTCATATGCTATGTACAGTTAGATAATTAGGCTATGAGTTTAAAACCAAATGTGCCTAATTGTAATAACAGTATTTTGGGGCCATTTCTTCTGACATGTGCGCTTGATGAGAGGGACATTTAGATTCAGACACAGTTAGGACGCATGGGGTCAGTCAACATATTAATTTATGTGTGTTGTTAAGCCCAACAACCTAAGACTACTCTACCTGGATACCAATCAGTGTTGTGTTGAAAACTGGGTGTATACATTCATTTTTTATCAAGCATAAACATTCAAGCTTACCTCCAACACTCACATTTCTGCTGAAGATCTGGAAAACATCTGAAGTTTGGAGTGCAGGGAGCACTACTGAGGTCATTCTATGACTGCGGTTGCACCAGCCATCCACTATGGAGTGGTGTGCTGGAGCAGCAGCATCTGAACAGGCTGTTGAGGAAGGCTGGCTCTGTTCTGGGCTGCCCTCTTGAGCCTGTGGAGGATAGAAGCAAAGCTGTCATTGCTGATGAAAAACCGATCCCACCCCCTCCATAACAGAACTGGGCAGCACCTTCAGCAGCTGAATGCTTCACCACGCTGTGTGAAGGAGCGTTACCACAGGTTCCTTCCTTCCTGCTGCTGCTGCTGTGAGGCTGCACAACCAAGCCTGCTCCCAGTAGAGCACATAAGTAAAACTACTGTTGTATTTTATGTTCTATTTCTATTTTTACTTATTGTTTACTTTTTCCTTCTCTTGTGTGTCACTCATGGGTGCAGATCCCGGGGGGGATGGGGGGGGGGGGACATGTCCAATTTCTAAAAAAAACCTGAATTGTCCCAATAAAAAAAAATTATTCGAAACTGAACAAATGTATTTTCAGACTTCACATTCTTCACATTTTAGATTCACATCTAAAAAGAAATGATTGTTATGGTGGCATGGTGTGAGTTGCATACCGGCAAAAAAAAATCACCTTTGTGTCGCCCTCAATCCTGACATCGGATCTGCACCCCCGGTGTCACTGTCCTTAAACTATATGCTGCTGTAATAAATTTCCCCACTGTGGGACAAATTAAAGGATTATCTTTAATAAAATAATTATTTTATTAAATTGTTGGTCCAAAATTCATCAGCTTAGCTTTTAACTGACTACGGCTGAAGCAGGCCCGACGTCGGACAGTACATTTTCGAGATGGACATACTGTCATTATTTTTAGTTTGTTAGAGACAAAGATATGAGGAACATAGAAGTTAAGTGCACTTTGTGTGCGAAACCAAAAGATCTATCTACGTCGCGAAATAGCACGAGTAATCGAAACATTTAGAGCGGTGCCACGCTAACATTAAGTTAGTGAAAAGAAAGCAAACTGAGGACAAGAGCGGAGACAAAACACAGCAGTTACAGTTAGCATTCTCCCGTTCCGTGATGCCACTTGAACCTCAAGAAGTAAGGAGACTTGTGGCAGAGTATGTGGTTGATGATATGCAGCCGCTGTCAACAGTGGAGTCTCTCCAGCTTTTAGAAAGCTTGTCAGCAAGATCCCAGTCCAGACTAACTTGCCTCAACAGGTTCATTGTCACTGGGCTATAGGCTATAATTATAAATGGCCATCAGAACAGCGACATAACGTCAATGTGTATCCAGATAAAACATACAAAAACGTCTGTTAAACACAATAAACATTAGCAATAAATATTAGCTAAAGGGCCTTACAATGCCACCTCCACCCCCCAAACGAAGCCAACTGTTTTTGAAAGGGCTGTGCTGAGCTGAACATAAATACACTAAACATGTTGGGATGCACTACCTGTTTCAGCCCCATGAATAGCTTTACATTGAAGATAGCACTTTCAATACAAAGTATATGCATTATAGGAATATGTACTGTCCATGGCATTTAGGATAATTTGATAATTTAGTTATGGTTCTTGTATATTTGTTTTCCAGCTTACCAAAGAATACCTTAAACAGATCTCGAAGGTTTCGGATGGTTCAGAAGCCTCTGTGAGTTGCATCAAATGCAGTGGTGACAGCAGTTCAGAGGGATGCGGCAATTTTAGGACTAAAGTACCATTAATAAAACAGAAGAAGCCACAGAGGACTTACAGAAGAAAGACACGACCCAGACGTAACTCAGATAAAGATGGTAGGATATCAGAAAGTGAAAACCCTAATGACACAAACGCAGCAGAAGTGTCTGTAATGAAGCTGCAAAAAAGACTATAACAAAACACATTATTGTCTGTATTGTCCTATGAAGTGCCATAAAATGGCAAGGCACTTAGCACGCAAACACAGCAGTGAACCTGCAGGAGCAAAAGCCCTGAGTTTTCCTTTTGAAATCAAAGGACAGAAAATTGCATTTTGACTTCATTCAAGGAGATCATGCTCACAATAATGAGGTCTTGAAATCTGGAAGTGACACACAAGTTGCAAGGGAGGAGAAGAGCATTTTGAGACTTGGAGAATATTTATATGCCAAGCACGGACATGACAAAACCAGACATGGCAATCACGGAAAGCTGGAAAATTCAAACAAATTCAGGATTTCTACGTACCCTCCAACTTTAACTTGTGGTTGAAGCAGTAAAGGGTGTGGCGGGCTTTGATGAAGACAAAAACCTCAACAAAACTACATCACTGACTCTTAAACTAGGTCATAATCTCAAGGAGATTTCAGATATTCTTGAGAATGAAGCAGAAATGACTGAACCTGTCACTAAGGAGTTTTCTTGAGAATCTGAAGGGGACCAGGGATCTTTCTGACAAAAAGTAGGATGGATGTGTGTCATCATGTGTCCTACAAACTTTGAAAGAAGCAAAATGGAACACTCCTCAGCTCCTCCCATTTACTGATGATGTTAAAAAAGCTGCACATTCGCCTTAATAAGGGTAGCGAAGAATATCAAGTCAAGTTAAAGAAAAATCCAAACGGAAAAGTCTGGCCCAAGCTGGCCAGTGTGACTCATTGTGAAGTGATCCTATTCAACCGCAGAAGAGAGTGTGAGGTGTCAAAAATGACTCTAAGTGCATTTACACTAAGAGCCACTACTGGAGTGCATTCAGACTTGATGGTAGGACTTACACAACTGGAGCAAAATCTATGCCAGCATTTTCAACAGATTGAAGTGAGAGGAAAAAGAAACAGGAATGGTCCCGTTCTCCTAACACCAGACATGCTCTCCTCCATGGAATGACGAGTTGCCCATCGGCAATCTTGTGGTGTGGCAGATGACAATTCTTTTTTCTTCTCAAGACCACTTAAAAGGATCAGATGCCACACATCCTGAAACTGTCCTTACCAAGCTGAGAAAGCAGATGTCCACACTGTCCATTGCCGTTAACCTTAATGGATAATGAGATAGACACACTGGCAAATTCTCTGTCATGACATCCAGGTCCATATGCAAATACCACAGACTACCTGAAGGAATACTGCAGTTGGCCAGTCAGCAAAATGCTGATTGCCCTTGAATAAGTCTGGCTGTGATTTTAAGGGAATGAACAATGACCGAATAATGGTAGATCCTAAAGGTAAAGGAAATAGACTTGATTAATTCACTCTAGTTTAACAGCACTACAAACTACGTCCTCCAAAACGAGCATACAGTTGAATTACCACCTTTCTGTTTCAACATAAATGGAACATTAGCACAATCATGACGGGATTTAGTGCAGGACTGTTATATTAGAACTGGCAACTGAGTGTATGTGGTCATTAATATCACTTTGTATTGATATACGTATTGTCCATTATTATAACAAGATTCTCTCACTCCCACCTCCCCTCCCCTCCTCCTCCTTCTTCTTTTGAGTGTCTCTGGCCTGGAGTTGTGCGTTTCTGACCTGTGGAGCTCCATACTACCATTGCTGTTTATTTATATTCATTCTCAAACTGTCATGTAACATCATCAGCTATATCTTGTTTTTGTATCACAATTAGATTCTATGTGTACACTTTAGTCAGATGTATGTATCTATGAGAGATGGATGTTTATCTCGTTCCTCCTGTAGCTTTTTTTCTCTCTCTCTTTTCTGTCTATACTGGCCTTAGGCAGATGGGTCCCTCCATGAGCTGGGCTCTGCTCAAGGTTTCTTCCTGTTAAAAGGGAGTTTTTCCTTGCTACCGTCAGTTTCATGCTTGCTCTGGGGATTTCAGAAGGGATTATGTAAAGCATCTTCAGATATGGAGTTTGCATGTTCTCCCTGTGTCTGCGTGGGTTCTCTCCTGGTACTCCAACTTTCTCCCAGGTAGCTCGAGTACCAGGAGAGAACGTGGTAGCTCGTTAGGTTCATTGGTGATTCTAAATTGGCCGTAGGTGTGCATGTGAGTGTGAATGGTTGTCTGTCTCTCTGTGCTAGCCCCAGAGACCTGTCCAGGGTGTACCCTGCCTCTCGCCCAACGACAGCTAGGATAAGCTCCAGCCCCCCCACGACCCTCCAGAGGACAGAAGATGAACGTATTAAATTGAATGTCATTTCATTCTTGGTGATAGTTATCTTACCATTATGTGGATGGAATCTTTTGTGATCTCTGTGATAACCTAATAGCATGCACCCTGTGAGCTGTGGGTCTGTGGGGGGTGGTAGGCTTGTTACATAGGTGATTTGTCCATTCAGTGAGAACAACGTGTACCGTGTCATGTAAACTGCATGTTTGTTCTGTCCAGATGCAATAATTAGAAAATATTAACAAACACATGGTTTTGCTCCTATCCTTATATGCGACTGATAATTGTGAGTGGGAAAATCTGTACAGACCTTTTGGGAACTGCAAAGTTTGAAATGAAAGGAAGAAGCGTTAGTGAAGGCTTAGGAGACACCCTTTGAAAATGGGTTGTTTTCTGAGTCATAGACTTAAAAGATGCTTTATGGAAAGTCTGTCTATGACACCACTATGTTAACCACAGTGTATCCCAGTTTGGGCATTTGTCATCTGTAAAACATAAAGTCATTACTTTCATAAAAATCACTCAAACCCATAACCTGAAACACTGAATGTGTCACAAAACCATGCGTTTTCCCATTAAGTGTGGACAGTGTGATCTAATGATGTGTCAGCTGAACAGAGAGGTCAGAGCTTCTGATCCAGTAGATAGCTTCAAACTTGACAAACCATTATCCTCTCTCTGCTCACGTTTATGTAGCTTTCACCTAATCTTTCGCAGTTTAGAAGACTATTACCACTTTTGCATTTTATTGTTTCGTAACTATTATTTTTATATTTTATTTTTTATTCTTACTTTTAGCACACTTGTGCTGTGGAAATAAATGTATTGGAACTGTTATTCAAGGAGATTTGTTCATTTATTGTTGGGCTACTGGAACCATGCACAGCCAGCAGTTACTAAGAAACTATGCTAGAAAGATAGAAACATCAAGCAAAAATAGCCAATGGATACTCCATGACCTTGTGGGCCTTGGTTTTGATTGCTACTTTGTATCTGTTGCATTTATAGGAGTATACAGTATTTATGTTGTGCCTTCCAACACAGTGCTAGTGCTACCACCATCTCCAACAGTGCTCCTCTTGGAGCCATGGTAAGGGGGCGTTTTCAGTGGATTTTCCCTCTACTGAATTTTTCCCCTTCGCAGCATCAGTAGCACAGAGCCAGCCTCCGACCAGACTACGCTTTCCTGCTTGCACATTTTTTTTTTCTAAGGTTGGGATTACGCACAGTGGCAGCAAATAAAGAGAACCAAAACAAAACACACGGTCTTTCACTGTGCATGAGCATCTCAGGCTCGCGCTGATTCCCGTGAAAAGAGGACAAAAACAGGTAGAAACTTTGACCTTTTTTAATATTTCATGCCTCGGCGCATATCCGGATTGACGGCAAAGCTTTCCTTACTTCCCATGTCTGATGTGATTACACACATGCCGAGGATTGGAGGCCAAATGGAAAAAGAAGGGGGCGGGCGGGGGCTCGAAAGGGAAATGGGTCGTTGTGATTAACGTCGCAATTGTACAATAACAGACGAAAGTGCTCCGCCGACTGTGCACGGAATTCAAATTGTTTAAATAGCCAAACGCAGCCAACATGTCGTAGCTAACATTGCCTAGCAGCTATGTTCAGTTAGTGCTTACAAACACATTTAACGCACGTCTTCGAGGAACGCTAGCATCGCAGTGGCAGGATTTTCAGCAGTAAAAATAACCGAAAAGTCCAGTCTAACGTCTGCGTAGCTATGGAGCGTTGCTCGCTTGACTGTACCGCTAGGTCCGGTACAGTAACGTTAGCCTTCGTATCTCGGGTCACGTTCCTGTCTTTTTCCATTCGCTTCGCGTGCCGGTCACCTCACGCGCATACCGTATCCTATACCTTTGACGCGAGCGAGCGCTGAGCTCGAGCCTTTATTATTGCATACATGTAAATGACGTGCGAGCAGAGCGGCGCTGCTGCAGGCCGCAGCCTATCAGACCGCTCACTGCTGCCACTGGTTCAGATGGAAACCTCGGGGAGCGTTGGCGTGGGGGGTGTTAACCTTTCCTTGTAGGTAAACATGTACCTTGAGGCGACAAAAGTAAAAACGATGTAATTCAACAGTAATACATTTATACACATAGTAATTTGTTTTCCCGTGTCTGTCTGTCAAGCTGAACCAAAATACCAACCTGAGGATATGTTTGTTCGCTTGCTAAAAGTTTCTTCAGCAAACGTTTATTTTCTAGAATTTGAATAAAGGTTGGAAAAAAAAAAAAAAGAAAGAGAAATTCTCTAAAAGTTTTACCTCCAATATTAATAATGCAACAGCAGAGCATTTGTCCATGAACCAGAATGTTAGAGGTCCGATCTCCGGTACATGGACCACATTCCAACATTGTCCTTGAGCAAGACCCTGAGCAACTCCCAGTGTGTGAATGTGTGGGCGCTTGTGTGAATGAACTGGGACTGTACCAATAGGCAGAAAAGTGCTTTATGAAAAAAGTAGTTCTTTTACAATTCCACTGTTTTATGGCGCATCAAAAATGTACACCATCATGTGTAAATGATGGGTTTGGTTTGGTTTGGTTTGGTTTACTACTATACTATACTATACTATACTATATAAACGTATTAATAAATTACATTTCAAAAAATAGATATGAGTGAAATATATTCCCAAAATGTACCCTTCCTTGCATCAATGTGCAAAACTTTGTGTTTGTTATTAGCAATAATAACAAACACATTGTTTTAATTGCAGAAAATCCCACCTTACGGAGCTGTGCTGTTGACAATTGAAGTAACATCTTCAGTGCTTTTGTGACTGTCTCCAGATATTCAGCCTTGACTTTGACCCAGAATCCAGAGATATTAAGCCAAACATTCTTTTCAGCCCATAATCAATTGCAAACTTGTGGCGTTGACCTTTGTTTCCTTGAGTCATAGGTACACTTGCATTTCTCATCTGTGATTTGAAATAATGGTCAAATTCTCCTTGACATCAAAGCAGTGATATGGACACTCAAACCTCTGTCTCTCCCCCAAATTCCAGCTAAAATAGGAAACGTGTTGAATTCAGTTGGCATTGAATGTGGACACTTTATCAGCTGAGTTGATAACAGTTGTCATTCTTTTTAAAATGGGGTAGCTTCACCACAGACACACATTTCTAAGTTCAGTGTTCTTACACACAAATACTATATAATGTTATATGTTTTTTTATTTTTTTCCAGTTGATATTGTTGCTTCACGGCCCATGGCTCAATAAATGGAGAACTATGTATATTGTATATTTCACACAGGCAGTGACAGGGGACAGACATTCCCAGATAAGTTTTAAAAAGGCTGATGCAAACACCTCCATTGGACTGGGGTGGAGGATGACATGTCTGATACAGACATGAGTAAGAGTGGAGTTCGTTTTTTATAGCAATTTAGGAGAAATGATCATTTTCACAATATACTGTATGATTGTGATTAATAAGCTGTTGAATCTATGTGGGCCATTGTAATTTTTGTTATTTACGTCTTGTGGTCTCATTGTGTGTCCAGAACAGAATGTCAGCCAGAGGAGGAAAGAAGAAGGCCACCAAGCTGTCCCGTTCAGCCAGGGCAGGTGTCATCTTCCCTGTGGGGAGAATGATGCGGTATCTGCGCACAGGCACGCACAAATACCGCATTGGCATGGGGGCGCCCGTCTACATGGCAGCTGTCATCGAGTACCTGGCAGGTAGGGCGGCATGACATGATTATAGCATCATACATACCAGCTCATTGTCTGTAGAAGTGTGTAGTTCTCTATATACTAATACTCTGTATGAACACGTCAGTGTGTTGTGGCATATGGTAGTATGATATGACTTGAGATTTGAGGAACAGAACTTGTGTGTCTTATTACTTGTTGCTCCTTTGGTCCTTCCAAAAGTAACTGGCCAATAGTGATGCATCACTGTAGAGACCACCCACATAAGATCTGTGTTGCACAACTGAAACTGAAATATGAAATGAAATTGTAAAATTCTTCAACTTAAATTGGAATAAGTGAGTGAAGAAGATAAATTCCTATGAGTGAAAGAAAGCACATTTTTAGCTGTGATTGTATTTTGAGTTCTTCCTTTGAGTTCTTTTGCTTTCAGTATATATTATTTGTTTCCATTTGGTTTATTTCTGTTTGATTCTTTTGCTATGACACAAATCTTTTATTGTACTTGCCAAATTAACTATGTGCAAGTGTACCACATAGTATTGGTGCTATTTTAAATCTTTTCCTTTTAATGCATTTTGTATGAAGTTAATGTTAATAAAAACTATTGACAGAATTGTCACTTGTAGTACCTAAAACATTTGCACACCATTGCATGTTTAAAAACAAAGTAGTTACATATCGTGAGTCCCATTATTCAGTTTTGCATATACTGTACTAAACACATGTTTTATATGCATTTCATTCACGCCATACAACGTTTCCCAGCACTGGCATTATGATCATAACTTATACAAATCATTTTAGCACAGCTTGAATACTCACTGCTGCAGCAATCCATTTTCTTCACCAGAGTGAGTTGGATTTAATCTTCTTGGCGTTTGTATTATTGCTCCTGTTGGTCAGGAGACTCACACTGGGTAAAATAAATCTGTTTAAATACTAGAACACACTGTACAGTTTGCCTGATGGGTTTCCACACTCTGTTTCCTTTCTTCTAAGCGGAGATCTTGGAGTTGGCAGGAAACGCAGCACGGGACAACAAGAAAGGCAGAATAACTCCCAGGCACATCAAGCTTGCTGTGGCTAATGACGAGGAACTCAACCAGGTAATACAGTGCTCTACAAGAGGCACACTGTTATTTGTGTGAAAATAAGAAACGGCATAAAAATGTCATCATGATCATAGTGACCAAACTTATTGTCGGTATTGTATGTGGAAAATGTATAATAAGTACTGATATGCACCAAATTAAAACTATTGTTGCAAGTGGTGATTCCAGGTCCAAAACCACTTGCACTCAATAGAAGGAAATAGCTGAATTAGCTGTGAGCGGCAGTCACTGGCTTTAAGGATTCACGAAGCCTTCAGCTGGTTTAGTGCTGTTTTAAAAAGGAGTGAGATCTTTGTTCTGCTTGACATATAACCTGCTCATTTAATTGCCACAGTGCTTTTACCTCCATTGCTCAATTTTGAAAACATTTGGGAAGCGTCACTTACTAATTAAAAATATCCCCAAAGTTTAGTAATGGGCTAATATTGAGTGATTTTAGAATAGTTTTACACACATGTCAAGGGGAACTCTTTCATTTTCAAATTTAAATTGTTTTAGGACACCTTACAAAAGCTCCTGAAATCCACAGGCTATTATGGCAAGGAAAAACTCCCTTGAACAGGAAATTCATAACTCTTATGGGGGGACTAATCTGTTCAAGATCCTAAAATTGGTGATAGAAATAAAAAAGAGGATGGTGGGAGAGTAGAGACAGAAGGAGAGAAGGAGAAGAGAAAAACGGAAGAAAGCTGATAAATTTATACATTGTGATAAAGCATACAATACATACAGTGTACACTGTATGCACAATATAAACAGGAGTACATGATACTTATAGGTGATCAATGATTCACAGAAGATTTATAATGGATGAAAAGGATGGACGGAGCCAGCATTCAAAGCTGAAAAGTGTAGTGGGTATACAATGTGCACATACATTTACTGTTAATAGAATAAACAAGAGCACTGAGGCAAGAAACTATGCCAGTGATGATAGTAATTATATTAAATGTGTGGAGGCCGTTATAATGTATGACTGTATAAGGCACAATAAGCAGATCTGAGAATTATGCATAACAGTTAAGTTGGAATGAACAGCTGTAAACGATGAACACTGGGCAGGTTGGTGAGGCAAGCTTGATGAGAGGAAGACAAATGAGAGAAGACCTTGACAACAGATACACAAGAAGAATAGAGTCATGCGCTTGGCTCGTTTCAGTGAACCCATATCCAAAAGGAGCCTTTTATGGTAACAATCGATGTTGGCCCGCAGTGTTATTATGCTTCAAGTCGGCATCAGTCTCATAAAATCCGATTATCAGCCTCATAAAATGTTTAATTTGATCAATAAAATGATCAGTTTGGAATTTCAATAAATAACTGATATCAGTACTCAATATTCACCACATCAGTAGCCATTAAAGTCTGAAGGATTGTGGAGTTCTACATAGTAGAGGTTGGCAACATTCACTCTTGTGCAACATTAAACAGATCAACTATATTCAAAAGATAATAGTCACACAATATATAAAGTCTAATTTAACTGAAACCAAATGCCACATGTAAGACAATTTAGAGGTGTGTGAGAGTCAGTGTGATGTTACAAGGTTTAGTCAGTCATAGTGTATGTTCCCATCTGAATGTGCCTTTATTGAACATTGTTTTGCAGTAATATGTGTGTTGGTTTGTTAGAAAATTGGTACTTCATAAATGTACATGTTATGGCAACTCGGGATGTATTTGTGGAAGTCCGGGTCTGTGGCAGACAATACATTTATTTTTTATGGGTCTTGAGATGAAACGGTTTGGGA
Organism: Chelon labrosus; assembly: GCF_963514085.1. Taxonomy (NCBI): domain Eukaryota; kingdom Metazoa; phylum Chordata; class Actinopteri; order Mugiliformes; family Mugilidae; genus Chelon; species Chelon labrosus. The sequence goes on along the minus strand of NC_140348.1, from coordinate 1,584,678 downwards.
ACTTGTGCTAGCCCAGTGCTGTGTAGATTGTGTACAGAAGTTGCTGCTGAGAGAACAAAGTTTGAGGACTGTAAAACCAAACAATAAGCCAAAGCAGGTGTAGCAGAGGACAGATTTGTGATATCTCTTTGTGGCTTATCACAGCTTTGAATAAAAACGTACTGATAAGTGCAGTTTTAAAATGTATTCATTTGTTTGGTCACTTTTTGGAAAGTGTCTCCCTACAGGTAGTGGCGTTTAATTTGAAGAGACAACCCTGCATGAAGTAATGAAAACCTTGACATTCAAAGGCATATTTCTATTTGCCGCCATCTGCCAGTGTATTAGTCTGCCTTTAACCTTACTTACTCTTCCAAAAGCAACAGTGGCTTCACCACTGCAAACACATGGTATACAGCTGAGAAGACAACATAGAACTGTAGTGCAGATTGTATAGTTTCGAAAAATATCACTTGACATAATGTATCCGCAGGTTTCTAATTCATGCCTTGGTACAGCCATAACAAATGGTGTTAGTGTTGGGGTTAGGGTTATCTGACAGCACATGGTGTTTGTAATGTTTCACACATGTAGTGTAGTTTATGTCTAACAACATCTAATGACCACACCTATTTCACATGATTCGGATTTGGATTTTCTGGTCTGGTGTAGGTGAGTGGTACATGTCTAAGTAACATCCACATGAATGGCAGGTCCAAGTTTCCCAGCAGAACATTGGATTGTCACAAGATGGTCAATGTTATTTATTTCTCCTGTTAGTGGATATAGTGTTATGCCTCATAGGTGTACTTTGAATGCAGTGTGACAGTACACAGTCTATTAATAGTTTTTATTTCTGATATTTTCTTTCCATCAGCTTCTGAGGGGGGTGACCATATCAAATGGAGGAGTTCTGCCTCGGATCCATCCAGAGCTGCTCTCCAAGAAGAGAGGAAGCCGGGTGAAAGTGGACAGCCAGGCATCTGTCCCAGAGAAGCAGGAGGGACGCTCAAAGGGCAAGAAACCCGTCAAATCACCCAGAAAGGTTAAAGGCAAACGAGGCCGCAAGCCAAAGGTCAGTCTGCTCAACAGAATGGACAGAATACACGGGGAGATGGGGGGTGCCATCAAGGCCTCAGTATTTTTTGCAAAAGAAATTAGGGTTTAATTTGTTAATTCAGGATCATAGAGACCTTATTCTGTTGTTAGAAAGGTGACTTGAAGGCAAGATCACACAAAATGTGTGCTGTCTCCCCAATTCATGAATGTTGATGATGAATGGTAAGGACTTCAGTCAAATGCTATAAAAAGATCACTTTTCTGAGAGAATGAGTCTATATGCGAGGTTACAGTAAGCATTGTTTGAATGTTTGTGTTTGTGAGGTTTATCTCATGGTGGCATGGACTGTCTCAGAGACAAGACTTGCAAGCACTTTGAGAATTAACTAGGGCATAATCAGTGATTTCCATGTTTGGTGAGCTGCATTTTCCTTTCAGCCAGGTATGTAGGAACACTATCTTGGAAAAACAGCTATAGTTCCAAACCAAGCATGAGACTGGACCAGGAATTAGGGTTCGTTTCCTTGTGTTCTTTAGGTCAGAAAGGCATACTCAAAAGTCTGCGCCCCACATGAGCAGTCAGGTAGGAGCAGTCCGGATGTTGTTCCAGATGGTAGTTCATCACAAGCCCAAAGAAAACAGCATGTATAGAGTTTCTAAAGACCAGAGAGGCAGTGCAACTGCAGCAAACTTGTTGGTACACCAACAGTGGGCCAAGTTGTTGAGTCGCAAATTACCATGGGAACAACTATCAAAGGTACACTTAGCCACATCTATGGTGTGATTGGCTGGAAGAATCACTGCCTCAAGAAAGTGTAGCTACAAGATTACCACTCAACATTTGAGTTAAGCTGCTGGATTCCACAGTATGGTCTCAGATTCAGAGACGGATTATCATGACCACAGGCCCTGGACACGAACTCACCACGAGCCTCAAAGGCGGTCTTTCCATTACGCACATAACTACACCGGGCGGCACACAACCACACAAAATTACTGTCATTTTAGGTCAGTTTTGTTTGGCACCTACCATGTACAGGACAGTATACATATTATGGGAGAGACAGCAAGCTCAAATAGCCGGCCCTTGCAGTATTATGGAATAAAACACACCTTAATTAAAATATAGGTAACCACCTAAAACAAATCGTGAAAGTAATAAAGGCAACATGAATGAACATCAGTAAAGAGCCACAGCTACGACCACACAAAACCACAGTGAAACTACTCACCTAAACCACCGTTTTTTTTTCTGGCCTTCTTTAAGGAAAAGTCCTTGATAAGGTCATCAAAGTCCGACTCTCGGACCAGTTCAGCCTCTGTGTCCATGAGTGACAAACTGTTAAGGCGTCTTTGGGTCATTTTTGTCCGAAGTTAATGTTTTATCCTGGCCGTTCTCCCTCGGAATTTGTGACGGGAAACATGAGATATAGTCTTACGGCAGTGTACACATTAGGAAATGTTGACTGTAATGCACAATCAAGTATTGTTTTAAGACATTTCGATGGAGGCACATTCTGTCCGTCTGATCTGATAAAAGATCTGAAGCGAATCAGTTCATTTCCAAGATCACACAGGTGCTTGTATGCATCAATTCTGTGGCGGAGACAGCTGACTAACTTGTCGATAGCCACATTGAATGTTTGGAATTTGCTTTTCCCATCAAATACCCCATCTTTTTTCTGCGCTGTCATCCTCAAATCGTTTGCGCTTTCTGGTGCCCTGGAGGTCATATTTGTACGTCTGCCACACACCTGGCACAGCTAAGGCTTCCATTTCAAAGTCTGTGAAAAGACCTCTCTGTGCTGATACATAATCACAGATATAAGAAGGCCCACAGCTGTCGTGAGCTCTATGTCCGCTTTTTGGAGCTGTAAACTTGTCAGTTGGAATTGAGTCAGAATGGTATTCCAGAAATTATCCATGAATGCAGTTTCCAGTTTATTTCATTTTACAGCGAGTGTGCTGGCCTCACTTCGGGTGTCGATTGCGCCAGTTCCTCTCATCCTTTGCATCAGTGCCAACGTGTTGGACATATGGACTGGTCTCCTCTCATGTTCTGAAATGCGATGTGGATGTTTCCAGTCGCACCACCCATTCTCGTGGTGCTAGTTGTCATGTCATTGGTTAATGAACAAACTGACCACCTAGACTGCAGTCCCTTGTCGATGCAGGGTATTTTGTTCATCTGTTGTGAAACGAAGAGGACCCTCTTTCAATGAGAACACTCTTTACTTCGTCACTGGATATATTTCCCCACAGCGCAGGATCCGTAACAGTTTCACACCAGGAGTCTTCATCATCATCTCTCCGCTGTACGGCACACTCAGGTCCTGGCCGCTAACATCTCATCCTCCGCTGGTGATGTGAGAGGACTTAGCTCAGGCTGACCCAGCTCACCTAGTCGTCCCTTTGATTTGTAGTACTGGCACAGCTGCTATCAGTACCATCATCTTGCCGCACTGGTGAAAAATGTTGAGATGGATGGAATTTGCTCCACCAAAGCAGCATCTTTGGCTTCTTTTTCTTTCCTTTGTTTTCTTTTAGCTGATCCACTGAGCGCCCGCTTCTCCATTTTGAAAACACACTGTACGATTGACTCCCAGTGTACGGACTAAGTCATTGTGTCGTCACACATTATTGATTTAATCTTGTAATTTCTAAAACATTCAAATGATTTTATTATCATACTACGTTTTCAAAACCATATTCATTCCAATATTTGTTTTAAATTGTAACTCTGAAGGCCTATTGGCTCTGGGGCCTGGCACACTCCCACTCTGCCCATGCGGTAATCTGTCTATGGTCAGATTGCATCACATGGATACCTTCTTACCTCGACATAGCCATACTCATGAAACTGGAAAATACAAATCGACCTCAAAGAACCATTGACAATGAAGGACAACTTGTGTGAAAGGAAATAACTTCACCAGCACGTGCCATTAGACTGTATTCATCATTCAAAAGAGGAAAACCAGAAGAGCTACAATTATGCTGCGACATGCTAGTGTTGGTCTTTTATAGGAGCAAATATAGTTATTGTCAGTGATTAATAATAATCAATATGATCATTAATTAGTCAAATAAAAATATTATTTTATCAATAATTGAATCTAATAAATCTCATAAAAAAGGTGTGTGAGAGAGAGACTGTGTGTGTGTACTTCCAGCTGTAACCTGCAAGACGTGACTGGAAGTGTGACTGTCAAAGTAAAGGAATTTTACAGTAACAGTTCACTTAAATACCACAAAGTGATCCACTGCATCTGTGGATTTCAATGACCCAACGCTAGGAAACTATGAAGAGCTACAAGCCACTGAACAGAGCAGCAGGTAGTCTTCAGAGAGCATCACATTAAAATCCATAACAGATGAGAAAAGACTTTAGCCTGATAACTTTGAGACCACAGTTGTTTCAGGGAAAAAGAAAACAAAAAAAAAACGTTTTTGGGTGTATTGCTGGGCCTATTGGGCCTGCATATGTCCCCCTGCAACTGGATCCTGTACTTCCTGACTGTCTCAAAGACTGTTTTTAGACTGTAAAAAGTCAGCATGAGGACCATCAGTTGAAATAATAACATACAAGGTTTAAAAGAATGTGACAAACTATAAGACGTCATGTCTTTTGATTCTCTGCTATGACTCTGCTTCCATCCCACAAAGAGTACTGACAACGACAAAGAGTCTGTACCAAACTCCACAGTGGAAGACGGCCCTGGAGATGGTTTCACCATCCTGTCAGCAAAAAGCCTGTTCCTTGGACAGAAGGTAACCTGATACCTGTGTTAGACTCACTGCAGGCCAACACAGATACTTGTGATCTGAAGCTACTGATAGGTCATAAATTGACCCATCAGAGCACCATCATACTAAGGTCATGCAAATGGCAGCTGTAAATATTCATGACAATATTCAGCATGAGTTTTGATAAAAGGCAAACCTGCATACAGTATCAGTTTGATCGACAACACTCATCAGTTACACTAAGAAAGAAAACAGAAGCTGTCTTTACACACTGCCTTGATGTCTTTGTGAATCCACAGCTTTCACTAACAGAGAGTGAACTCAGCAAAATTGGAACCATCAAGGTGGAGGGAATAATTAACCCAACAAATGCAGAGATGGACCTTAAAGACGGAGTGGGTAAGGAGGACACCTTCATGTCTATTTCATTTTTTAATTTGCAACTTCTCAGACTTCCCTCTGCCCATCCTAGCTTATGCTCAGCTGCTGTGCTGTGCTGTGCTTTCAGGCAATGCACTGGAGAAAGCCGGAGGCCGAGAGTTCCTGGAAGGAGTTAAGGAGCTGCGGAAAGCGCAGGGGCCTTTGGAGGTGGCATCAGGTATGGACTGCCTGCACAGAATCCCCTTACTGGGAAAACCAGTAAGGTAAATCAGACGTTCTGTTTGCTATGCAATGTGGGGCGAGTTTTTAAATGAACCAAAACCTTATTAAACTTAAATTAAGGTATGCTGATGAATGAACTGGATGAAGGAAGCAGCATTGTGTATTCAGGTTTTAGCTTTAGTGTTACTGCCCATACTTGTGGAGACGTACAGAAATATATGGCTTTCTTCCAGACAAACAAAGAGCATTTGAAAAAAAAAGTGCAAGTGTGCGAAATTATTTATTTATCAGCCGGCACTCAAGTAAAGTGACTATGTTTGACTATGCTGTACTGTTGTCTATCTCTCTTATCTCTGGGAATCAGGCAGTAGTAGGGAAAACTGAGAGTAACTAAGTTTCCAAAACAAAACAAGTTCCACAGGATAAATCACTAACTACTTCTTGGATGTCCCATTGTTGCTTTGAGATTCGAAAAATTCCCTATCAGAAGAAAAGCCCTTTTTATGCCGTATCTTTGATATTGTGACTTTCTTTGGTCCGAAGACCACATGTCTGAAAGTCACTGAGAGGTCCAGTGTAAAACCATGTGTAAAAAAACATCTCCACTAAACCTACAGTCCTATGGGCACTCAGATTATCTGCTGCGACACATGGTATATTATTGCATATTTTGCAAGTCTTCCATGTTTCTCAAGGCAGCCACATCATTTAAACTGGATCCTGTCTCTGTGGTATTGTTATCTCTTCTGTTTGGGCCCTGATCATCAGGTATTTTGTCAAGGGAATAGAAAGACACATTGCAGAGAGAAAGGACTGTTATTGCATACTTTTGTTAGATACAAATTTATATGAATAAATTAAATAACCTTTTTGTGGCAATTACTCTCAGTACAGAATGCTTTGTTAACATACAGTGTGATAGACGAGCCCTGCACTGCATCGAGTTCTTAATGAAAATGAAGGAGAAAGCAACAGTTGTCTACACACAGCCAGGCCAGTGTGTAGACGGTGTGTAGCCGGGCGGCCTGGCTGTTGTGGCAGAATATTCATGTCACAGGTCACATGGATTTGAGTTAACTTTCCACTAAATTCCAAATGCTTTGACAGCTTGTGATGGCTCTCTTCCTGAGGATGACTAATTCTAATTGTGTTACCTCAGAATCTGTGTGACAGCTCACATTTCTGTGTGTGTGTGCAGAAATCAAGTCCTGTGTACCAGTTTTGCTACTTTCCCACCACTAAATTGTTAAAAACAATATTTTTTGAAGACTGTAAGGAACCTGAGGGCTGGTGAGTTGACTGAAGGAGTTAAACAGATGAAATGTAGTTCCCAGGCGCTGCATCGTAAAGGCGAGACTATCACACTCAGAATGTGTCTTTGCATGTCTCAGTGGCAGTGAGCCAGGCCAGTGGGATGGCAGCCCGCTTCATCATCCACTGTAACATCCCTCAGTGGGGTTCAGACAAGTGTGAGGACCAGCTGGAGAAGACGGTGAAGAACTGCCTCTCAGCTGCAGAGGAGAAGAAGCTCAAGTCCGTGGCGTTCCCTTCACTTCCTGCTGGACGGTGAGCTCCACTCTGACTCACGCTCACCTCTAATCCTTGGTGTGTCTTTCACTAGAGCTCTGTTCACTTTTGGCAAAACCACTAGAGTTTATATAAGATAATCCTTTAATTTAGTGCAGACTCAGTTTCCACTAAAGTAGATGTGTAGATGACTCAGAAGCCGTCACAGCACTGTCTGTCAACTTTGAAATGATTCTCAGCGTGTGAAATATTGGTGCACTGCTTCATTTTAAATGAGGCCACATGAAGAGTCGTATTACTTTGGACTTAAACAGTTCTGTAATGCTTCAAACACAACACAAGTCTGAAGGACATGTGAGCAGATTCAGGGAAAGACTGGAGCAGCAAAAGGTTATAGCTACCACCAAAGACATCCTGGTAGGACAGAATAGAATAGAATAGAACAGAATAGAACAGAATAGAACTTTTAAATGATCAATGGAAGTTAGAGAATTCACTTTGAGAAGCTATCTGATTGTTCCTCACACTCAATGTGGTTGGCTGTGGCTCAGTAGGTAGAGCAGGTTATCCACAAATCACAGTCAGTGGTTGAATCCCTGGTGGTTTAATTGAGAAAATAATAGTTTAAAGGATTATCTTATATTATATAATACTAAATATACACCGATCAGCCACAACATTAAAACCACTGACAGGAGCAGTAAATAACAATGACATAGACATGTACCACCCGCCTACACCAGACCAGACACCCCCACCCCATAGCAATGACACTCCTTGATGGCAGCAGCCATCCCCAGCAGGATGCAGCCTGACACAGACACACACAAAAACACTTTAGGAACAACTCAGAAAACATGAAGAACAGCACAAGGTGTTGACCTGGCCTCCAAATTCACTAGATCCCAAACTGATCAAGTATCTGTGGGATGATTCACAGAGGACCCTCCCCTCAACCCTTAGGACCCAAAGGCCCCCACTAACAACATTTTGTTACCAGATACCACAGGACACCCTCAGAAGGCTCATGTCCATTCTCTGATGAGTCACAACTGTTTTGGAGGCACAAGGGAGATCTACACAATATTAGGAAGGTGGTCATAATGTTATGGCTGATCAGGGTGTGTGTGTGTGTGTACAAATATATAAATATATATTTTAATTTATCAGTGTTTAAACTGAGAAAAAAAAGAAATTTTGCAACTGTGCTGTTCTTCAGTAGAGTGCTTTTACCTTTCTACAAGTCCAGTTCCAGTTCTACAAGTACGTTTGTGCTACGTCTCATCTTCACTGGTCTCATTATATTCACTGTAAACAACCTCCCTCTCTCCCACAGGAACGGATTCCCAAAGCAAACGGCGGCTCAGCTCATCCTCAAGGCCATCTCCAACCATTTTGTGTCGTCCACCAGCTCCTCTCTGAAAAACATTTACTTCGTTCTGTTTGACAGTGAGAGCATTGGAATATACCTTCAGGAGATGGCCAAGCTGGATGCCAAGTGAGGATTCCTAGTTTTAGGGGGTTTGTTTTTCTAATTGTTGTTCGTCACTGATGGCGTAGGTAGGTGACACGGCAGCAGGATTTTGATGTGGAATGTGTCTTGGTTAAAGAGGAAAACGATGTTTGTGCGTGGAGTGCTGTTCATATTTATGTTCCTCTGTCCTTTCAAAAGATTCTTTATAGAGTAGATATTTTCAGTCCATGCAGTTACGGCTCCTTGTTTCACTGATGTTTTTACATTCCGTGTACAAATATAACAGTTTTTTCCTGGCCTCTGTAGTTTCTGATACAGTTAGTTTACTAAAAAAAAAAAAAAAAACTGTGGTTCTCATTCTGCTTTAAAATAAAACAAAGATGTTTTACACCAGAGGTCTACTTAGACTTTCAACAAGCATTTCTACTGTTTTTTCTCAGTTTTGAAAAAGTTACAGAGTTACGGTCCATCCAAGTTTAACAGCACACACAACACACACATACACCCTCTGTAGTATGTCAAGTGGCGTTCACTGATTGGCTCATGACCATCTGGCAGCAGATTTTTAATTCTACAAAAAAAAAAAGGTAACTACACTAAAAGTAGCCACTAACCAGCTGGTCGAGTTAGAAGAGACAGATAAAGGCTCAGTCCTATCAGTATGTGCTGTCACATATATCAGGCTTTAATACACACGGTACAGCATCTGCAATATCAGTTGATTGTTGGTTTGATCTGCACATTGGATTGGTTTACAAGAAGATGCCCAAGGTTTAAGTAAAGTGAGGATGCTTCCAAAAATGATGCATGAGCACCTTGACAGCTCGTGCCATGATGTTAAGATCAGAGCCCTGACGGAGCCAAACCACTCACATGGCTGAAGAAGATGTTTGGGACAGATGCACAATGAATCAGCCAGACGCCCCTGATGACCAGCTGGAGCAGGTCTGCGAGTGATGAGCGTCACTGCATCAGTGTTTGGAAATGTGTACATCGCTATGTAAGACCATATTCTGATGGCCTTGAGTTCATTAAGACCTAAATCAGATTATTAAGAATGATCAGAATGATCCACGAACACAATTTGAAGAATGTAAGCCACTATTTGAGTGTTTTTTGCCACAATATAAAAATATATCAAAAAATATCCTTGCATCTCCCTATATCGTCTACAGTAAATTGGTTGTAGTCTGTTCTTGGCTGCGCTCATAGACTGTATATAAATATGCAGCGTGTCCCCACATCCTTCTATTGTCCACACTGACCCTATTTTCCCGGGGACACGGGTGGCATCATCTTGAGAGTTTGGAGCTCTGCTCTACTACCTCCACCATGGTGTCTTCCACATTTATTTCTTCTTACTCTCACGGTCCTACAGGACTGCTTCGCTGAGCGTTTGCCATGGCAACTGGTAGTCATCGTGATGTCACATCCTGTTTCTTTATAGTGTCAAATAACTAAAATGAAAATGAAAAATGGACATGAGTATGCATCAACATTACATTAACTACCTAAAGTGACAGAAACCAGCCTTGAAAAAAATGATTTGATGTGTATTTTAGTGTTTTAGTTTGGCCCAAGTCCCATCCACTAACATGGAGGGGGTGGAGCTTATGACCTGTACTGCAGCGAGCCACCAGGGGGAGCTCTACTTGTTTTGGCTTCACTTTTGAGGAGCTGCTCTGCTGTTCATCTTTATTTACAGTCTATGGTTGTGCTCCTATATTTCACATTCACTGACAGTAAAAAAAAAACAAAAAAACAACACAAACGCCAGCACCGTAAGATTATATTTATTCATAGTAAAAAGTATGTTACCTTTTAATTATATATATTTATATATATACACACACATTATATTCACGTTACTTCCTGTTCAAGCAAGAATCTGCTCCTGATAAAGCTAAGAGTCCCGTACAACAGCTATACCCACAGCTTACACGTTGGCTCTATAAGGCTGTAGTGTTACTGACCGACACACACACACTACTGTACTGCAGAGCAAAGACCATCTCCTCTTACCCAGTTCAATAAATAACATTAAACACCACTTAGAGAATACCAGGGTCATTTTGAATCTTAAGCTTTTAGGCCACATCCACACACCTCAAAGACATGTTTGGCATTAAATGTTGAATTACTCAATTTGTCAGGATTACTCGTTATGGTCCACAGGGCACAATCAGCATGCAAGAATGTCAGCACGCATCTGGGGAAGCAAACTCCAGCAGCCGAGTACCTGATTAAGAAACATGATCACAACTGAATATGCACTGTGGGAATGCAAATAGCTCTATATATAGCTCTGACGTATTTCATTTTGAAACCTGAATGATCTTGTTTGAATTTTACTCTGGTGTTTTGGTGAAGTCAATCAATGGGACTGGTGTGGTGATATTTTACTGCTGCTTCCCTCCTTGGTACCACATGGATCTCATATGTATGAGCAAACAAGCAGACACAGAGACAGTCGAGTGAAACGTTGGTCTGAGGTCACTAGATAAAAAAAAAAATCAGTTAAATTTCCTTTAACTCATTTACATTTCCGATGCATCAGGAAACGTCCCTCTGTTGCCGTGGTTACAGATGAGTCCTATTACACAGAGCTCTGAAACGTCTGTAAACAAGAAGTGGACCAAGACACACCTGAGCTCAACAGAGTGCTTCCGAACCAGCAAGAATGACGTTAAACATTAAAAACAACTGAACGTGAGTGAAGGCAACCTCTGTCCAATCAAATCACTCAATGTAAATCATGCGGTGCAACTAAAATACACGCCAGAATTTAAAATTGCTTCCCAGATTATACAGAGTGGTGTCAGTGGTAATCCGATTTCAACATGAAGTATTCATCAATAAGGTGTTAACTTAGTGCTCTTCTGGTTTTCCATCGTTGCAACAGGAGGGTGTTCTATGAAGAACTCCCCCTGGGGCTCTGGGGGTTATACACGTGGACCGCTGTCCACAGCAAGCTTCACATACAAAAAGAAACAAATCAGTACAGGCGATGTCTCTGTGGCCGTGGCCGTTACTGGAGAACACACAAAAAAAAAAGACAGCTATATAAATAAGGTCATTTATTTTGTCTTTCTGTACAATTCAGAAACAGACACTGATCCCTGATGATGTGATATCAGTAACAGCTCTGTGAACATCCGGCTGAGGTGACAGCCTTTCTTTAATCAACAACGTGCAGTACTCCTAACTTACATGAATCTTAACTTTCCCAGCTAAATCTCTAGATTATTACGAAGCACAGGCATATGAGCAGAGGGTTGAGGTCAGCCTGGTCTTGTCAAGTTAATACCTGTGGTAGGGTGGCTGTTCATTTGAAGTCACAGACTAAACCCTAACGTCCAGTCTGTTATGCCACACTATGAGACGCACGACTTCACTGCATCATTCCCTCCTGGTTGGTTGATAAATGCTTCAGTGTCCTGCTCTTTTAGTAAATTACTGAACATGAGATGAAGGAATCCATTCCTGGTTTTGGTCATTTTTAGGACATTTTAAGATAAAACACCAGACTTAGAATTTAAAGCCTTCCTCATGTTCCCAAGAATAAAAGTGGTGGGGAAATCTAGTTTTTATTGTATTACTAAAATGTACCCAACACACTGATTTTAAAAGTGCTGGAATCAGCCAATAAATTGCTCATAGGTGACATAACAAACTGTCCCCAGGTTATCAACACGCCCAAAAATATAGATTACAGAATGACAGCACTCTAAGTGCTATAGATTTTCTAATTTTAATCTCCGAACCCAATTTATTTTAATCAGAATTTGACTTTTATGCTGGATGTTTTGTTGCCACATATCTGGGCACGTTCTCACATTGTCACCATTTAACCAGTGGTAATAGAAGATGGCGGGGAGAAAAAAAAAAAAAAGGCAAAAAGGAAACAAAGTGGTCCAGCAAACTATGTTTTTAAAACGGTGTCACATGTTGAGGGGAATTCTTCCTTTAAGTCGAAGGTACCATCATTCATCGAATTCGTCTTGTCACACATATAACATCATGTCAGACTAGGTGACAAGCTGCTCTTGAAGTTATAGTTGGGTCCAGTTGTTGGAGCGTGTGGCTGGAGGGCAGGCGGGTTCTCACTTGACCTCGTCAGAAGGACTCGTGGGCCTGGGACCGGGAAGCAGCGGCACAGGGGAAGTGGCTTCTATGAGGGCAGGGTTCAGGATGATCGGCAGGGACATGGGCGGGACGCCAACCTGCAGGGGAGAGGCGAGGGGCTGCAGGATGAGGGGGGACTGGCTCAGGGGTGAGGGGGCCTGGGCAGGAGACGTGGTTAATGGCACTGGCATGGGGGGAAGGGAGGATGGGACTGGAGATGATCGATCGGATCCTGAAAAACAAAACAGACATGTTAACACGTGTTTGGAGCCAGAGTCTGTTATCAGTGACTCCCATCAATGAAACCATCCTTGGAAAAAAAAAAAAAAAAACGTATTTGACATGTATTTTATTGTTTTAATTCGACCCAAGCAGTTTTCAGCAGTTTTACCATTGGCACTGGCTGGGGACTCGTGGGGTGATGCTGGCCTACTGGAGGTCAGAGCCTCTGCAGGGTTGAGTGGAACCGGCGAAGGCGGCTGGGCAGGTGGTGGAGACGCTTGAGGGGACTGAGGCTTGCCTGCTGGGGATGTCGGCTGTACAGCCTCTGCTGGGGGACTGGCCACTGGTTCTACAAACAAAGATAATACATGAGAGAGACCAATGTCAAGGCCCTGATAGCAAAATACTAATGTATACATGTTGTCATGGCATCACGTCAAACCGACTTCTAATTGTATGGAATGTACGATGCTGCGTACCCTGAATGACTGTCTGTTTGAAGAGCTCCTCCCTCAGATGAGGCAGGAAGCAGACGATTCGTTCCCAGGTTATCTCCCACAGGTCTGAGTACCCTGTCCTGGAGTCAGCACTGTGGAATATGCCTGCCGTGTCCATAACCAGCAGCATGTTCTTCAGAGACTCTGGGATTGCCTCCAACTATACATACAAACACAAACACATCAGCCGTCTCACAACACCAGGCTCAGAACCTTCAAACTCCTTTTTCTGCTCAGGTGAGTTTATTTTGACACTGTTAGGTAGCTCATTCATGCTTAAACAAACGGTCTTTCTTCATGTCTTTGAAACACTGTTTGCAGGTGTAACAAGTACTCACACTAACAGTTAATCTGACATCTCTTTATGCTTGCGGACACCAGTATATGATTCAGTCGTAGCTTAACGTTACAATCTCGTACATTAGTACTATGACTATCCTCACCAGTAAGTCACTAGATCCTGCATGCATGTACTTGTCCATGAAATCCAGAATAGTGAGCCAAAGGGCAGCAAAGGTTGGCAGAGACAGAAGAGGAGACAGATGCTGGAGGAAAACCTGGCAAAAAAAGCAAACAGAGTTATACCTCAACTGGTAGATACAAGGAGAGTTCACTTCATACTATTACACTCCACTCAATGGGGCATACTGCAGTACAAAGAAAACTCTATTATACAAGAAAACGTTAAATATGTCCAGTTCATCCAGATAATATATCCTTTAATTTGGACACAATCAAAGGCCAGGCTATTGGTTTTAAATGTTCATTTGATTTCAAAGAGCTAAGACAAAAAAGTAACACAGCAAAGAGCTGCAACACGGACAAATAAATGCACCAATGGGAGATGTCTACTTTGAAATGAAGGACACATCTGATTGTTGTCAGTGTGTGGTGCTTCAAACCTTTGACAGCAGCGTGCAGGCTCTCATTCTGGTCTCCTCCATACCACCCACATCTGCTGGGCTAATGTTGTCAAGCAGCTTAGTCAGCAGCGGGAAAAGCACCTGCCAACACACACGTATACACAACCACAAATACATCATCATCAGCAAGTTAGTGCCTCTAAAACAAGCAAGATAGTTCTGAAATTATAAATGAAGTGTAAGAAAAAAGAACTACGAGCCATTCAGAGTCTCATATCGTCCAACATTATTAGCAGGTTTACTTTCTCCTCTTCTTCCGTACCTTGTTGAAGCAAGACTCCCACTCAGTAGCATCAAGAGTCTGCAGGTCATGGACGAGCAGGGCTCTCTGCAGATAGGTGAGGGCCTGCATGCGAACCTGTCGCCGGGCATCACAACACAGCCAAGCAATGCCTGTACGGAGCAACAAATAACACATGTTCACACATACCTAACATTATGTGGCACGGATATTCTAGCTCAGCACATAAATGCTTTTATACTGTACTCCTTGTCAACACAAATAGCTGTTGTGTCAGGATACATTTTAAAGATTTTACACTTCTATTGACTAAATAGTAACTGGTCTAATCTGCAGGACAAGTGAAACTGGTTGCAAAATAATTAAGACTTAATCATTCTGAACTATTCTGACTTCAGGAACAGTATCCCCAGGCAAATATGAGTACTTCTTTTTAATAACAGCTTATTCTAGTGTCAATGAGATTTGTGAAAAGAATACATATATTGCAGCTAAACATTGTTTTCATAGGATCAGCTTTACTATATACTGTTAGCGTGTGCTAAAGTGACAATTATTCCGTCATTATTACATGACGAGAGCTCTGATATTTCATCCAAAACAGTAAAGATTAACATGAACAAAACCGCAAATGATTCATTTCATTTAGTAATAAGTTGTAGAAGACTCCATTGCATAGTCTCTCTCCTGTGTCACCGTCATGCTGGCCTACCTTGGAGGAGGGGGCACCAGCAGCTGGTCCACAGAGTCTGGGAGTCAGCTTCGATCTTCCTGCCTGAAGCCTCTAGATGGCGCTGTTCCTCTGCCCAGGAGCTGTAGATGCTGGCTGCCCGGGTGTGCAGGGTGTGCATCAGGTCTAATAGCTGCACCGCCATTAAAAAAAAAAACTGTGTTAACAATAACGGGGTGCAAGGTTTTACACTGTATGCTCGGCATTAAAGTAAGACTGGATACGTTTGGTCAAATCTTTAGATCGAAGGTTCTATCATTTACTACCGTCAACAATGATGTTGACTGTCACTGCTGTTCTGTACATGTTTGCCTTTAAACTATTAGAAACAATCAGGCAACAGGACATTACACTGGTGTATATGAGAAATAGAAATGACATTATCCAGCTATGGAACAGTTGAACAAACCTGCAGGTTTATCCTTATCACACCGTCTATTGTATTGCTACAACTGCCCTTTTAGAGGTGAGGTTAATTGTGTCTTATAAACAAATCTTAATGCGTATTATGTGCCATCTATGTTTGTCTATGTATGAATGCATAGAGGAAAATAATACACAGCACCATCATGTTCCCATTCTACCCAAATGAAAGGATAATAATTTATTCCTGATCCCATCCATGCCAAAACAGCAAACTGCTTAACAGGATGTTGTTAGACGTTGGTTGGTTAGCATAAAGTCCCAAGTTAGCCAAGAAGTTTGCCAAACAATTACAGTAAGTGCACCACAACATGGAGAACTGTGAAATGAACAAGGTAACTAAAATGCCCATTTAAGTCATACTGCATGTGGTGATAGGGATTGCAGGTACGACTGTGGCAGGTGACAAGAGGGTGAAAATAAACAGGTAGTACATTCCCATCCAAACCAACACCACACCAGAAACAGGAAAAATGGGATCCTATTAGGAGGGGTGTAAGAATAAGTTTATGACTAACAGGATTGTAAATGCTCCTTTGCTTTACAATGTGTGAATGCATAGCATCACACTTCTCAACACTGAGTTACACCCAGCCTAAATGTCCCTTTGGTACCCAAAGTCATTGTTTCCCAAAATCATCTTGATGCCACAGACACCTTGGGGGAGGGGCATTTTAGTCCAGGAATGAACTTAACATCCATACTGGGTAAGAAACATGCAGGTAAAACAAGATGATTTTGGGACAATTGGGTACAAATTGACATAAGGTAGAAGGGTAAAGAGGGCCGTTGTACTTACATCCTGACTAACCTGTAATGACACAGTGTGGTAGCTGGCTGGGACTCCCTCCTCCTCCTCGTCATCGCTGTGGGAACGTGCTGGACGGTGGCTGGATGTCCGGCTGCTGCCTCGCCTCATGCCGCCTCCGTTATCCTTTTCTTTGCCTCCTACTTTCTTTCTCAGCCGGGACTTGGAGGAGTCGTACTTGTGGCTCTTCTTCTTGTCGTGGTTACGGTAACCTGATGAAGCAAAACATTGGAAAAACTGTCATTTAGGATCTAAAACTAGAGAGGCAGCCTTGATCTTTCTTAACACTTCAGCATTGTCAGTTTAGATCTGCTATACATTTTATCCCTCTGTACCACAACAGGCCAATACCACTTCTTACATTCCACAAGGAGTAACAATTCAAACCTTGGCGTGTGGTTGATTCAACAAAACAGGTGACTTTGGCAGAGGCGTTTACCACCATCCTTCGACATAGTTCCCATTTAACCCTGACTAAAACTGTTCCTCAAGTGTAATTCTGTAGTTTTAGTTGCCTACAATTATCACAGCACTGGAAAAAATAGAAACTTAATCTTCAGACTGACTGAAGCACTGAAAAAGCTTTAGTAATGGATAACGGAAAAACATCAGTCATCATAACACCCTTTTTTTTATGGCTTGAGGCAATTGGCTACAACACTATGTGAAGTGCTACAGTCTATAAAGGGGCCATTAGCAAAACTTTCCATTTATACTGAAATCATCTTTTACAAAAAGATTTGAAGGCAGACCACAGAAGCTCAACAGAGTAATAGCAGGTTTTGCACTTTCTATAAGTGTCTCATACAGATTAGCACCATGCCTTAGCCCAGCGCTTTGATCGACCCCATCGCTCTTGTTCGTCTGTGTAAAGCTCTGTTGACAGAACGGATCCAATGGCCTAAAGCACTAGGGCAAAATGAATAGGCCATCACCTATGCAAAAAGAACAAGAGCACCACTGCTATTTCTCAACCTTAATCCCTGTCTTACTGTAGATCAAATAAACAGTACAAGGAGGAATGAATGGAAACAAAGAGAAGAGGTTTGAAGGGCAGATGACACAGAGGATAAATGGCAGGAAAAGGAAGAAGAAAAACAAGAATGTGGGACGGAACAATGAGGAGGAAATAAAGGAGAAGTAATAAAAAACAGCAAGCACAACAAGAGAGTGTATGGTTGCTAACTGAATCTCTAGATAATATTACATACTGTAAGTTAAGGAAAATGAGTGTAGTTTGAATCAGAAATTAGAAATTAGAAATGAACCTGTCCAGGGAATACTAAATTTATGAAGGATGATGGTGGCTGCAATATCTTTGATATCTTCTTGTCAAAATGGGTTTCATACTTTGCATGAAAAGTATGCCCGTATGGGAAGTGTAAACAGAGCCTCAAAAGTAATCATACAGGAGTGGCAAAATAAGCGCTAAAACTCCTTGCATAAAAAGCTATTTGAATGGTCATGGTTAACAACACCAGAATAAGTGGAAGATGTTAAGATCTCAGCTGGACACCGAGTATCATTCATGTTAATGTTCATTTTGTTATTGCAGTAAAAAAAGACAACTTATGTGACAATGAATAGCCTGTCTGGAATTTTTTAGCTTTATATAGCAGTATAGTGAACTTCAAAAGGCAATAAAATGATCTGATTTTACACATCAGGATTAGTTTACATATGGGTAGATATACTAAGCCACTGGCCACTGGCATGGTTAGTATGCTCTTGTTTTATCTTAAAAAAAGTTTCTATTCAAGTGCATTTCGGTGTCTCACCTCCATTGAGGCTGGCCTCCACAAACACTCGTATAGCTCTGACACACAGTTCAAAGTTGTCAGGAGTGACATGGGCAGCGTCGCGGACGATAAAGGAGAGCGTTTCCACACATTTGATCAGAGATTTAGTGTCGTGCTGGCCCAGGTCCTGACCCAGCGTCAGACTGTACTGGTTGACGAGTGGGTGATTGAGTTGAGCTTTACAGCTTATTAGGTGGGTCTTACTTGACTCCAGGTCATCTTTCCCAACCTGGAAAAAAAGACAAACCCCAGGAAAAAAACATAGATCAGAATTTGCCCCTGTAGATGGAAGACTAGTAATTATTTTTATATAATATTCTTAAAAACATATTAGAAATAACAGGAATACAAATTTCTTGACTGCTGTGTTTTTAAAGAATTTTAAATGTATATATTTTTAAGGTTAGAGTAACAAACTGGTTTATATGTGATACTCAACACATATGACTGGAAAATACAAATACAACAGAAAGTATACTTTGCTGCTTATCATCTATCTAAGCATGTGTGTGTCCGCTTGCCATAAGCCATCCACTATTTGCTACGTCCACATCAGTTGTGGAGCGAGGAATCCTGGTCTTGTTGTGCTCAGTGTATACTTCTGAGTCAGATGTGTAGCCCCGGTCCAAACTCACTTCACTGGGATGACGAGATGACAGCTCACTGTCTGACTGAGCACCTGGAGACACAAAGTCCATGCATTCATTCATCCATTCATTTTCTCTCATGTGTCACTTTGCTTTTTACGCGAAAAATCTAACATTATCTATCTTTGTTCTATACTTTTTATATCCCACTCAGAAATTTACTTGATATGCATATTTAAAAAAAATACTTGTTAGGGCCATCTGCTGAAAAATTATACATATTCTCTGTACAATATGGACTAGAACTCTGGAGGAAAATAGGAATCACTTCTTATTATTCTTTTGTGTTTATCAGCTAAACTCAAACTGTGCACTGCTCAATGTCATGCTGGTAAAGGTCCTCATTTCCAAGAAAACCTTGATTCCAATGATGCTGAGAGAAACACTCCACCTGTGTCATTGTCAGCAGTAGTGGAGGCGAGCTGGAAGGAGGCAGGAGGTTTCACTCCAGCTCCGATGCACTCCAGCAAGGAGAAGAGTGTGTACCAGTCATCTGTACAGTGGATGTTGGCTGCATTAGTCTTCAGCAGCTCATGAAGGCCAAAGGCCACCTCCCTGCTGACCCGGGACAGGACATGAGGTTTCATCATCAGTAGGAGACGCAGGGAGAGAAGAACCTGTGGGTGTAAAGGGTAAGAGAACATCAGTGTATGGTGAATGTTCTACAGTGTTAATGGTATGTTCTGGTACATTGGTACATTCTCCAGTTTAAGTAATAGTTATACAAATAATAATAATAATGATAATGCAGTCAAACACACTGAAACTGGCAACACCACCAGAGAAGCCTTCAATCACGGTGTCGTGACATAATGAGGAGGATATAACATTTCAGTATGCTTCAACCTTCTCTTACATGGTAAATGTATTTCTACTAATTATTGTTTTATATTTGGCTGGCAGAACAAAACTAAGTCCCTGACCTAAATCACTGAATGTAAAATTCGCTTTGTAAACCTGATGAAAGAAAACTCAGAGGAGAACAACACCTGAACAATTTAATTGTGTCACATTTATATTTGCCATGCTGCTGAGGGATTATGAGATTGGTATTTGTATATGTGCCAACAATGAGGTATAGTAAGTGAACATCATGTCATCAAAGTTGATGTGTTAGAAGCAGGGAAAATTAACAAGCATAAACATTTGAGTGAGTTTGACAAGGGCCAAACTGTGATTGCTGGTTAAGAGCATCTCCAAAACTGCAGCTCTTGTGGGGTGTTCCCAGTCTGCAGTGGTCACTATCTATCAAAAGTGGTCCAAGGAAGGAACAGTGGTAAACTGACGACAGGATCCCGGGTGGCCAAGGCTTATTGATGCATGTGGGAAGCGACGGCTGGCCGGTGTGGTTCGATTAAACAGATAAGTTACTGTAGCCCAAATTGCTGAAGAAGTTAATGCTGGTTCTGATGGAAAGGTGTCAGAATACACAACTGTTTGTTGCGTATGGGGCTGCACAGCTGCAGACTAGTCAGGGTGCCCATGCTGACCCCTGTCCACCGCAGAAAGCACCAACAATGGACACATGAGCACCAGAACTGGACCACGGAACAATGGAAGAAGGTGGCCTGGTCTGATCAATCACGTTTTTTTAACATCACGTGGATGGCCAGGTGCGTGTGCATCTGTGGGATATGCTGGACAAACAATCCGATCTATGGAGGCCCCACCTCACAACTTACAGGACTTAAAGGATCTGCTGCTAACATCTTGGTGCCAGATACCACAGCACACCTTCAGGGGTCTAGTGGAGTCCATGCCTCAACGGGTCTGGGCTGTTTTCACAGCAAAAGGGGGACTAACATCGGTGTAAATCCAGTCCAGCCTCTGTGGGATGTGCTGGACAAACGACTTGCAGGGCTGAAAGGCTACCACTGGGACAGTCTGCTGACCCGAAATCTGTTGTTGTGCATGAAGGTAAGTGCATGTATGTGTTTTGGTGTACCTGAGAGCTAATGTCTTCTCGTCTTAGTAGGCGGATTGCAAGTCGAAGGAGTCCCACCACAGCCCTTTCCACCAGAAAGCAGCTCTCGGTGGCATGAACACAAAGGTGGCAGAGGTGGTCACGCACTGTCTGCCACACACAGGATACACGGTCTCTGCACATACAAACAGACAAAGAGATGGTTATTGGGTTAGAAATAACACAGTCACCTTTTTTTGAGAAGGTATGCCACACACTGAAGGGTCCTTGAGCAAGACCAATGACCCCCAGTTGCTCCCTGTGTGTGAGAGTGAATGGCTGGATGTGCCTGTGACAGTAAAGTGCTTTGAGGTAGAAAAGCACTACGCAAAAACAAGACCATTTACATTTATCAGCTATCCTACCTGTTCTCCAGAACAATGCGCAGCAACATCTCTAAACAAAAGGCAGCATCCTCTTCATCGTATGTCTCTTCATCTGGAGTGACTGATATCAGAGCCTAAGGAGGAGAATCCAGTTATTGAACAGTTATGTAAATGTTGTTTATTAGATTCAATTTATCTAAACCAGAGCCCTGCATAGATCCAGTTTAGTGAACCCGCACAGGTCAATACCAGAACTGACTATTACTGTCCAAATCAAATGCAGTATTATAACTAAATACATGCCACAATTATTTAAATGAAGATTAAAAGTCATTAAGAGTCACATACTTTAAAGTGCTATTCTTTTTTAAGCCTAGCAGACTCACACTGTGGACCTTTAAGACCACAAGAGAATCATACAAAATAATACAATTAAGGATTTGATGGAAAACAGTGAAAATGACTGTGTTTCTGACAGTTTTCTTTCTGTGTCTTTAAAATTAAGGTCTGTAAACAATGCCTTCAGCCTTATAACATTCAGACTTATAACATAAACTTATAACAAAAGAAACAGAACTACAGATTTGAAGCCTAATTATTATTTGGCTGATTAGTTCATTACTTCTGTCAACCAGTTCCCATCATTTCGATGTGAACTGGGTGCTATGTTTTTTCAGTTCTTCCTATCTGCTCTCCACTGCGATCAGAAGCAGCATACAAGCACCTAAGACTAAGCTAAATGGTGGTAACAAATGATACGAACCTTCATCAGCTCCTGTAGAGATTCCAGTTGCAGGAATTTACTCTCTGTGATCAGCTTCTCTGGGTCACATTGCTAGAAAGAAAGAAGAACAACTGCATATTTAAAAAAATGTAAGTCATTACAACAAACCAAAAAAGCCTTTACTGTCCATGAAGTCAAAAGTACAGTTGCAACTGGCAATGATCGGGATCAAAAGAGATTTGATGACTTGTTTTTTTTTTTTTTTTATTTGACAGGAAGCACAACTCTTATATGTTATATGCCGATGCACGGTTGAGGTACAGTATATACATCTGCTTTCAGAGACATCTGATGTGGCTACTGTGAACTCCAGCGAAGACGTGTCCAAATGACTATTTTTGAATTAAATTAAGCAGTACTATTGGTATGTATAATTGATATGGATTCTTTAACAACTCAACAAAAAGATCAGAAAAGTCTGTAGGTGACCTTGACCTGTCCTGAAGTTTTGTGGTTCTAGGATTTATGGTTATTGCTGCACAAAAACATATAGAAAACAATAAATGAGAATAGGGCTGAGGATAAGCGGCACAAAATCAACAGGGTTCTTAAGCTCAACTGCTTGGACCACACATATTAGGTAGAGTTTGTGTTTTCAGTTGTGGGAATTCTTAATAATTTCCTACTTATTTTCTAAATATGCAGTTAGCACTTGTGGAAAATATAGTCTATTTTAGTCAGTGGTTCTCATGTGGAAAGCAACAGCTGTTTTCAAACTGAATATAACAACAGAATAAACCTTTGCATCTCCAGTCTTGAAGGGAAAGTAAGCATGTCATTAAGAAATCAGGGTGTTTCAGGCTTTAGCCACACGTTACTAGTGGTTGATGATTTTTAACTCAGGAAATCAAGAACAGGTGCACGAAAAAATGCTCCTGCAATGCAATAATACAACAAAAAATGAACAGTACAAGAGAAAACACTAGACCTCAAATATGAAATGTGTCTATTCAAAAACTGAAAGGATAAAACAGATCCGTATATGTTGTATTATACATAATCTTAACTTCAGATAGTGGTAGGAAGGTATCATGCTGAGTGTTCAGTACCTTTATGCAGTGAATGGCAGCCTGCTTGGCTTCCTGGTTTTCTGTGGATGGTCCTCGGAGTCCTGACTGCTCAGCTCCACTCAGCGTCAGCCAGTTGACAAAACTTAACACGGCTGACTCACCACTGATAAGGAAGAAAAATGAACTTTTACTCTTGACTAAACAATCCTGACGAGGAGGCCAAGTATGATGCACAAATTGCTTAATATAAAAGGCTGGTCTCTTTGAGAAAACACTTAACAACACTTGAGACAAGCATGGCTGGACAGATGACTAAAATAAATAATACACAAATAACTTCTGACATTTTCTAATTGACTTCTCTTATGGATATATCTATAGATTGGGGAAGACTGCATACCGATTTGATGGTGTTTCCTCTCTTTGAAGAGATATTTTCCCATTTGGCTCCACAAAATCCTCCACCTGAGGCAACAAAAACAATACCAAATACTGAACAACAGAGGGCAGCACAATAAATAAAATGCTTTTCCTTTTCAGAAACTGCAACCCACAAACTATATCTGCACTTTTACCACAAAGCAGACATTGACAGAGTGGAAAGAGTGTTTAGAATTTAGCAATGGAGTCCTGACCTCAACCATGGCTTTGGGCAGGAGCTCCGCTCTGAACAGCTGCAGCATGGAGTCCATGATGTTCTTCCAGCCCTCCCTCAGGATGTTGCCATGCCGGTGGGCAAGGTCAAACACTGTCTTGGCCGCTGTCTGTGCCTTACTGTTGCTGCCAAACACTGTAGGAAGGTTTTCCACAGCCTGTAGAGAAAGACCAACGGTCAGACATTCTGATGCATTTTTATTTTTAAGTTACAGAAAATGAATGATGTTTATACCAGATCATTACTTTCATTACGTTACAGATATTAGTAGCTCTCAATAAAATCCTCACTACCATCACTGAACCACATATCTCAGACAGGAATCTACATCAGACACTGATTCTTAATTAGAAAAACATATTATAAAATACATAGTGAGGTAACCACCTCCTTTCAGATTGCACAAGCACGAGCAGCATAATCAAGTTTGCTCACAGAATGACGGAAAAGATCAAATATTGACTGACTCATTTATTAAAATAACTTTTTTTTTTTTTTTTTTTTGCTGTCCCCAAAATTCCTTGTTTTGTGTTCATAGAGTATATTATCACCATGATCAGATTATTGTAGTAGTAGTCAAGCATGGAAACGGGCAATAATCAATGTTTACTAATCTATCTTTTTGAAAACAGTGTGAAAAACAAACTGGATCCTGTTAACACAATACGATGTGGTGGATTTTTATTAGAGGACCCTTACCTCACTACTCAGAGTGGTGAACTTGCAGAGGGAGATGATCAAATTGTCGAACACATCATTAAAGCCATAGTGAGCCGCTATCATTGCACATTTTCTGCAAAGACAGAGACACATGACTCAACATACCACTAATACACAAAACAGAAGACGCCATGCTGAAGATTCCTATCCTGAAGATTTAATCACTAAAGGCTTGCAGGTACATTTCAACTCAATTACTCCCAATATATAGTTCAGTTCTCAAGCCACTGTGGATATAAAATGATATAAAAACTACTTAGACGTCTGCGGAAATAGAATATAATGCAATGTAACCACTTTTTCTATTTTCACTTCAGCTAAGTTCGAGTTTTAAGTAAACATCCGATAGCAATAAAGGACGGGCTGACAACTTGTACACCAGGAAGATCTGAAGATGTGCACGCTGTCTGGCTGAACTTTTAAATCTTCATTCAGTCTGTCTCTCTAAAAGCAAAGTTCTCCCCCATACTGCATTAGAGGTCATTCTGCTGAAGCCTTCCTTATTCACATGTACTGATCCTGCCCCAGCCTCAAAAATGACTGGAGAGAAGTCTTCTACACACTATCCACACTACACTGGACCCAAATCCTTTAGTGGCTTTGTTTGGGTTCCTGGAGGGTGAGAGGCGCTTAACTTAAGAAAAATGATGCACTTTGGATTTTGCATGTTTGTTGTCAGTTACTATTAATTCCTACCTATACCTTTGTATGTTAAACGTTCAAAATGTTCAATGAAAAGCATTTGGATTAAAAAATGAACTCCCTGTTCCATGAACTCAGCCGCTGGGTATTGTGAACTTGCGTACCTGAAACCAGCAATGGCCTTCTGAATGATGTTGTCATCTAGGCTCTTGTCAAAGACATAGGAGAGGGCAGCAATGGTAGGACCCCAGGTCATGGTGAACAAGTCGTGGTCGTAGCTTCCAGGTGGAAGGTGGAGGAAAAGACCCTCTGGTGTTGCACCGCGGTGTAATAACACACTCCATACGTAGTTCTCTTTCACTAAACCGGTCTGCTCATCTGGCATCACAATCTCCTCGTTCCTACAGAGAGAAAACCATCTCCGCCGTCAGCTCTCTTTTGTCATCAAAGACCATTTTTAAAATTTCACTTTAAATCTTGACTCAAGCCAAAGTTCTCAAGTATTAAATTAAGTCTAAAAACAAACAAAAAAAGCAAAAGAATTGGCCAAAACAAAGTAAATTAAAACGGGCAAATGTGTTTATCAGGTCAGCCTAATAAAAAAAAGACTAGCTTTTGTTTACTTGACAGAAAAGCTGAAATGATGATGCCTGCCCAACATTTATCATTTCCAGCTTCTCCATCTTTACAAATTGAATATCTTTGGAATTTGATCTTAACAGTTCATCAGCAATTTGAAAATATTTTGACAATTTTGAGAAAGGAGCGGTAATGTGGGAATGGGAATGGTAATGTCAAGTCCAAAGTACCAAAATCACAATGGTTTGATGACAGCTTACTTGATAGCATTGTAGATATCCTCCAACATGTCCTGGTCAAAGTCTTTGTTTCCATTTACTCCCTTCAGATTTTTCTTGAATTGCTGTTAAAGACACAAAACAAACACAGTTACAATATCTGTAGAATGATAAGCCAGGAACTTTATTCAAACTGTCATTTCCACTCTCCACCATCCACACATCAGTGATTGAACATCAACACAAGAGCTTAGCTCAGACACCGAAGCCTCTGGCATTTAGAGCTTTGTTAACTGAGCATCTACCCAACGAACAATTAAAATGGCCTCGGCTGGAGCCACATATGTTATGTGTCACTTAATATGCTTTAGTTGCATCGTTAGGAAAACATGGATTAGAGCCAAGAACCTCCTGTAAATAAACATAACCACCTGGCGATGACTGACAACCTCAAGGCTTGGCAGGGTTTCTCCTGCTAACAGGTATAGAGGGAAACAAGAGCTTCTCTACAGGGACTCACAGAGAAACAAACATTGGCAAGAAGAGACATAGGAGGAGGCTACTGCAGATCAGGCAATTTGTCACACTCAAATCAGGGGCACGCACTCTCAAACTTGTGCTTACAGTCACACTAACGGTCAGTTAAAATCAGAGCTGCTTTGGGAGCAACAAGTTGCGTTTTACAGACAACATTGTACCACACGTAAAACAAGTCAGTAGTCATGGCATGTCATTGTCAAAGAACTGCATCTGATTTACAGGCAGTGACGCTGGGCATAGCTTTCCCATTTCAAAAATAACCCCAGTGCCAACACATGTTGCGGTGAATGCTACACATTGCAAGCTGCTAAGTAAGTCAAGTGCTAGGCGCCACTTTTATTGGGCCCTCTTCAGTCTATAGTGTGGAAGCCGCTGCCTGTTGTCTGAGGCTGCAGGTCAAGCCTTCTTACCAAACCGCAACTGATCTTTGGGAATGTCTGGGGATAATTTAAACATAACAGAGGTTTATGACTCAAGTGGATCAAATCTTTAAAGTATGTGTACAAAAAGAGAACGAGACAGACAGAAACAGTAAGCAAGTGGCTGATATTGCGCGTCAGTGAGAATGGCCCACCACAACTGTTCGCAAGCTGCCTGGAAACACTGTTTAGTCTTCAGCTATTGTCAATCAAAGACAGAAAAAACAGAGATGGCAGAAAAGCAAGGGACAGAGAGAAACCCCGCCTCTTCGTTGCCTGTTAAGTATGAGCTCACCACTCAGACGGACCACCACTGGCTACAGCTGTTGGCTACGGGCTTTCTGAGCCGCAAGCTGCACCATTGCAAATGCAGGCAGACTCAGAGGAATGTCACACCATCAGACACAAATGGTGGCAAAATTCAGTAACAGAAAAACACAGATACATGATATCACAGCGCAGTTTTTTGTCCCTAGTCTGAAGTAATATGCAAAATAACATTTTTATCATGTGTACAGTGTCTATCCTAGCCTCTTTCTGACACTACAATACAGAATATTGAATTGAATAAAATTCCATTCTCCTTTTTTCCCCTCACACTATTCAGTTTATTAACACAAACACTTACAGGAAAGGACAAAATAATTGGTACATAACATAGGAGGTTATGTGTGTGCATGTAAGGGTGTGTTGTGCCGGTACATATTGAAACTACAAGTATACAAAGGAGGAAAGAGAGACAGAAGTAGAAGTAAACAAATAAATGCATGCAACAGAAAAAAAGAGCGAAAAAAAAAAAAGTACACTGATCATTTGGTATTTCATGGATTGTGATATTAGCCCTTTTGTTAACCCTGTGATAGGCTGGCAACCTAAACTGGTGTACCCTGCCCCGCCCAGCATCAGCTGGGATAGGCTCCAACCCCCTGTGGCCCTCTAAGAATGATTGTAATATAATCCAAATAAAGGCCAATAATACCAGGATAACAGTGATGGACATGGTGGTAAAGGTAATATGCATAATAATATGTTAGTGGTTAAGAATGTGGCATTGGTGTAATATAACAATTATGGACCATATGAATAGCATATCATCAGTAGGTAGATGACTGACATTATAACATATTTAATATATAACATATTTGCTATCTTAGATAAACAGTTAGTTCTTCTTCTAAAACCTGACTTTTTGCATGTGTGTGCACATCCAGTTACAGAATGCTAAGGGGGACATAATGCATACACCGCATCTGCATAGCTGAGTTATACTAATCACAGACTCCCATACACATGTGTGGACTTTTAGAAAATGATCACATGTTTGTTCATGACTTGTGAATAAGGACGTGACAATAAGAGGGAGGGAGAGAGACAGAAAGATCATTTACCTCGACAGTCATGGGGATATTCTGCTTGCGGACGTTGTGATTATGCTGGTCAGTGTTGCGATTATGACAGCGTAGGCCAAGGCAAAGCCAGGCATCGTTGGTCATGAAAGGAGAGCCGTTCACTTTCTGCAAACACACACAGAGCATCCCAAAATATATCACACAATGTACAGTCAAGTTACTCAAGCAAACAAATCAGTTTTACAAGCACGTTCTGCTGATATCACACTGACTTCAGAGTTGAAAACTATTTATGATTTCACATATACTGCTTCAAAGCCACTATTTTTATGTATGAGGCTGGCCTTATAAAAGATATTACTAGGAATAGTTTCCAAGTCACATGGTTCCTCAGGCTATTTTGAGTTAGTGAAACGTTCCCCCCGGTGGAGTGTGTCCTTTGGCCATTATTGTGTAGATGTGTAAGTCT